>NC_084908.1:14411681-14725294 GCF_949316345.1 Pungitius pungitius | reverse complement strand
CACACACACACACACAACACACACACACACACACACACACACACACACACACACACACACACCACACACACACACACACACACACACACACACACACACACACACACACACACACTCATCACCCTGATGAGCCAATAATCATGTCATTAGCCCGTGTGCGTTGGAGGCGGCGGCTCATTTGCCAGCAGGCAAGCCGTTACCTTTGCTTATGATTGGCCGGGAGATTAGCTGGAAATCATTCTGTTCCCAGCGTTGCCGCTTGATTAAGTCACCATTTCTCAACCAATAAAAACACTCGACGGATACTTCTACCAGACGACCACGGACGGCGGAGTGGAATACTAATGAATACATAATGACATAATGACATCGTACCCTTTTTTGTTCTTTCCCCCCCCCCTCCACCTCCCCCTCCATGCCTTTTCAAAATTCCTCCATCAAGCCGAATTTCCTCGACATCTCACCTGTGGCTTTCTCCTGAGCGTGTGCCATTAGACAGCTGAGCCTCGCTGTGGGGAGCACGTGAAACGTGACCCCCCCACCCCCGAGGGGGTAATGTGAACCCAGGTCCACGCAATCCTCGCTGTGACCGGCCCACAGCGCCGTCCGCCCGCCGCCCCTCCGCGGAGCCTTTCAATTCAATTTCATTCGGCGGCTCAGGTGACAGGAAGTTTTATTTTCCCGTTGCAGACAGCTTTCATACCGATTGTCAAAAGGCAATATTTTGTTTTATATCAGCATTAATATACTTTAAACAAGTAGATGAATTAGGTCATGTTCACCACGACTACACGGCAGCTTTGTTTTTACCCTGCAGTGATGCAGTCATCGTCAAGGCCAATCCGACAAATACGTCACCTCCAGACCTGTAATTTGTAAATGTCTCCTTTGAGCCAATTTATGTCAAAAAGGGCAGCGGTGAGACGTATCATATCAAGTCCTGTCAGGTTGTGCAAAAAAGACACAAATGTACAAAATGGGGCGGAAGGTTAAATGCAATTGCATCCATTTTTTGAGTTAAAAAATAAATGAGGAACTAAACCATCCTGCAGCAGAAGCGTGATAATCCCAACGCTGAGGTTTCTGCGGGCTTGTAGGAACGCTGCAAATGGCCTTTCCCTCTTTATCCCTGAAAATCAAAATGGTCTTTCCGCTATTGACTGACTGAGCGGTGAGATTTCTGCGCTGCTGCACATTACTTCAGATAGGGGCTTCTGGTGGAGGAGGGGGGGTGAGGGTGGGGGTGCTGCGGGTAGGGAGGGATTTGTGGTACAAACAGCCATCAAAGATGGAGGGAGGTTTGAGGTTTCACGCGAACAACAGAAGCTGCAGCGAGCATAGCAAGGCTCACATAGCGAGACCCCCCCCCCCCCATGAGGACAGTATGGACGGACACATTTCCCCCTGCACAACAAAAGACCAGGCCGGGGGGGGGGGGGGGGGGGGGGGTCCTGCTCAAACAATACATTTTAACGTCTCAGATATGATATAGAAATGATGAAAGATGGGATTTCAAACAGAATGTGCTGGAAGAAATCAGTTGTTCTCGATCATGTGTATGAATTCATTCCTGACCTCTTGCCATTTACTGACACGAGTGAGCCACCGTGATTAATACAGTCGTTGCGGTTAAAATACGTCTTTGTATGGTGAAATCCTTGGAAAATGGGTTTTTATTTTTTAAACCCCTTTCACTCACAGCGCTGTGTAACAGCAATTAAATTATTACCTATTAACTTAGAAATGAATTGAACCAACAGAAAACCAAAGCTTTTCTTTGCCACTGCCAGTACATCAACGTTTGTTGTAGCCAAACAAGTTACATTACATTTTGGATGGCGGTGCTGCTCGTGCAATGCTGTTGATTGGTCCTACTCGGCACAGGCATTAAAAGCCATTTGACAACCCGCAGCTGGACATTTATTGTGCTGCGGTTTTTATTGGACCACAGAAAGACACCGTGACCGAGGCCGAGGAGCAAAACGCTGCGGGGGTTAACGGAGGCAGAGTGAGCGCAGGCCTCCACCTTTGGAGGGTTCTTTTAAGAAGATGACATGCAGAGTCGGGTGGTTCGGGCCGACTTCCCTTTCTTGCTACGCAGAGCAGCGTGCTCCTTTCCTCCACCTGTCGGCAGGTTGGGTCTCAAGAGGACGGGCTGTGCACGGTAGCTGTGGGAATACATGAGGCCTCACAACTCCCTGGTGTGGCTCATGTAAAGCAGACCAGAAGCGCAGCCCTTGTAAAACAGTGTTGTATGCTCTCCAGAGGCAACCGTGCTCATCAATAATTTGCATTGCACCATTGGGGGCGGTGCATAATTATATGACAGTTTGACTGGTCATTTAAAGGGATGCAGAGAAGCACGCGTTCGATGTGGTGGCCTGTGACAGCACAAGTGGAACCTGGCTGGTCAGAGATCTGTCATTTGGAAACGTAACTCCTGACAGAGGAAAGCTATATAGAGCAGTCCTAATCAGTTCATGAATTAAATACAAATAGCTTTTTCCGAATGTTTGCTGAAGGGACACAAGCCCCAGAAAACAAAAAGTTATCAAAACTGTATTTTAGACACTATCTCACTGGGAAACTGCAAACTGTGGTTTTTCTCAGAAAATACCCACTTTTACTAAATGAATTAATTATTATTGAACAACGTTGATCTGAGAAAGATCAAGATTTAGAATATGTTCAATAATGTAACAGGAGCTTGTCCTTTAGCATCATGCAAAACACCTGCTGTGACGTCACTGGCCACGGTGGAGCTTTTGAAGTGACGGAGAGCGGTGCAGTCACATGATCCCCGACGTGGTGGTGAGTACATCCACTCATTAGCATATTATAGCTCGACGTGTGCCGCGGTGAAAGTAGGAGACCAAAACGATAGGAAATACTGCAGGTGAGTGGCATCGTCGACACCTATTAGTGCTGGAAGCCAACACATATGTGATGGGTCTCATGCAGAAATGCCTCCTTCAAAAACCTCCGCAAAATATGGAAAAAATATATTTTTTTCACTCTTTTGTTTTCGAAGAGGAAGGCTTTCTTCATGCATGGCTTCCGTCTGCTGCACAGTGAAAAATGTTGTTACCAGGCAACAGGCATAACAATGACACAGGTGCTCGCTCGCTCGCTCGCTCCCGCCCTCTCTCTCCCTCTCTCTCTCTCTCCCCCTCTCTCTCTATCCCTCCCCAATGGGTTTTGCATCCTCCTCAATAACGTTAAATGGCACTTGTTTCAAGTTCAGGATAAATTTGTTACTCTTATAAAGGTTGCACCTTGATTATTCAGCCTGATATAATGTCTATTTTTTACATTTAACCATGGGCTTTTGTGTGGTGCTTTTCTTTTCCCCCTTTTACTTTTAATAGTTTTCTGATACAGTCTGATAAAAACGGTTGGGTCCACTAAAAAAACCTCCATCTTAACGAGCACCTCTGCCCACCTACAGAAAAAACTGTAGATGAAAGTTCATCAATTGATTTCTAATTAAAAACAGCGTGCTTTTGCCTTTAAATCTTAAGATTGGAGACTTTATTAAAGAAAATCATGAAAACTAATTGATCTTTATCGAAACTGTGAGATGACGTCATAGCACTTGCAGATTTCTTCCCTTTAGAAAATAAAAAAAATGAAATAACAGGATCTTTTTGTTTCTTTTAAATGCCAGAGGGGAAAAGTACACGATCAACAAGTTCGATGGCTATGATGGTTCTCTGAAAACCTGGCAGCCTACTGTATTTCTGAAAAGCAGATTTTCAAAGTTCCTTTCAAAAGCCTGGAGTAATCCGAGCTCACATTTTTCCAAACACCAAATCACAAACAAAAAGGCAGCAGAGGAAGAAAAGCGAGGGCAGAACTAACGGGCTGTTAACACCAGCCTGAGCCCGGCCCCATCTCCTCCATGTCTGCCCCCTTTTCGTGCTTTGCAGCGATGGCAGAGGCTTTGAGCTTCGTTAAATTGTCCCTCCCGCCCCTCCCCCACGTCTCCGTCTCCTTTCTCTCCATCTCCTCTCCCCGTCTCTCTCCCTTTCTCACAGGCGCCGTTCTCTGCGTTCTCTGCATCCTCTCCTCCCCCCACCTCCCCCCTCCCACCCTCCACCTCAGCCGGCAGTCTTTCGCCCTTAATCAGAGGGCTGCGGCTCCCCGCACTCCTCCACCCTCCTCATCACCACGTCCCCCCCCCCCCTCTCTCCACCCTCCCCCTTCTATCCTTTCACCACCATTCGCCCCTTTCCAACCAGCACGCTCTTTTTTTCTCGCTCTTCATTTCTCCTCTCTCCTCGACCGCCCCCCCCCCCCTCCCTCCACACTTCCCCCACTCCACCGCCTTTTACACCCCTGCAGTTAGCGTCTGCCAAAGGCCGCTTCTGTTCATCACTCACCACGTGCACGTAGCAACAAAAGATGCCAGGTAATTTCCCCCACGAGTGCGGCGGACCGCCTGCATGGTCACACCCTGGGGTGGAGTGGGGGCGGGGGTGGGTGTGGGGGGGTGGTCGGGTGTTGACCTCCATGTCGCGCATGATCGACGACGGGGGAAGAGTGGTGGGCTGCGTCGCTGTGAGTGGCAGGCCGTGGAGACGACGGCGGTGGGGCGGGGAGGGTGAAAGCACTGTGCCGATGTGAGGGTGTGTGTGTGTGTAGGTGTGTGGGTGAGTGGGTAAGGGTGGGGGTGGGAGGGTGTAGAGCAGTCCTGATGGCTTCTGGTGGCCCTGGCCGTCGCTGTGCTCGTGCAAATTGCTGGAGCAGCAGCTCCCGTCGGCCCCAGCATCTCCGCCTCTGTGCGTTTGTGTCTCACTATCAGCCCCACCGCTCCCTTTCATTCTACATTATCCCCACACTGCTTTGAAAAGAAGCGGAAAAAACTATTTGCCGGACTTTATGCGGTGAAAAGGGGGGGCCCTAAGAATCAAAACAGAACAACGGTTTTTACACAAAATACTGCGCAAGCAAAAAGCTCAAAATGAGCAACACAGGGAGAGAAATATTACTGGAATTCAAAGTGCAGAGCCTCTACCCAGCGATGACAGCATGCGTGCCTGCGTGCACGGGGGGGGTGGGGGTGGGTGGTGCGGGCGCGAGGACACCTCCATCCAATCTGATCAATGGCGATATTAATCTGAGCACGAGTCAACCCCGCCGCCCCGGCATTTGATTAAAACAGGGAAAGAAATATGACGTAACCAATAAATCCGTTTGTCAAAATGGCAGGTGGCTCGAGAGGAGAGGAAATACCGGCACCGATGAGGTGCAGAGGAAGGGGGAGGAGAGGAGCGAGTTGAATGACGTGGGGCGGGGGGGGGGGGGGGGTGACCGACCTCCTCCTGCGTTTCCGCTGCGTGAGTGAAGCACTCAGGCTGAACCGAATCTTCACCTGCCTGCCTCCCACCGCACTTCCTCCAAAACTGCCTTCCCCCTCCCCTCCCCACCCCCCCTCGTTTCTTTCTCTCACCCTCTCCCATCGGCACTGGCGGATAACAGAATAATCCTCCTATGGCGTACTGGGAGCCTGTGGGTGTGTGTGGAGTTTTACTGCTTCTGCAGCACACTGATGGGAATAACTCTGGGGAACAAGGCCTGGCTGTAATGTATACGTACCGTACGTAATCACACGGACCTGCCAACACTTGAGATGGATACGGTGTTATATGGATACGGTGTTATATTCAGAAAGTTATTTTTAATAACAGTGTGTCAAAAGGTTACCAGGCAACGTGGTGTTTTCCTGCTTTTGTGGGAAGCTGTCAGGCTAGATACTGAAGCATTTCACATTCTGGCCTTTAGCTTCTGTCTCTCAATGCAACCCGGAGTAAAAGAATTGAGCCAGTTCAGACAAAAAGGATAACCATGCAACTATGCTGGCACTGTACCGGGTTAATTCCATATCCAGAAAATTCATTCATTCCATACCTCTGCCTCCATATAACGTCCCTGCATTGGCTCCTTTGTGCCATTCAAGGCTTGCTGTGTTTGTTAAACTCCACTTAAAGGAAAGAAAATTTAGAACTACATTAGATCCTTAAAAAAACTTAAATTATTGTTCTCGTCTAAATGAAGGAGAGTTGTTGAGAAGGGCCTACCAGCCAAAGCGAAGGAGACGGTGATGAGGAAGCATCTTTGTCTCTAGGGACGGTAGGACATCGCTCTTTAGTCTGAGCAAACATACAGCGCAGGCTAGCAGGCTCTTTTCTGCTGATGCCTCGCTTCTTTGCAGTGATATCGTTATGAATACATGGCCCCTGAAACCCAACAGTCAAAATGAGGGATGCTTGAATTAGTCTGTGATATATTTCAGCTTCACGTTGGGTCAAAGAAAGAAGAAAATACATATCATTTTAATATGATACATTACAATTCTGATACATTTTTGGAAAGCAAGGACACGTCTTGTACTTCCACCTTCCATACAAACCTAATGTATATTTGGATCCAAGGGTTTTGCTCCACATTTCAGTATACAAACATTCTGTATTCATTTAATCCTCTTTTATTTCATCCTTTTGTCGTGTCTTTCAACCCCCGAGTAAAAAGGTTTCCACCAGTGTTACGCGGTGACGGTTTTACGTATTTGTTTGCTGAAGCCAGGGAAGTTGGTCCGTCCACTAAAGTCTTCCCCCGCCCACTCTCTATGCAGCGGCGCCTCAGCCCAGGGGTCAGATTAAGTCACCGCACCCTTCCTGCTCTGCTCTTTATGCAGAAAATATGGATTTAGTGAGTTATCCCCAATGCCCCCCCCCCCCCTCACCTACAAAACGTCGTAAAACTTCTCGTAAATTGCCCCGCTGAGTGTTCTGCGCTGACGGACCGGTGCGGCCCGCGGTACCAATGTCGGTAAGAGCATCCACCCGCCGCCGCCCGCTGCTCCCGCTCCATCCACGCCGATAGACAATAACAGCAAAAATGCCATCGTCCTCGCTGCAAACGTCTTTCCTCCTGGAAGCAATTTTCGAGCAACTGCAGTTGTGACGTGATGCATTAACCCAAGGAAACAGAAGAAGACAGCAGATAGTCCATAAGGTTACCAAGCCAGTGGGAGCATCCCTGATTGCAGATGTGGTCTTTGGAATAGTCAAAAATGACATCACCTTTTAACATCTGAAGATGAACTTCATACAAATCAGAGGTGAAGTGGGGGGGAAAGGAGTTGGAATGTTATCAAGCACACGTCATGACTTCCTTTGGAAATAAGGCAATTATTTGTATTATTCAGCAAATGTTTTGGGGCACGTCCTGTAATCTTAGTTCCGTTTTTGGGTATGACATCTGTTTCATCCTTGAATGAATCATCACTACACAGCAGCTCTCCGAATACATAAGTGACATCTCAGTCACCGTCCGAGGTGCATTTTAACAACTGCGAATCCTCAGCACCCACACGTTGCATCCTTTGGTATTCAACACTTGTAGCAAGAGAGGAGACATTGTGCTTTAATAAGCAGCTCATCCGCTGACCAACTCCAGCCCCGGCACGGTCTACAATGTCCCAGTTCAGATTCTCATGTGACTCATGTGGCGCCATGTGGATGACTCATGTGGCGCCTTTGGGTTCCGTCCCGGTGCGGCTCGCCGTGGACGCCGTCCGGACCGGTGAGCTCTGTGAACCTGTTTGTGTTGGCGCTAATGAATGTGGCAAAGCGTGTAATTGACAAATGGGAATAAAATGATGTTTAAAAAGATGTCCGTGTCAAATGGACGCGGCCGCGTTGCAGCCATCTCCATCTTTTCGGGAAGGCCAAACAAAGCTTTGTTTGCATTCCTGACTAGACATAGATCCTCACCATCTGTGCACAACTCTGTTATGAGCCCCCCGCACCCCCCCTCCCCAGCACACCACCATCTCCCAAATGGGAAGCGAAGAAGAGGAGGGATGAAGGGATTAAGAAGGATGGAGACGGATGAGTGCTAGAGGAGATGAAGAGCGAGCCGCGCAGGAGGAGGACGGTGTTGGAGGAGGGTAAGACGGGGTGTCACGTGACCCCTACTTCAACTCACCGCGGGGTGCGGGGCGGGTGGGGGTCAGGCACACAAAAGAAGCTGACAGGTTGCGCGTAAAAAGGAGCGAGCGTGCGTGCACACACACACACACACACACGCACGCACAAACGCACCACGAAACTGGAGCCAGATAAAGCTGAGTGGCAGAGGGTACGGATGAGGGAATGGATTTCTTGCTCTTTTTTTTTTTTTTTAGGCCGAGCTAAACCTTCAAACATCAAGGTGCCTAGTATAAATAACCCATCTACCAAGAGGGATATCTGGCCAGCACAGAGGGGTGCAGTCAGGTCTCGACACCACCCTTCATCAATATCGTTCGGCCGAGTGCGGAGAGGAAGAAGCGGCGAGGAAAGGGAGCGTCACTCACAACAAACCACACCAACACGTGATTCATTCTTTACTGTCGACATGCAAATGATATTTAAAATATATTCTTCTCATCACAGGTGATTACCATCACATGAATGAGTGCCATGTTTCTTTATGTATTATAATAACTCTTTAAGGAATGCGAAACACTGTCCAATGACGTCATAAAACATGCTGTTGTGTTTTGCCATTCAGCGTCCAAACTTCCCGAAACACACACACACACACACACACACACAGACACACACACACAAACACACAAAAAAAGGGAGCGCCGCTTCCTGCGTTGGAACTTCTCCAGTGGGCGTAAATGTTATTGGACGTAGATCATCCAATTTGTGTGTAATTAATCGGAATGGCGATGCGCGAGAGCGCGCCGAGACGCAGGGGCCAGCGTGCGGTGGGTGGTCCAGATGCCGCGTGTGCACTCCCGACTCTCCCGTGTGCTTTCACAGCCGATCGGCTGTGTGCCTATTATCGTCACGGCCCGTCTCTTAGCATGCAGCCCCAGCTCCGGCGCAGCGACGGCGGTGGGGGGGGGGTGGAGGGGAGGAGGAGGGCGGGGGAGCCGTATCTGGCCCCCTCTCGCTAATTGAGCACAGCGCTGGACCCAAAGGTCTGCCTCGCTGACGCTTTCTTAATCCGTGGCTGTTTAACGCTGGCTGTGCTTGAGTAATTAAGCAGATAATCTTCAATTAAACCGAGCTCAACCCCCCCCCCCCCCCCCCCCCCCTGCCTCCTCCCTCACACACAGCAGCCCGCCACAACCCCCCAACCCCCCAATCCTGGAGACAGATGGGCTTTGGAGCACGCGGCTCCTCTTTCCCGGGGATAAATGGTCCACTCCCGTGCCTCACAGCCCGGGCGCCGCCGTGCTTTATGGCAAGCGGGTGGGCCATTAGCATTTTTTACGGCTGGACTTCGATATCGCCACTGTGACACATATTTGGCCTCGCTTGCTGTGTTTACAGTACGGCTGGAAGTGATTGCAATCCGTAAACAAGTCTGCTGTTTCTTCTGTTTTTGAGATTTTGGAATCCTCAGACGGTTCACTTGTGTATGAAAAGATATAAAATACATTTTTAGTCCATTTAATAATCTTAATTCAATTTAATCAATGAATGCGTTTTTTTGACAACATACAAGTTACGTATGAATAAAATATATAAATTAAGATTGATTAAAATAAGATTAATTTGTACATTTGATGATCTTCGTTGTGTTTTGGGGGGGGGGCGCGCGATTCTAAGGTCATAGAAGGGAGAGCCTCTTGGGGCTTGTGATCATGTGATGCGCCTGCAGGATGTGAACACAGCGGCGGTCTCCGTTTGGATGTGAATCCTTTTTCTTACGCTGATTTCCCATGTAACTGATCTGCTAATGAAGCCCGATGTCTTTGAGCCTGTGTACAGAGTGTAAACAGTGAGGCACATGGATACATTTCTCTATTCTCATCACATCTGAAGAAGCAAAAAAAATAATCATCTGGCTCTTTGTGCGTTCTCACATCTCAACCCTGTTAGTGGCGCTCGTTCCTGCTGAAGATGTAAACCTCAAAATAAAGACTTATTTTCCTCTACAACAGCTAGAAACAAGTGTAACTTAAGCAGAGGTCACAGGAGCAGTTACCTCGGATGGTTTTCAGCAGTAGATTGTGCAATGTCGTAAAAACATCAAATCAGATATGCGGATCACAAACTGTTGAAAATTAACGATTTGATCTTGAACCGACCATAAACATTTGGACCAATCATAAAATCTGATTTCTGATTGGTTGATGTCAGGGTCGGTGCTGAAGCAGGCGGAAGCAGGACTCAAATGCAGAGGTTCTCGATCAAAAAGTGCTCTTTATTCCTGACAAAACCAATAACGTGCTCCAACAGCGGGGAACATATAGACAATGACACGACACTGGACAACAGGCACACAGGGCTTAAATACACAAGGGAGGTGCAGGTGATTGGACACAGGTGGAATCAATCAGGCAATCACAGGACAAGGCAGGAAGTGAAGTTACCCAGGAACACAAGAGACATGAAAACTACAAAATAACACAGGAAGAGAGACCAAACCGTGACAGAACCCCCCCCTCAAGGACCGAATTCCAGACGGTCCTCAAGGGGAACAGAACCAGAGAAACACAGACAAGGGGAGGGAGGGTGGGAACCCAACGATCTTGGACCGCGCAGGGAACTCAGGGTGATGGCGGCCACTCGTCGGGTCCTTCGGGGGGTCTACCGCTACGGCGACCGGGCTTCAGGGTCTCGGGGGGGCGCCGAGCAGTGCGGCTGCGGCGTCGTGGCGGGGGGCGCCGAGCAGTGCGGCTGCGGCGTCGTCGTGGCGGGGGGCGCCGAGCAGTGCGGCTGCGGCGTCGTCGTGGCGGGGGGCGCCGAGCAGTGCGGCTGCGGCGACGTCGTGGCGGGGGGCGCCGAGCAGTGCGGCTCCGGCGTCGTCGAGGCTTGGGGCTCCGGCCCAACCCCTGACCCCACCCCCCCTTCAAGGACCGACTTCCAGGCGGTCACAAGAGGGTGGGAGGGAGGGGTCATCGTCGGGGGCCGTGGGGGCGGGGAAGGAGACTGGACTCTGGGGGCCGGAACGGGCGGAGACTGGACTCTGGGGGCCGGAACGGGCGGAGACTGGACTCTGGGGGCCGGAACGGGCGGAGACTGGACTCTGGGGGCCGGAACGGGCGGAGACTGGACTCTGGGGGCCGGAACGGGCGGAGACTGGACTCTGGGGGCCGGAACGGGCGGAGACTGGACTCTGGGGGCCGGAACGGGCGGAGACTGGACTCTGGGGGCCGGAACGGGCGGAGACTGGACTCTGGGGGCCGGAACGGGCGGAGACTGGACTCTGGGGGCCGGAACGGGCGCTGACGGGCGTCTCGGCGCCGGAACGGGCGCTGACGGGCGTCTCGGCGCCGGAACGGGCGCTGACGGGCGTCTCGGCGCAGGAACGGGCTGGGGCAAGCGTCTTTGGACCGGGTCAGGAGCCGGGGCTGGAGGGGTTCGTTTCCTCCTCCTCCTCGGGCTCTTCCTCGGGTTGAGGAGGTCCCTTAGTTCCAGGCACGCCTTCTGATAGCTCCTGGGACCAAAAATGAAGTCCGTCTTGCGCTGGAAAAACGGGCTCCTCACATCCAGGTATTCCGGGCCCAAGTCGTACCAGGAGTCTGCTGAGTCCTTCTTTGGTCGTGTCATTCTGTCAGGGTCGGTGCTGAAGCAGGCGGAAGCAGGACTCAAATGCAGAGGTTCTCGATCAAAAAGTGCTCTTTATTCCTGACAAAACCAATAACGTGCTCCAACAGCGGGGAACATATAGACAATGACACGACACTGGACAACAGGCACACAGGGCTTAAATACACAAGGGAGGTGCAGGTGATTGGACACAGGTGGAATCAATCAGGCAATCACAGGACAAGGCAGGAAGTGAAGTTACCCAGGAACACAAGAGACATGAAAACTACAAAATAACACAGGAAGAGAGACCAAACCGTGACAGTTGAGGCTTCAGGTACCATTAGAAGGAAAATTAAAGCAGTGGCACATTAAAAACAATTAATTTTTTTGTGTTTTTAGTAGTATTTTGAAAACAATTCAGATGTATTACACAACAAAATAAGCCTCTGAGACTGGTTTTAGTTTTGTAAAGGGGATTTCTGACCAGAAAGAAGTCCAATCTATCTATTATTCCTTGGTTTTGTGTTTTAGAAATGGGTGAGAAAGGAGTATTTTTGTGATTACAGGAGACAGCTAATAATGAAAAAAATAAATCAATAAATATCTCAGCAGGGTAAAGTTATAATATTACCACAGACATCACCTTTTTCAAGGGGCCTAAATAGAGGACGCCTCAACCAAAGCACATTTAAGTTGCCTCCTGAGACCTCGGTGCCATTTTAGTCTCACGCTAACGATCCTCACAAGCTTATCTGTGACGGCGAACAGTTGCCCATTACCCTGTTTCTCCCTCCCTCCCTCTGGCTCTCTCGCTCTCTCTCTCTCCCTCTCTACCTCTAGCCTGCTCTCTTGCCACTCCCGTTTCCACAGCGGTAATTAAGCCATCAAAGCGTGCAACCATGCCCATCCTCCGTCTCTAAGGTGAGAATATGGGCCCACATGTCAAGTGGAGCGCAGCCACCCGTGTGTCTCTCTAAAGGGGGAAGGCAAACGGGGCAGGCGAAGAGAAAGAGGTCTGTGTGTGTGTGTGTGTGTGTGTGCGCGCGCGCGCTATCACCACAGCAGCTGCAACGGACTGGTAGGCAACACGGTGTGACGTAGTGCGGATGTCTAAGAGCTGCTGGAGACCCACCGAGAACCGTTTGTGTTCGGTTTTGTTTTTTCAACATTTCTTTTGTTTGTTTTTTATTTTTAAAATAAGTAAAAATAAAGCCTGAATGGGCAGGTAAACTGGCACGTATAAACGGCTCTTCATTACATGTTCACACACACACTCACACACACACACACACACATACACACAACACACACACACACACACAAGATGAGATGAGCTCCTCCAAGCCCTTTCATTAAATTCCACCCCCACACACACTCTTGCTTAGCTGTGCGTAATACATCAGTGATGTGGTCACTGCAACCCTGCAGTTATTTTATGCTTATTTTCCAGTGAAAGGAAACTAACTAACCTATTCTATTTTAGTTAATAATATCCTACATTTCCCAGAATGCCTAGGGAAATGATGGATTTGAGAAGGTGCGTTTCTATGTTAGGCCAGTTATCTCATAAGGAGAGCCAAAATGAACCGTTTAGTGATGTTAAGCCTGTAACCATGGTCAACATCTTTCTTGAGTGGGTTAGTAGGCTAATGTTTGTTAAATTAGCACAGACACTTATGGACCCATAGCTGTTACTCCCCATTCCGCATCATAACGTGTTGAATGATAAGAGGAATGTTGGTTCACATTGAAACATGGGAGGGAGTTACCAAAATAATGAAACCATCCTGTGGGAATGTAAAGGCCAGGTGTTGTAATTATCCCAATTTAGTTTCTGATAAATGCTAATTCCGTCAGTTCGTCGTCGTGGAAACCCGGACAGACGCACACACAGAGCGGTTGCAGGTTAAAAAAACGCTTCGCCCTTGCATTGATGGCCAAAGCACCACAAAACAGCTGCTGTTTTCACCCAAAAATTGAGCCCAAATCCCAAAATGAATGAATTAAAATCTCAAGATTGTATAGTCCTCAGCTGCTCTGATCTTTTAACCTGACGTGCCAGATGGTTTGTTACACAGAACCATCTGAGAAGTCGGCATTAGAAACCGTTTAGAAAAGGGCAGGCACATAAAAAAAAAAAAAAAAAAAACACTTGGCAAGTGATTTGATGAACCATCTGTCAATCAAACTCTTGCCAAAACCCGCCGCCTGATAGGAGCCCGCGGGGTCGTTCTCTGCTCTTGTGTCATCTACATGAACCCGGTAGGAGCCTCACACAGCAATGTGGATAACTGCTTTTGGAGGTTTTTTTAAAGCCACGGGTCAGGATGTTTCACACAGAAGCTTTGTGGTCAAGCTGCTCATCATTCGAAACAGGTCGATGATATTAAAACAGCGTGTTTTTTCATTAGTAAAAATCCAACGTTTCGGGATAAAAGCACAGTTTGGAGTGTCTGTGTCCCAGAATAGCAAATCGGAGTTTCTATGTTTCAGCTTTACTTACATAAGATTCTTATTTTGACCCACAGCACTGTGTCCCAGCTCCCTTCACAGGGTTTGTTTGTGCATTCATAGGACAGGTGGCGGTCAGCACAGTAGGAGCAGAACTAGCAAACTCACCTGGCTGGTTTTCAGGTCCGTTAACCACATCTAGAGGGGACACGGCTCCACAGGCCTCGCCCAGGAAATCAGGGGCCGGGCCGCACAGGTCAAGTTCAAAGGGGGCTAAATAAAAACGTCTTTGCGTATCGAGGGCGTTCATGATCCAAAAGAGAAATCGTCTTTATCGGGTTTGCAAAAATATACTAAAGACCCATAATGCATAACAACAAATAAAGGAGAAATATCACAAGCCTTCAAGGATAACACATGAATCTCCTTTGGTGATGAAAAATGAATCTTCAATCACATAAAAGGCGTAAACCTCAAGTCGCATCTCCACCATTTCATTAATGAAAAGGTTATGTATTTATTCCATAGCAATTTGCCACACACACACACACACACACAGCTCCCCCCCCCCCCCCCGTTACTGGTCGCTCTAATGGCTGTAGGAGACCTTGCGTAATTAGGAGATCGTACGCTCACCGCGACGCTCCTCTCTCAGAAGCCAATTCCCCCTGATGTTTTCCGACCGCCCCCCACGAACCCAACAACCTACGCAACCCCCCCTCCCCGACGCAAAGGCGCACACACGCACCCCTCCGCCTTCTTTTCTCCTCACTGCCCCCTGAATGGCTGCCGTCTGCTCTCCCTGGCGCAGTGCCCCCGGTGGCAGCACGTGCGTGTTGTATCCTTGTGTACCGGTACCTGGGGGAGGTAATTATCGAGATGAGCAGCATGAAAGAGGAGGGCCTCGTAGTGTGTGTGTGTGTGTGTGTGTGTGTGTGTGTGTGTGTGTGTGTGTGTGTGTGTGTGTGTGTGTGTGTGTGTTGAATGACGGTATCATGGCCGTCTGGTGTACCTGGGTGAACAAACTTAAACATGTCCCATCAGGAGCTCCCCACACTAACAAGGAGGAGATGTCCATGTTGCTTTCCTCAGTCACCTCTGTCGTCCTATTTTTTTTCCCCTCTTTGCCTCAACTTCTGTCGTGTGCCTCGCCCCACCACCACCACCACCACCACTTGGTCTCCCGTTCCTATTGATTCCTTTATCTGTGTGACACCTCCCTCCACAGGACGGGTAGACGTTCCAGACTAAAATCTCCAAACAACCGTATTAATGATAATCCCCGAAAACCTCCATTGCGATATAATAATTCCGACCGCCGCGATTTGCTATGAAGTAGCTGCACCGGGATTAAGAAACGCCTGAGCCAAAGAGGCACTGTGACGGCAGAGAGGGAAGAAGAGCCCGGGTAATTATTCTCATCTTATGGGCGCTCACAGCCGGGGCGCAGAGTTCGTGACGCTCCGCCAGAGGAGACGTGTTTGTGAATGAGTGCAATTTCGTGCATTTCCGGGCCGGCGTCGTCAAACGGCGAGAAGCTCCAGGAGCACGCCGCGGGCCCCCGGTGAACGTTAATGAGCGCGTTGCGACGCATCGCCGCGTTATCATTTGTCTCCAGATTGAATAAATATACATGATAAATCTTTGGAGGGAAGAAAAAAAAGAAGAAAAAAAAAAAAAAAAAGGAAAAAAGAATGAAGGTCACTGATGTGATTAATTGTCCCCCCGCAGGGGCCGATGATTCGGTGATAATGGAGCCGGTTTGTGGTCCTCGGTCAGCGGCCGGTGCTCCTGGAGGAGAGAGATATAACCTTTGTCTCAGGGACGGCAGATATACGAGCCGGGCGAGCGCCGAGGATTATACACCGAGGTCCTCGCCGGGAGATTGGGGGGGGAGGGGGGGGGGGGGATGGGGGGGATGGAGCTTGTGACCGTAGAATAATTTCAGCCTCCTTCCCTCCCTCGAGACCACACGCTGTCTGAGCCAACCACCAGCACCCCACCCCCCACCCCCTCCTCTTTTTTCCCCTCCACCTCTCCCGCCGTTCCCCTAACTGCCTGCTGATGCCGGATGTCTCTTCTTCTCCTCCTCAACGCGGTGGGGAGGGGGGGATGGGGGGGGAGACGGGGGTGTGGGGGAGGAGAAGCGCGGGGCGGGGGGGGGGGGGGGGGAAGAGAGAGAGAGAGAGAAAACTAGAGTCAGGTTCCTGTGCTGCTGCGGCTAAGTGCTGCAGCAAATCATCCTCGCATTAGGAATATGGGCAATTAGCACTGTGGCACATCCCTCTAGACACACTCGCACCGACCACACATGCGCACACACACTCACTCTCACGCACATGCGCGCGCGCGCACACACACACACACACACAGACACCAAAATATGACTCACACATTAGAATCAAATGTAAAGAAGTATCCATATGTCTGTATATATATATATATATGAGAGCTGTATGGCCACTTGTGAATAATAATTTGTATTTATGATTTGGTTTTGTGAGACGATATTTTGAATCTTTCCATGAAAATGAAAAAAATAGTCACTGGATTTTTTGTAACGTTTTTATAGATCAGACAACCATCAGACCCAACTACAGCTGTGTGAACCCTTTAAATAAGGCAGTTGAAATCACAGCGAGCACGCATGCCACTTTGGATCCCCCCCTCCTCTCCTCCCCTCCTCCCCTCACCTCCTCCCCCCTGAACAATAAACCCATCTGTAGCGCTCAGGTGTGCGGGGGAGGAAATGCAGAGCGGGAGTTACCGTTCCACCTTAAGAAAGGTACCTTAAAAGATTATCTCGGTTATTTCACCGCCACTGAGCCGGCACTAATAGTCCAAGGCAGATATTGAAGAGCAGCGCAGGGCCGCAGAGATCTATTAGAAATTCCCATCTACGCGCCTCATACATATTGATTTCTGACACCAAGCAGCAATGAAAGGCCCCGGGGAATAATATATTTAGCAGGGTTTGCAGTGAGGAGGTCACAGAGTGCATAAAGATTAGCTGCACAGACCCCTGACAGGACGACGTGTGCGCACAAATTGCAGACAGGCCCGCGCACACGCACACACACACACACACACACACACACACACACACTACAGTCTTACTGTATATACTCACACGCTGCAGGTAGAAAGCTTTTGTGCGTCTTCATGGCGTTGGAACAGAGCAAACTGGAGCCGGTCTGCTTTACTCCTCCTGGATGACAAAAAAAAGACAACAAGAAAACACGTGCTTAGAGGCAACGCTCTACAGAATGATGCATTTTTGCTTAATTCTAATAATCCAACCGTTTGTGTATTTGTGAGAGGAATCAATTAACTAATTCAGACAGTACGCCGCTTCCGTTCAACAACAAGGACTTGCCAGTGCTGGTTGTTTACCGGTGGGTCCGCTGAAATGCAAGCAGTCAGTCCATGGCAGAGCCTACATATACAGGGGGTGGACACAAAAACAGAAACGGCTGTGCAGTCTAAGGCCATCGAATACAACGCGATTGGTCATATCTATGATAATAATACGGGGGTTACATCCTACATGGCAACAGGAGCTTGTCAGATGGTCGTGGAGGTCAAATTGAACGCACGGCTGTCGGGATTAAGTACTTAGAAGTCAAACTGGAGATTAATAAAACGTGCATTCTTTCCAATTTTCAGTGCCATATGCAGAAAACAAGTCGGAGATTATCTCAACATCGGTCAAGCAGTTTGTCCAATTAAGTCCCGCCTGGGAAGAAACGCAAAAAAGTCAATGTTCTCCATTGAAAACTACGTTTTTCTAATAAGTGTTGTGTAATTTGTGGATTTCAGTCAATTGCACCATGATGTCAAGGAGCTGGCAGAGAGAAGCACCCGTTAGCACATCTGGCCACACAAGGTCAGGACTACACATCTGCACGAGATGCAAACGCTCTCCCTTTGAAGATGACCCAGGGGAAACCTGAAATTTAAAATAATAGAGAGTAATTGTAAGAGCAAGAAAGTAGTGTGTCCATATTGTTCTACTTATTTCCATCTATTTTTACTGCACAGTAAGGAGGGGGGGGGGGGGGGGGGGCACAACCGTAGCCCGAGCTACAAAAATAATGCAAAGCTGTATTAAAATGTATTCTACTATGCATATTTTGTGGAAGGCTATATTAAAGTTGATGTGTTTCAGGCTTTGCCCGCACCACATCTTTGTGCCCAACTTTGTTCAGCATCTCCTCTTCCTTGCGGCATTTTGCAGTCTTGCTTGGTGTCCGGCCTTCTTTGAGTGGGGGTGGTGGTGGAGGTGGTGGGGGGTGACCGGAGTGATTCCGTGATGAGCTTGTCCAGGTAAAAGGGTAATTGCTTCAAAAGGGGATCAGACCGCCGAGAGCGAAGCTGCGACCAGCGAGAGGGAGGGCTCGACTCCTCCGCCAGAGCACTTAACACCGCCTCCCCATCCATCCATCCTCCACACCTCCGCCTGCTCCCATCTAGCTTCTGGCTCCCGCATGCCCAATGCCATTGCCATCACTGCCTCTTCTCCCTCCCTCCCCTCCCTACCCTTCCCGCCACCTCCTCCTTCCTCCCCTCCTTCAAAAGCACCACTCGGCAGCCTCTTCAGAAATTACAATCGCTCAGGGTTTAGGCAATTTGACCAAATGCAGGGCCTGCATGTAAGGATTGGGAAGGGGAGGAGGGGGCGGTTAAAACTGCAGGGTGAGCCTTGGGGGGGATTGGAATGAAATTACCAATTCAATGGCTGGAGCGCCGCACGACAGTGGCAAACCGAGGACATAAAACGAGGATTATCCGATTTTAGGAGGGGAAAAAAAGTGCCACAAAGAGCCTCAAGTCCACCGCGGCTAACGCCCCCAAGTTTGCTTCCACGATTGTCTAAACCAATTTTTTTTTGCCTTTCTTGCCAAAACCCCCTTTTGTTTTGGTGAAAAACAGACATTTGTGAGAATAATATTCTTTTTAGCATCCTATTCATCTCCGTCAGTTTCCTCATTGTTGCTGATTGTTGTAGAAGTGAGGAGGCCTAGGAAATAAAATACGCCTTTTCCGACTGATATTTGATCATTTCAGGAGGAAATTCAAAACCAAGATGGAATTGATTTCCGACTGCTGCCTTCTTCCGTTATCAAAGATTAATTCAAAATGAGGGAAATGACAGGGTTTACATTCTAAGGTAAATGCAGACAAAAAAAAAAAACAGTGGCTGCAATTCCACGCAGAGAAAACGTAAAAAACAGAGGCGTGGGTCATAAATGCCGGGAGGAGAACTCCTCCCATGTGCCATTTGAGACACTGAAGGTATTCAGTGAGCACCGCTTGCTCTAAGGAAAATACCTGATTTCCCACTCCATCATGGGCTGAATGGTCGGCTGTGGGCTGACAGTCCATTTCAGAGTTTTCTATCTCACTCACAGAAAAAACGCCCGAATCATATATGATGCGTCCTACACCATATAAGTGTATTCTTCTCTCTTGATTATTGCAGGAAGGAGATTGTAGTCTTTGTGACATTTTTTTTAAACATGTTGTGTTTAAAGTAGAGGACGATCAGGCGAGGTCGCCCGTCACACCTCCGTGATGAGCCTCCCCTGTTTGGGCAGCGTGGAAAAACGGGCAAAAGCTAATCCCAATGCAAACCGGTGGATTTGTCCGCGTCACAATCGCTCGATGATGAATGGCGATGACGCTAACTACGTCCATTCATCAAGCCCTCATCGGTTATCCTCAGGTGGCTTAATGTTTCATCCACTCAGAGACCTCCGAGAGAGCGGGCGGCCATCCCTCATCGCAGCCGACCCGGGAGAGCTCCACACACATTTCAATCTCGTCTTGTCATCTCCCCCCTCAGGCGCCGACACCCTCCCTCAAAATCATCATTTTTATCCGCCCCAGTAAACCTTGGACCACGGACAGCTGTGAACGTGCAGATTCTTATGCACTAGAGAAAAATAACGAATAAGCGATCCGTCAGAGTGTGGCCTGCTTTGTGCGTTACTTTGTTGTTGTTGTTGTTGTTGTTGGTGGAGGAAGCAGTAATGGGGACAGCAGAGATGGGTCTGAAGGGGCAGCACCAGCAACGGGAGGTCTTCCAGCGGGTTGCTTACAGTAAATTAACATTCGAGCGGCGCCACACGTTTAGCACTTTGGGATTGGGTTCAGCAGAGGCCTCGCCCAGACTGTCCCTGGGGAAGGGGGAGAGGGGGGGGGGGGGTACATTCAACGTCGGCAGCGGAACAGCAGCACCATGGGCGGGGCCGCGCTGTCAAAATTAGATAATAAAGCACCGCAGCGCTGGCGGATAAATGCGTGTGAGAGGGCATCCATCTTGCAAGCGTGTTGCTGAGGAGGATGCTGCTAAATGACAGTGAGATGTGTGTGTGTGTGTGTGTGTGTGAGTGAGTGCGTGTGTGCGCACGCACAAAATGGCTCTGGGGAACCAATGAAAAAGCAACTTTTCGCCGCAGCTCTCAACTTGACCCTCTATAAAATCTCTTATACGGAAAAATGATTCAAGTATTTATGCAGAAAGGAAGGAGGACAATAAAGTGAAAGAGGGAGGAAAACATGTAGAATTAGACCGAAGGGGTGGAGGAGGAAAGAGAGAGGAGTCACACGGAGAGAGAGAGGGAGGAAGGAAATTAAATGTCGGCCGGGCACTTAACCTTTCCCTAATAATGTGCGGCCTGCTGAACCAGCAGAGTCCCTGATGTTTTATCAATACTCCTAATTAATGTGCAGCTGCCATATTTTTGACAGTATTTACACAATACGGCTGAGTAACACGATCAATATTATCCATATTCGTATTCTATGTACCTCTCCCTTTAAAATGTACATGCACTTTACCATTTCAGCCGTTGTGGTAAATCAAAAAGACAAGCATGGGGATTTTCTAAATTCCTTAAAAAGATCAAAACCAACAATAAACTGAGCCTTTGTCTTAAGCCGGTGGCTCCCCAACGTTCTCTGTGGAGCCCCACTTTGATGATAGAGGAACGGAATAATGATCGGGTGGTGGGTTTCCAAGTGTCTTTTCGATCTCGTGGGCTTCAGGCTGTCTGCCGCCGGTATTTTAGGACACACACCAGCCTGGCTCTCTCTGGTTGGGGGGCGACCATGTTGCTTGTAAAGCCCAGGGACAGATACGCCTCGTTCTAGTTGCTGTGAACGTGGCTTTGGTGGATGAAAGACAGCGGTCAGAGGGGATTGAGGTATATTGACGAAGACTCTTGATGAAGAGTCGTTTTACACGCTTCAGTTGTGCAGCATTAAGTACAGTTGGTAGGAACGTACACCTGTAGCACCGATTAAAGACATGCATTTGTTGCTGTTGGAGTTTTTTCTAGTGTGAGAGGATAAGATTACCACCTAGTTAATTGGCTATAAAAGTACTACATATTGGTATTATGTTTCACTTTCACCAAATAGTAACAAAACGGACTTTTTCTGAGCATTACTTGATTGAAGACTATGTAATAGCAGATAATTCACAGCCATTATAGCGTTTTTCTACTTCTTTTTATGTTTTTAGGCTTTCAATCATTTGAACCCTTGAAGGCCTGTTGAGAGCTGCTTTTACTCTATAATTACAATACAAATAGATTACAAGACTGCTAGTGCTCCAATACCCCTAGTGGTAGTGGTAACCATGTGCACAGCATGTACTTGTCAAAAATGACCCAAAATGACTAAATCCAGAGGAAAATTGTGTGATTGTGGCAGTACTGTGGTTTATCACACGAGTTAGCGAGTTAGCTTGTTTGCTGTTGTAGCTGCTAGTGTTGGTGCATCTCTGGTCCTCCTGCATCGCTCTTTTCCGTGTTTCTTCTGGTTGTTTTATAAACTTACAATTATTAGTGTGAAAATTGTTGTCACACACCGTTGTTAAAGAGCATTAGTTGTGGGATATTCAGTGGTTGTTATAACCAATCACTCAATCTCACGCAAGACAAGTAGCTTCGGCCGCTGCCCCGGACAACAGTTGCTACGGATATTCACCGGTGTGACAGTGTGTGAAAAATTCCGATCGTAAGGAGATTTGATATCGGAGCACCGGTTCAACCCACTTGCTCTTGGCTTTTGTGGCTGTGCATGCACAAACACACACACACACACAGCTGGAATCCTTATTAGCCTGCGTGTTTGTGTGTGAGGGGATGGGTGGATGAAATTGTGTGTGTGCAGAAACAGACAGGCAGAGGGGGAGAAAGATGGTACAGAGCATTGGGATCTCAATATTCACACACAAAACGCACACCTGTCTGCGACCAACGTATCAGCGCACGCATACGCACGCACGCATTTATTTTCCCAAAATAGTGAAAACAGGGATCTAGATGGAAAGCCTGAGATATCATTTTTTTTCTTGTACAGTGATTGTTTCAATGGGGAGATATTTTTCCTTAGAGAGCCGATTGTCTTTCTTTTGGATTAGACATTTGTTATAAAAGATGAGATTGAATCTCCAAAATGTGGGAAAAAATCCCAACCGTGTCAATTTCGTATTTCAATTTCACAAAGAATCTAATATAGACAAAAATAAAAAGGGCAAAATGAAAGAGCTTGAATGAATGTCCTGAATGAGGCCCAAGGTGGAACTACAGTTTCATCAATCCACACCTACAAGTAGTTCTCTTTGACCAACACTTGCTTCAAAATTAAAATGCCTTTTACTTTAAAAAAATGAAACTTTTGGAACTTCTTTAAGAGAACACGTACACGTACAAAAAATGATAAAGCAACGTTGATTCTTTTTCTTATACGTTTTCACCCTGACTTGAGAAGACCAACTTGAGAAAACATTTCATTTTAGCTGTCCCAAAATCCCAATAAAACCTCTGGAAATGTATGCGTGATTACATTTGTCGAAATCGGAGACCGCTCCGTTGGACTGCTCCCCAGATTTCCTTGCCTGCGTAAATAGACCCCGTCCTTATGGTGCTACGCAGAGAGACACTTAGCGCACAAATAGCGATATCTCTCATCTAATCATCCGTCGCTCCCTCTCCTCGGTGCGCACGCCGGTGTGAGCCGCGCCGCTGCTCCTTGATTAATGGCTTTTTCAGATAGGTGCAGCTAATGGCTCTTTAATTTGTTCCACTTCCTCTCCCGAGCTTCCCCGGCTTTCTGCCCCGGCTCCTCGCGCTGTAGGAAACAAGGCGGTTTGTCCGGGCTCGGCGGGGAAAAGCCCTTTCTGCGGTGCTTCTGTCGGCCCCGGGTGTCTCTCATATTGTGTGTAAGCGCTAATAGCTCGTAAAGAGGCCCGTCGGGGGGGGGGGGACATCGCACCGGGAGCCGGTCATCCTGGGAAAGAGATTGCCGTCCGTCTTTTGGAAGAAGGCCGTATCGCACAGCTTTATGTAACACACAGGTGTATGTTGTTGTCAAAAGAAGAAGAAGAAAAAAAGACACGGGCACACCGAAGGCATTTCTTGGGAGCCCTGCCTTTAGCCAGTGGGATTCCATGTTTAGGGGGGGGGGGGGGGGGGGGGGGGAATATGTGTTTATTTGTTTATCTTATCGGCGAGTCCATAGCTGTCATAAAGCGGGGCGCACAGAGAATGCATCGCAGGGCATGGCGGTTATCTATCACCGGTACACAGGCTTCATCTGTGGCCACCACCACCACCACCAAAGAAGTGACTGACACAATGGAACCAGCTGGAACAAAGATTTGCTGGTAACAAAGGGGTACTGGGGCGCACACAGCTCAACAGGCGCCACGCGGGCAACAACAAAAAGGCAGGCAAAGAGCTACCGAAAGGGTAAATATGCTAATCTGCAGCTTTTG
The DNA here is from genome assembly GCF_949316345.1 of Pungitius pungitius. NCBI lineage: Eukaryota > Metazoa > Chordata > Actinopteri > Perciformes > Gasterosteidae > Pungitius > Pungitius pungitius. The sequence continues at coordinate 14,701,513 of NC_084908.1, read as the reverse complement.
CGGCACGTATAGCAGCACAATTCACCGTCGGCCTTCTGGTATTGATTGCCGCGTGGGGGAATATTGGAAATCTTTTTTATTGAGGCTTGCGGTAACAGGTGTATGAACAGGTTCTGCAAACAAGCTCAGCGAGGAATCAGACACGCGAGGGGCTTCGCGGTAATCTGGACAGAACTAATTAATAATGGTGTACGTTCTAAACCAAAGGGAACATTTCATATTCCATCGGCTGATGCACTCACCCGAACAAATTTAGTCTTATTAACTCTTCCCCCCTTCTCCTTCCACTTTTACACTTTATTAAAAACAAAAAACTAGAACTGGATGCGCGATTGTGTGTCAGGAAAACAGAGGACAGGCATTCTCATAATCTGAAATGATATGTGGGTCCAACTGTGCGTGCAAATATGTTTATAAATGAAAAAGATAAAACCTGCAGGTGCAGGGGGGCTGAACGGCTCCATTAGTGAGGAAACAAGTGAGCTGTGGTCCCGATTGGAAGAGAGTCACACTAAAAGGAAAATAACTGTCCGTCCCTGTGATGGTTTTAGGGCTTTTTAGGCCGTTGGGTTTCTGATGTGATTGACTGTTGATGAACGGGAGAATTACGGTACGAATTACATTATTTATGCCTTATACTTACTGTCCTAATAGTAATGTTTACCACATAATTGTCCCGGTGGGGATGAAATGATTGTTGTTGGATTAATTTGCAGAGTTGTAATATTCTACTTGACAGTATTCAAAACCACTGGGCACCGCACTGACGAATCAGTCAAACTGAACCTCCCAAGTTGTGTTTAAATGTCTCATATTTAGTAACACATGCTTTACAACGTGGATGCTGACTTTATCAAACGCTGTTTTGTTCGGGGAAAATCCACTCTAATGATATTAAACAGTTCAAAAAGATTTAAGTTTGAACAAAATAATCAAAGTTATAACTTAAAGTATCTTTACGCAAGTATTCATACTCATATATCCCTTATTCGTGCAACATTTAAAAAGCATTTTTGATAATATTTGTTCTAATATTGTTTTTCAACCATCTATCTTCAGTGTATATAAAAAAACTGGAAGCTATAGGCAACAAATTCGCACTCTGTGTCCAACCTAAACCTCGTAGAATAAGCAGAGCGGCCAATAAATCCTCTATTTTTCTATGGCTACGATGCCGGTGGTCGCTCATTTCTCCATTTCCATCTCTTCTTTTTTTTTTTTTTTTTTTTGCAACAGGGAAGGTTCGGGTGGGCATATCGTTAATAACGGAATAGTGATTCATCATTTAATTATGATTTGACAAATGCTCGCGCCTTCCCCGTTCTCGGCATCCTCCTCCCTTTCAATTCTCCGCTCTGCCAAACTGTCACGCACTCCCCCCGTGGGATTAATTCGAGCTGTCTGTCTTTGTGAGGCTGCCGGCGCTCTCGGGGCGGCGGGTGCACGACACTGTCAATGAACAGAGAGCCTGACACTTCCAGGGAGCCGCACACAGACGCACGCTCCCCGCTCCCCTTGTTATTGTTTTCACCTTAACCCCTTCCTGCCTGCATGCCTGGGTGGATGTGCGTGTACCTCCCTCTCGTCTCCTCACCCTAGTTCTCCTGCTTTTCTCGCCTGGTTTTCTTTGACACCCCCCCCCCCCCAGTCTCCCTTTTTTTCTGTCTGTCTATCTTCTCTCTCCTGTCTATCGCTCCCCATCCACCCTCCCGCCCGGGCGCTCTCCTTCCCTCGCAGAGAGGACGGCGGCACAGGGAGGAGAATATCACACAAAGGAAACGGTGGTTGTAGCACCAGTGGAGAGGTGGTGTGAACGAAATGGGGGGTGGAGGGGTGGGGGGTGGAAGTAAAATCGATCATTTCCAACCTTCTCCTGCGCGTCAATGTAAAAGTTCAGAGAGAGGTGACACATTTTTAAAGACTTAATAACTAGCCACAGCAAGAAACTCAATAGAGCGATTTTTAAGGCACGTCCGGACGCCTGGTGGCAAGGGATGGTAATGGGTGGCCATTAAGAATGTGAGTTGAACTGGAGCGCCTGGGTAGCCAAATCCAGAGGGCCTTCGCCCCAGCCGGAGAGATAAGGTTTAATACCAGGCACAGGGCCCTGCCTTATCTCCCTCACTGATAGAGAGAGCACGGGGGAGAGGGGAGGGCAGGCAGGGGAGAAAACAAGAGGGACAAAAACAAGTGTCTTGCAGGGTCCCTGGCTGGCTGGCTGGCTGTGCGTCCTCCCACCGTTGGCATAGAAACTAATCCACGTTCACATTTAGCACCTGACTTTTTTTTTTTTCGTTCTTTTTATTTTCACCCACCTCTCTCTGTTTCTCCCCACGAACCATGGTGCAGTGGGAGTAGGGGGAGGAGAGGGGGTTTTCCGAGAGCTTTCGCCCCCTCATAATGATGCCCATAGGAGGGAGGGGGTGGAGGGGAGGAGGTACAGTGAGGGAGGGAAAGGGGAGCCGGCTGCCTCGCAGACACCGTCAGCCTGGAGGATCCAGCTGTGTCTCTCTGTGGGACACAAATATGCAGGCACACACACACACACACACACACACACAGCTGCCGCGGTTCTATGTCCTCTCGTTACACCACACATGAAGGAGCGCAGGCGGTATTGGAGACGGTATTGATTGGGCGGGCTAAACACGCAGCGACTAGCTGCGGGGAATCGTGAATTGGTTCCGTCCAGCGTTTGATTGTCCCCGGCGGTTTGTAAAGCCGGACATGTCTCAGATGTTGTTGTCTAAAGCGCTCGGTCCTCAAAATCCTCACACGCACAAATAAACTGCTTTATTGTGAATACCCAAAGTGTTTGCACTGTTCAAAGAAGCTGGATTGTTCCAGTAAGCCGGGGTACGGATGACTGGGAGGGATACCTGGGCAATGGGACCATAAAGAAAAGTGGAATGGGGTGACTTCTTAGTCGAAGTTTCTCATGTTGATTTAAATGACAAAGCAGCACGATTGTCTTGGTTGGAATATAAACGCCCTTTCACCTTTACGCTAAGACTACTGGTGGTGGCGCTTCATTTTGGTTAGACGCCACCTCGCTTACTTCCTCTTCTTTGTGGAGTGGGCAGGCCCAGAATCAAGAAACTACTAATTAAACCAGCTCAGACTGAGGCCTGCTCTCGAGTGATTGCTGTGTGCTTTCATAAGAGTGAAAGATGTGGCAACCATAACATCGACTCACAATAGACAATAGAAAAAAGAAAAAAAAGAAACAAGAGTTACCAACTGCACCAGCCGTTCATCTGGCCACGTCCATCATCACGTCGTCATCAACATATTCATTCGTGAGAACTTCAAAATCCGTTCTGTTCATTCATTCATTCATTTATTGGGCTGAGAGGACGTTTGTGCCCAATTTGGAGAAAGTGGGGAAGTGAGTTCACAGTTTTCCTGACCTCTGACCCCCTACATCCAATCAGTTCAGCATTGAGTGCAGTTGGAGATTTTTGCTCAATTTTAGGAAATTGCCTGCAGGTGCTCTTGGGATATGGCGTTCAGGAGAATGGACCAGACGGAGAGACGGATAAAGAAAAAGATAGAAATGAATGCTACAAAATAAAACTCAGTTGGTCGCAATTGATTTTTGCCATTTTCAAGCTTGTGTCTTTAGCCCAGACCAACACCGACTTACGTGACATCACTCGAGTATGCTTGCTGTATTCAGTTTAGTCTCAAACACACCTGGCACATGCAATTAAATTGTTTAATTAATATAAATATATCAGGATAAAAAAGTATCTATAAAATGTGTGAGTCTAGAGAGGTTTCAGGCCGCTAGATGTTTTTCTTTTCAAATTTAAAAACATAAAAACTAATTTCTATTACACAAAAACATCTTTCTCAAACTGACCAAAATGAGGATTTGATTTTAAAGAAGGTTTGAAACGTGTGTTCAGTTTGTGTACTTGCGTTTCCCCTTCATTGTTTTGATAGACCGTCACAGAGACAAATGAACCCGTCCGAACTCAAAGACACCTTTTTGAAAACAGCCGCATGTGACACTCGCATAAACGGACCAATTTCCTGTTGTGCATTTATACAACCGCGAGCAGGCTCTCGTAAACACGCCGCCGCAGCCTGATGGGCTTAGCAAGGTGTTTATTTTCTTCCCCTGACGTTGGTTGGCTCTCTCACGTCACTCAGCCCCCCCCCCACCCCCTCCAATGGTGCAGGTCCCCCTCCCCCCGTCTCTCCGTGACATCAGTCAATGAGCTGGAAGACGGAAGAGACGAGAAGAAAAAAAAGAAGGAAAAAAAAGAAGGCTGCTGGAGCGCCATCTCCCTTCTACCCCCTGCTCCACCCCACCTCAATTTCATATTTGTGTGCGCGTGTGTGCGCTCGAACGCTCGCTCAATAGTCTCTTAAGGCTTTTGGAGGACGCCGTATGAGAGGAGGCTGAGAAGCTTTCCCGTGGCCGTCCTTCAACTCCCCCACTTACCTCCCAGAAGAGCTGCCTGCTTCGGCGCTGCCCGCGTCACAGCCATTGTTCCTAATTAGGGATTCTGGACCTAAGCCCGTTCGATTAATGGGCACCCACAATGCACTACAGATGCACCCCGCTCTTCACCCTTTCACCCCCTTGGCCCTAAAACACCAACCCTTCCCAACCTCTTTCTGCAGCAGAAGCACAGTTTAGAGCGGCCAATGTAAAAAAAAAAGTCCACAGGAATGGTTTTTGGTGAATACAGAGGAACACAGTAGAGCAAGTTTAGCAAAAATCTGCTGCTTAAACTAACATTAACAATTAAACAACAGTGTCTAAAATACACGCTTTCTAAAGTGATTACTCATTACTTTTAAAGTTTGAGTCTTTAGAAGAAAAGCAAACATTAAAAACAACATTCCTTATCGCCATTAATCGAGAATAATGAATTTCAAAATGTGCAATTAGTTAGTTTTTTTAATCTTTTGACAGCCCTAGCAAATATACATCATCATATCATTGGGGACAAAAGGGTAAAACAAAGTAAATCACCAAATACCCTACTCCACCTGAAGGATAATGCCTTTGTTTCACAATTCTCAGACTACATGTTAATACAATAATAAAGATGTCTCATGTAAGAAGTCATACTGTGTTTGCATTAATGGCGACAACGGCACACGCTGGTAGTGCAAAAAAGCTTGTTTCCAACATGTCACCAGTTTATTCCCAGGGCGACGAGAAGGCGAAAGCGTCCGAGCATTTGGGGCTTGCAGCAAGACCTCCGGCCGTTCTGATGGAGCAGCTCAGAGGCAACAGACACAGAAACGTGTTTTGAAGAAGGCACCACAAAATCCCGTAACTCATCAAGCTATGGACGTGAACTCATCCATCCTCTCTAATCTTGCGTCTCTGGTAGTGAAGCCACGTAGCCTATGTGACAATTAAGTCAGGTGTTCAGCATGAGGGTCACGTCACGTGTACATACATAGACCTACCACGCAGCCACACAAACAACAATGGAGGAGAGAGAGAGAGAGAGAGAGAGAGAGAGAGATGCGCATTTTCAAGTAGGCAATACAGTTACTATTTTGAGTATTTGTAAGCTAAAGATGGAAATATCAAGGTTTGTTGTACACTCTGTGCTGGTGGCGACAAAGTGCTATCAAGCCAGTGTTTCCCCTACCATTATAACAGTGGGGCGCGTGTGCGCATATGTCCGTATATCCGCACACCCCCCCCCCGGGTCTCGCTTCACTGTCGCCTCCTTGTCTCCCTTCTTGTCGGCCCGGGACTTAAAGCACAAGGCGAGGAAAGTGATCGAGGATGTTCAAACTGGGAGACTGGAATGGCCCCAAGTCAAATGTTTACCATGCACACCATCTCTTGTACCGCGACACTAAAATGTACAGATTCTAAAAACAAAAGTAAAGCCGAGATTGAGACCATCCGACCTCATCGCTCTGCTCTTCCCAATCCGCCTGCTGCTCCCTTAAATACCAGCGGGTACCAAGACAGCTCAAACACGTCTTAAATCACCGGCTGATAACTAATTTTCAGAATGCACCCTGCCCCCAAAAATGTACACAATGTATGCATTACAAAATAAAAGCACTTTCTTCATCTCTGAATGAACTACCTGAAGTAGATGACCAGTTTCAATTCCTGTGATGTTTGGGGTCGTACCAACGTGACTGAATGCATTTAACACAAGTAGGTTTCAATAAAACTGTCACCTAAATATTTGTAATGTATCTGGTCAGAAACCAAACCTATTGGACTAACTTGGTTAAAAATATTTATAATCATGTTATTTGTGAACTTTTCAAGCACAAAGCAGAAACAATAGATTAATAGCAAAATAGGCATACACATAGGGTTGGGTATCGTTTGAATTTGAGCGATTCCGATTCCGATACCGATTCCTTGTTTCGATTCCGGTTCCCAGCGATTCTCGATTCCGATTCTTTTAAGAGGCAGGGTCAAAAAAGTTTAAGTTTAAGATATTTTAAATGAGCTAGCTAACCAAGGGTCTTTCTGAAGGAAATAGTCTGACCTTCTCCATCAATGTTAATTCTATGAACTTTTTATTAACTTTACTATGAATTTCTAACAGGGCTGTTTTCACCTACAATATGAATATCAAACTATGAACTTGAATATTGTATAAACATTATAAATAACAGGGGTACACTTTCCTCCAGAGAGCTTTATTTTTGAAACCTCACAAAAACACATTTACACGTGAGTGAATGATACTGCAGGTACTTAAACGTTACTTTGCTCCCACTGATGGACGAACCCTTGGAATCAGAGGAAGAGGCAGCGCGTCAAACACGGGGCACACGGAGGGGGGGGGGGGGCGCGCAACTCTCCCAACCTCAAATCAGGGACACTTTCGCTGACGGGGGGCTGCTGGCGGTCGACGCGGGGAGTGCTAGTACAACCTTTTTTTTTCTTTGCAGCGCCAGCCTCACGGCTCATTTTAACAGATAGGACCGCTCCGCTCGGGCCACCCGGCACCCGCGCGCGCGCACTGGTCTGATGCGTCACAAATTCACAACAACCGGGAGTTTTTTGCCAAGTTTTCGGTTTGTTTCGAAAAGTGTAACCACACTTTGGACCGCCGACGCACGCTACACATGTTCGATCGCGCTGTTACGCCAACACTTCCGGTGGACGCTTCTTCGTTGGTGTTCAGCGGTTTCTATTTCCGGTCGGCGCCGGCGGACTGAGAATCGAAACAAGGAATCGAATTTTAAACTTTTGAACGATACCGGGTAAATCGCAAAGCTAGTTCCGATTCCATTCGATTCTCGATTCTCGATACCCAACCCTACATACACATATGCACCAATATGTAAATACGCAGTAGAGATATGTATACATATCTTCACACACACACACATATATATATATATATATACCTTTCAGTTTCAGCTGTGAGAGAAAGCCTTTATATTTAATACCATTCATCCGTATCAGTGAGTAACTACAGGATGGATTCATGGCAATCAACCAAACCGGAACTTTTATACTTCAATTCAACCGTCAGACGGAAAGCCTAATTACGGAGTTAATAAAAAAAGCCAGGAGAATACTAAAGTCAGCATGCCTAATCCACTGGAGAACGCAAATGTCATCACAAATGAACGGCAATCCGCCAAATTGTGTGGACATTTCAGTCGACACCAAAGTGTTGGACTAACAGACCAAGGCCGAGCCTCAGGCGTCGATGTAAAACAACGGAGAAGCCTTCAGGAGGAGAAACAGGGCAGGGGTTCCTCTTCCAGGACAAACAGCAGTGGTTTGAATTACAATAAAGGGTTTGTTCAAATGTGTCACAGATTCAGCGTAAAAACCTGGTTGCAGGGAAGACGGGATTGTGTTCTAAGAAGAAACCCAATCCACTACATGTGATGTGTAAAAATACAAAATACAAAAGCTCAACGCTGTACTTCATGTAAACATAAACATCCCCCAGAATCGCACACTGTACACCAGGTATTCACTCAAATGTGTGGCCTGCAGAGGCTGTGAGGACACCTCCAACTGAATGATTCTTATCTATTCTTCTGTGTCAAATGATTCAATTATTCACACTCACCCAGACAGGAAATTAGGGATTTCATGTATGAAGTATTTTGAGGGAGAAGGAGGCGTGTACGGGCTTTTTAATGAAGCAAGCCTGCCTCATAATGAAGATATCCGAGGAAGGGGGGGAATTATTGCCTGACCTGTAGACCTTTAACACACACACAGACACACACACACACGATTGCTCCAAAAGGTAGGAACATTTCATTCATATTCAAACAAGAACAGGGCTAATATTAATACGAATGCTTTGAACAAAAAAAAAAGATGATTTAAATCATGGGTCACTTATGAACCATCTTTTTAACCGTAATCCTTCTCTTCTTGACCGTGTCGTGTCTTTATGACATGTTTTCTGACCTGCCTTTTAGTGACAAAGAATTGAATATTAGCGAGCATCACTTGTCAGTTGTGCGATAAAACAAAACTAAAGAGCAATATTCAGGATCAGTTGACTTCTTTGATGCAAACATCAAATGAAGAAATATTAATGTAGCCGTTATTTCTCTAAAATGAGGCCAAGGCCAAACTATTAAGTGTAATAAAACTGGAGTATTAAAATGTATGTATGAATGGATCCGTTCCTGCACATGCTCAGTGTGTACAAACATTTAGAAAGCTGTCAAAATACACAATACACAGAAGTGATGTCATTATGCCGTCAAATACACAATAAATAAACATAAAGTGCATGTGTGGGTATGTTTAAACTATCTACATATAGGTGTGGCCAATAGAAAAATAAAGAAAAACAACATCATAATGAGAAATATTAAAAGATAAAAGTACAGAAACACAGAAAACGCTTCCGTATTAATTTTCACCACAACTAGTGAAGGGCGGCGGCGTCCTAAGTGGAATGTGTTTATCCTTCACAAATGTCAAACTGCTGTTGCCACAGTGTCGTTGCTACAACAGCCACGGTGTGTGGGGCCGGTGTGCCGCTGCCCCCTGGGCATATCACACAAACACAGAGACGCGTGCATACATCCCCCCCAACCCCACTCACACACACACACACACACACACACACCTGTAAACATACAGCGTGCACCGGTATGTCACAAACGGTCTCCTCATCACACACACACACACTCAGAGCCACACACCGAACCTCCTGCCATGTTGTGGCCCGCCGCGACGGTAATTGAGGGAAGCTGGCCGGAACAGAGTGAAGATGGTGGAGGAAGAGAAAAAAAAAATGGGGGGGGAGGATAGGAGAGTGAGAGATGAGAAGTGCAAGGGGGTGGGGGAGGGGGGGCATTCATCTGAGACCCATGGATGTGGAATGGCATATTACAGGTCTAATGTGTAATTAGATAGATAGGGAAGAAGGTCAGCGGGCTCTGCGAGGGGGAAATCGCTGTCGACACAGTGCCATCTAGTGGTGGACACGCCTCATCCTCAGGTGCACAGCTGTGGAATGAACGGGCCTCGGGTTAACAATGATTTATGACATCTTCCGCTGCGCGCAGGCTGGCCGTCACGCGCTCTGCCAGGCGACGTGCCACTTGCTCCCCCCGACGTCACAGGACCTCTGCACTGCAGCGGCCGGGCGGATTTAAATCATATCGAACCTAGACGTTGATTGCTTTAAAATGGCATCAAACTATGCCAGATTTCGGCCAACAATTACTGTGGCGAGGGTTCGTGAGGCCGCTGGACACGTGGAAACGAGCGTAGGCGTCTTTGTACTGGGGAACATTCTACCTGCGTTTATGCCTGTGTTTACATGTTTGCTCTGGTATTTCTGCAGTTCCTACCCCCCCCCTTAAGATCCAGGCCGCCCCCCTCTGTTTCCTGCTGACAGGTGTATTGGTCCAGACCTCTTGGGAGACAGAGATCAGATCACATGACAGGAAACTGCTAAAGCTGCTGAGCAACTTGTAAACAGACAAATTACGGGGTAACATTTACATCCTGCTTTTACGGGAGCAAATTCGTTTATGTTACACAAGTAGCTTGCCTCAAAACTGCAGATATGCTTTGATTAAAGTTAGTATTACCATAAATATCATGGGGAGTTGAAATGATCTTGTCTGTATCTAGTATGTAGATAGTGTTTGCACCTAAAATTCAGGTGTACTTTTTTAATGTATTAAACTTTGCTTTTCATACTGAAACGGGGATTTTTTTTTATTTGAGCCTTTCAAGGCATCATAGATGTAAAAACTATTGACTATTTATAGGAGTCGACGACCATGTCTAATAGAACAACCGATTAATCATATGTTTTATAAACTTAAGGTTAAACATCACAGCCTCAGTACAAAACAAAAATGAATATTTCACAAAATCTACAAGAAAGTCATCTTTGTTTCATCAAAATGTTTTAAAGGAAAAGCAACCTTTACTTAGCATTCCACAAAAAGCTTGAAGACAAAACAACTTCCCACCAAAAAACTTTTCCTAAACAGAGAGGCTGTTGAAAGCTTCACTGGTCCGGTTCGCTAGTGAAAGGATCTCGTAACTCTCCTCCATCTCAAGCGGATCCTGGCCTCTCCTTCCAAATGACTCCTTTAACGGAATAAAGCGTGGACTTTGCACAGGGAGTCTTGGACTCTTTCAAAGTTTCAGGCTCAAAGGACCAATTATTTTAGAAAAATTCGTACTCAACACCGGTGTAAAATCATTAAACAGGACATTTATTAAATAATACTTTCATCTAGGAGACAGAATTGAAAACATACACAGGGCTACTCAAAGGTCTTCATCCTCTGAGCGGGAATATACGGATACAATGTGCTCGCTCTGCGTTTCTTTCCTCTGACAGAAGAAGGTCAAACATTATTTCAGTTTTTCTAGCAAAAATAACAAAAAAGACGTTGCAGACAATGTTGACCAGATGTCCCACAGTTGCTGTTTGCTGTTTTGTAACTTTTGCTATAATGTACTTATTCACCCTGCTATGGTACAACGGTTTCTAATATTTCATCAATGTCGATGATACTTGCCAAACTAAATAGTATGTGTTTGTAGGGGATTCAAATGCCAACAAGTCTGATAGTTAAGGGATCCCTGGTCATTTGTCAGGCAAAAAGGGGCCATTTTATTCATGTTTTGTGGAGTAAATTGGTAGCAACCAGAAAAATCAAGTCACTAATAATAAGACGCCATAGGCTGTGGTCCCACTTGCTTGAATCCTTTTGTCTAACCTGTATTTAATGTTAGGCAGTTTATACGCCAAGAAGGAACAAAAATAACCCCTGAGTTTTAAAGAGGAAACCGTAATAAAAAAATGTGTAACTCAATTCCTGACTAAATGCGGTTCTGCTGGTTCCTCTGCTTTCCAAACACTGCAAAAATCAATCTGCTCAGCATATTTACATGTAACTTACAAATATATATGTGTGTGTGTGTGTTTGTATGTGTGCGTGCGTGCGTGTGCATGTTCACGCCGGCACAATCCTCTATCGTTCTATTACATGGGCCAGTGACTGCGCCTTCTCTCCAGTTTCACCCCTGTGCTCTTCCACACGTCTCCCATTGCCCTGAGGGATGGAGAGGATGTGGGAGGCAGAGGGAGGTGGATCCGGGGGAGATGTGGGAGGCAGAGGGAGGTGGATCCGGGGGAGATGTGGGAGGCAGAGGGAGGTGGATCCGGGGGAGATGTGGGAGGCAGGGGGAGGTGGATCCGGGGGAGATGTGGGAGGCAGGGGGAGGTGGATCCGGGGGAGATGTGGGAGGCAGAGGGAGGTGGATCCGGGGGAGATGTGGGAGGCAGAGGGAGGTGGATCCGGGGGAGATGTGGGAGGCAGAGGGAGGTGGATCCGGGGGAGATGTGGGAGGCAGAGGGAGGTGGATCCGGGGGAGATGTGGGAGGCAGAGGGAGGTGGATCCGGGGGAGATGTGGGAGGCAGGGGGAGGTGGATCCGGGGGAGATGTGGGAGGCAGGGGGAGGTGGATCCGGGGGAGATGTGGGAGGCAGAGGGAGGTGGATCCGGGGGAGATGTGGGAGGCAGAGGGAGGTGGATCCGGGGGAGATGTGGGAGGCAGAGGGAGGTGGATCCGGGGGAGATGTGGGAGGCAGAGGGAGGTGGATCCGGGGGAGATGTGGGAGGCACAGGGAGGTGGATCCGGGGGAGATGTGGGAGGCAGAGGGAGGTGGATCCGGGGGAGATGTGGGAGGCAGAGGGAGGTGGATCCGGGGAAGATGTGGGAGGCAGAGGGAGGTGGATCCGGGGAAGATGTGGGAGGCAGAGGGAGGTGGATCCGGGGGAGATGTGGGAGGCAGAGGGAGGTGGATCTGGGGGGGGATGTGGGAGGCAGAGGGAGGTGGGTCTGGGGGGGCATGTGGGAGGTGGGTCTGGGAGGGCATGTGGGAGGTGGGTCTGGGGGGGCATGTGGGAGGTGGGTCTGGGAGGGCATGTGGGAGGTGGGTCTGGGAGGGCATGTGGGAGGTGGGTCTGGGGGGGTGCGGGGGGAGAGACGGCGGCAGACTACACACATTATCTGTGAGCCTCCTCTGTTTAAGCCTCCTCTCTGATGACTTCAATGTCCAATATTTGGTCCAAATAATCTTACACTTCTTTTGTTCACCGACCACTGTTCATTTTGAGAAGCAACAAGCATTCATTCAATAAGAAAAAAATATATATGACAGAGGATATAGATTCAAATGTGAGAAGTATTTTCAAAGCTTAAAGTCAGATAATAGTGTTGAATATATATATATAATTTTAACAGAACATTCTTAAGCTACCAAATGGAATTTTACTTCTATTAGAAATGCATTAGGCTTTATTCCATTACTCTTCCTATTTAACACATGACAATTGGTCTGTAGTGATAACTATGTCAATAATAGAGCTCTGAGTTCAGGTTGAAGAATTAAAACATTTCAGTACAGATCCTTCAGCCGGTCTTGGTTATGTATTAGAACCGCTCCTGCCCCCTGCTGGTGACACAATCAATAATCCACAAATTCAAAGGTGAGCCAAGGCAAAATAAGAACAGGTGACGGCACTGGTAAAATAATAACCATAAAGACAATTCCCATTTATTGTGTAGTGACTGTCAAAGTCTGATCAAAAGGCAAAGGTCTGAAATAAAGCGATGAAACTTAATATGCAACCCCTGGACTCAGGATGAGCTCATGGTGTCATTCTGACTGGACTAAACTTGGATGGAAAACAACCCCATGGTGTGTGTTCAGCCTCTGTAGGAGTCCATTGTCCTCACTTCCTGTGCCTACGCAACATCTTAGGGTGTTGAGGCCGGTCAGGGTCTGACCGTTCACTGTATCTGACGCAAATAATAGTCTCAAATCCATCCAATCAGCTGGCCCACCCACGCACAGGAAGCCTGCATGCAGCGGTGCGAGTAGAACTGGATTTACTCGTTTTCTCATGTGGGTGCGACATACAGAATGAAGAGAAATGGAAATCTCATGTTTAAATCAGCGACTGCCCAACCCAACACCTTCGTCATTTCAAAATCCCGTCGTTTTGCAGACTCGACCGCCGCTCCACATTCGAGCAGCCAACGGTTCTACACAAAGCTTCTATCTACCTTAACTTTTCCCTGGGAATTCATAGCGGATCGGTCTTTTGTATTTGGGACTGCGAACCCTAACCCAAAAATAGCTCTCTCATTTTTGGCGAGGTCTTGCAGGCTGTGACCTACAGACGTTGGGGAGAGCGTCCCGTCGCACATCACGCTCCCCGCTTCTCTTTGGACGGCGTCAAGCTCGCTCCAGGCCATCATTTTGCATAGGACCCCTAACGACCCGTCGCAGTGAGAGCGGAGTGCAAGAAAACAACAGGGCGGAGACGGCTGACCACACCTGGGCCCGCAGCGCAAATACTGCCTGCCGAAGGCTCTCCTTCCTCCAAGGTCGCGGATGTTCTCCGTGCGCTCGGGGTGTTCTTTCATCGATCTGACGAAACGGTGGGAGTATGAATGCTGTCAGAAATAACAAGCACTGCAGGACAGCGTAAGCCTCCCAGTCGTGTACTTGAATTTCCTCACTAGTCTCGTGGGGATTTTAAATGTCAGACATCTCTCAGGCGGCTTCTCAGCTGAGCGTGACAGCGTTTTGGTCGCCCACACACCTGCGACGCGACCGGCCCGGAAATCATTAAGCGGGAGAGCTGATCTGTTAACGTTTAACTGTTAGCTTAAATGTCTGACAATAGTGAAATGAAACTAGTCAAGTGAAACTAGCCGCCAATCTTTTTTTTTTTTATCAACCTCTGTCTCTGGTGGCGTCATTGGTTCTATTAAAAGTTCTGCATGCCGTGAATAATGTCCCAAAGCGAGGCTGCTTTCTGACTATCCCGCACCTTGAGAGGGTCAGTCAGTCTGGTCGTGTCAATACAAGTGTGCTTCACTTTTTCATTTTTTTTTTTAAATACAAGAAAGTTAATGCACATTTGCTGACAAGTTATAAGAAACACTCATGACTCCTGGTTCTCCCATTAGGTCATAAACAGGTGATAAAGCAGCTGGTGGTTTTTTGTAATCAGAACCTAGCGTGCTGTAATCACTGTCACCATCAGGAGTAAGGGAGTCTTTATTAATCATTATCCAACCCATTTAGATACTGTGCTCATCCTGGAAAGTCATATAGCCGTAAACTGAGAGATACCAAATGTCTCCAGAAGGAATTAAAAAATACTGCTAAATGTTAGCATGTATCCAAACTTTGACCCGACACCACACATACGGCTGAAGCTGTGAATTAATATGTGCTTGAAAGTGTAATAAAATATTGAAGAGAAAAAGACAAGAAGCCATTTCACAAGACACCAATAGCTTTGATGTTTTATACGTTAATAAAAGCCCTTTTACAATAAAATCTAAGACCCGTTACCGGTGAAATTAGGAAGAAATGTGTCACACCATCATCTAGAACCAAATTATGGGATGTTTACTAAAATACAAAAAACATGTTCAGTACAATAACAGGATGATTGAGTATTCACAAAGAGGAACGGATCATCTTTCTATTATATATATAGCAGCTGTACGCTGGGTAACCATGAAAACTTGCAAAACTTGCAAAGCTGTTTCTAGTCAATGAGAGCTTCCTGCAGTGTTCAAGTCAGATTGTAAATTATATAAATTGTAACAGTAATAACTGGGTGACTTCACCCAAGTAAAGCTATTAGGTCATTCAAATTGAAAATATTTCAATAAACAATTGAGCGTTGTGTTATGTTATGTATTTTTTGTAAACAGGAAAAATGGAATGAAGAATTTAAGACAAACTACATACTACGACTGAATGAATTGATCGATTAAAAATGAAGCTCGGGTCAAAAACAGGCGGCGACCCTCCCCGGTCCGGCTTTCATCCCGCTAAGGAGGACTTCAAAGCAGAAATACCAACATCAAGGGCTTTATCTACAATACAGTCAGCTGTAGCGCGTTTTTAACGTCAATCCCATTTCACGATGTGCCTTTGATGTGGTATGAAGTCTGCAAATAGTGGAGGACGGGCTAGCCCTGTATCAAGTTTGTCTTATCAGCACCCGAGTGGAGTCTTAAAACAGAGCACCACTGAAATGTACAATACGGCATCTGTGTGAAGATCAGTGATACACACCTGGTCGGATAACAGTAACAGTTTCTCTATCAATTGTTTTGATTGTCTGGGACGTGTCAGAGCCAGTCGAGACAAACATTACGCCGATGCAGTAATAATAAAAGAACATTGAAAGGCCAGGTGTGAGAAGAACAGAGCCTCAACTCATCGCTGCATTGTGAAATACCACATATTGTGTAGAATGGCCTAGCAGCAGTAAGAGTGTGTCCCTGCATGGCTCATAGAGAGCGATCGGCTGATACCACTGGAGAATGACACTTGCTGCCATATTAAACAAATATGGGTCGCACTTGAAGAGATGAAGAGGCAGAAATATAACATTTTCATTCATACTATTTGACATTAACGATTTTGTTACGTCTGAAAGTACAAAACAAGCCCAAACTTTGATGTGGAGAGAGCACAGAAGGAGGAAATGGAACCAGCTGCATTCTAAAAATGTATAAATAGTGCGAGTAGATGAATTAGAAAAATTAGTGATTAGAAAAGTTGTTATGTCTGTATAAATATGTGAGCTGTCAAATTCCTCACTTAAGTCAGTGTCAAGCCATCAATGGGCAGACAACACGCAATAAAAGGGGAATTTCAATTTGTGCAGACATAAGGAGGTGACTTCATCCGCCGGGGATGAGAGTGCAGGTATTCCCCCCCTCGTCTGTCTGGGCTCGTGCTTTGGATAGCGCAGCAGTGTTAGCATGCAAAAATGCTATGATATAGCCAAGTGTGAATGATAATAAATACATTCAGAAAAAAACTAAACTAGCAAATAGAGACAGATTTTAAAGAATCAACTCCCAGGGGCCACATGCTGTGACATCCAAATCCCTAGAGCCCAACTTTTGCTAAATTTAGCAAAGAAGAGGAGTGCTTTCTTCCTAAAGCATTTTTTTCTGCTGACCGAAGGAACATTCCAAAAGCACTGATGTCATGAAGTCAAGCCCTCCAAAGAAAAGCCTCCAAGACATGTTTGAAGATGGCCCAGGTTGTCATTAAAAAGAAAGCTTTGATTGTCCCCTACAAAGTCCCTTTTTTGTCCCACTACAAACTGGTGATCTGTTTATTCCTGCATGCTTTAAACAGACCATTCAAGGCATAAGCCATAACGCCTGTAATCATTCACAGTGCCCTCTTATTTCACACGAGACGCAGACACGCCAGGGGACTTCCAGACTAACACACCTCCACCCACACTCAACCTCCATCGCTACCGGCTGTGAACCTTAAGGCAAAACACACATTGCACACACGTCCGCTTACATTTGCTCAGATAAACTGAGAATTAAGGCTACGGTCACACACACCACCACCATCCTGCATGACTGCTGACTTCTGCAAACTGTGAAAAAGGACGAGCGCTGCCAGCACATCCCACAACGAGTGGTACATCAAGTCGACACACTGCTGAGAGGCTGGTCATGTGATGATCAATTATTTGCATTATTTTCATTCCTCACTTAGGCGGAGGGGTACGTCCATTCCGCTGATATTTCTCGTAGTACTACTACATTAAACTGTGGCTGATTAGCTACCGAAATATGACTTTTAATGTACTTATTTTATTTGTACAATTATGTATCACTGCCGCATTGCGCAACACAATTCACACGAAAGAATGGTATCAGGAAGCACTCAGAGACCCACAACCATGCTGACATATCAACATCTCACAACCCACATTATTATTATAATAATAATAATGGTAATTATTAGACTTGTTTTGTAACACCGGTGTGTTGGTCTTGTCATTTCCTGTCTTATGTTGAAAGTCTGTTCCCTCCTCTCGTTTCAGGTCGCTTGCCCTTCCTCTCGTATCACCTGTCCAATTACCCGGATCCCTGATTGTGTCCACCTGTTTCTCATTATCCTCATGTGTTTATTAGTCAGCGTCTTCCCTCGTCTTGTGCCGAAGCGTTATCGTTCCCATCGACTTCGCCAAAGCCATTCTCGCCACGATCACGCCAAGATTAAGTCAAGATTATTGTTGCCTGTTGTTTGATCTTAGTTTTTGTAGACCGAGTTATTTCCTCCGGACGGAGTGATTTTGAGTTTGTTATATTTCCCCTCCCCTTCTTGAGGGGCCGTTTGCCCAAGAAGTACTTTCGTTAATTATTAAATAAACCCCTTTTTTGAATCCTCTGCATTTGAGTCCTGCCTTCCATCAGCCGGCCTGACAGTACGCTTCGGCCAGTATGGACTCAGCAGAGGATACCCAGTGGAAGGCACTGGTTCGGGCTCAGGAGGTCCGTATCTCCCGCCAGGAGGAGTTCCAGACGGTGATGGTGAACCAGCTGGGTCAACTTACGAACCAGGTGAGGGAGCTTAGCGATCACCTGCAGCAGACAGCCAGACCACCAACGCCAGGGACCCCAGCCGCGGAAGCAGCAGTCCCGACCCCGGCGGCACCCATGGCTGGAGTAGGAATTAAGCTGGCGCCACCGGAGCGGTTCTCCGGAGATCCAGGACAATGCCGAGCATTTTTAACGGACTGTTCGATACATTTTGAACAGCTTCCACATGCATTCACCACTGACAGGTCAAAAGTGGCCTTTATGACGTCTCACTTGACCGGAAGAGCCAGAGCCTGGGCCACCGCGGAGTGGGCTCGCCAATCCCCATTATGCAATTCTCTCACAGAGTTTGAATTGGCGCTCATGAGAACATTTGATCCGGTTTCTACAGATCGAGAAAAGGCCAGGGCTCTGAGCGGGCTAACACAGGGCGGAGGCTCCGTTTGTGACTACGCCATCCGCTTTCGCACGCTGGCGGCGGAGAGCGGGTGGAACGACATCGCCTTGTATGACATTTTTCTGAAGGGACTGGCGACCCACGTCCAGGAGCTGTTATTATCCCGGGACTTGCCAGAGGACCTGGATTCACTCGTCACGCTGGCCATCCGGACAGACAACCGGGTTCGAGAGCTTCGACGACCGCGGGGTTGCAATCCGCAGCCAGAAAGGTCTCATCGTCTCCAAGCCCCGGATGGATGGAGTCACCATTACGCGCCGCCGGAGAGTCCGTTTTCCTTCCCCGGCACTACGGAAGAGGAACCCATGCAGGTCGGCAGAGCACGGCTGTCACCACAGGAACGAGAACGACGCCTGCGAGAGGGGAGCTGTTTTTACTGTGGTAAGACGAACCACTTCGCCGCAGCCTGCCCCGCCAAAGGAACCAGGACGCCGTTTCAAACCCCAGCCATGGACACCTCATCACACGGGCGAACACCCGTTAAGGTAACCCACCACGCCAGGACAATAGACATTGTGGCGCTCATAGACTCGGGGGCTGACGAGAGTTTAATGGACTGGGCTCTGGCGGAGACACTCGGGGTAAAAATTAAGCCTCTGGTTAACCCCATCAGGGCCAGAACTCTTAACGGCAGGGACATTTTCACGATTACGCACACTACAGAGCCAATAGAATTACAGATTCAAGACCATAGAGAACTCCTGTCCCCATATTTATTTAAGTCACCGACCCATATACTCGTCTTAGGAAATTCATGGTTACGCCAACACGAGCCTCACATTAACTGGAGAACAGGGGCAATCGTGGGTTGGGGAAAGGACTGCGCGGACCACTGCCGACACACAGTGGCTCCCGGAACCAACATAACCTCCACTAATTGTGTTGCCATCTCTGCCACAGGAGCCGAGGTCGCAGACCTAAGCGCCGTGCCCTCCTGCTACCACCATCTCCGGGAGGCTTTTAGTAAAACAAAGGCCATGTCCCTTCCGCCACACCGCCCTTATGACTGCGCCATTGACCTGATACCGGGCTCCCCCATTCCTAAGGGGAGATTATACTCCATCTCCGGGCCGGAGAAAGTCGCGATGAAGGAATATATAGAGTCGTCTCTGAGCGCAGGGCTTATTCGTCCTTCCTCCTCCGCGGCTGGGGCTGGATTCTTTTTTGTGGGAAAGAAGGACGGATCACTTAGACCCTGCATTGATTATAGCCCGCTGAATGCCATCACAATCAAGAATCGATACCCTTTGCCCCTCATGACTTCAGTATTCGATCAGTTGCAGCAGGCTAGGATTTTTACCAAGTTGGATCTACGTAATGCTTATCATTTAATTCGCATCAGGGAAGGGGACGAATGGAAGACTGGGTTTAACACTCCTAGCGGTCATTATGAATATCTGGTCATGCCTTTCGGACTCACCAACGCGCCGGCAGTTTTTCAGACCATGATTAATGATGTTCTCCGAGAGTTCCTAGATCACTTCGTTTATGTTTATTTGGACGACATTCTTATTTACTCACCCGACTTAGAGACTCACAAGCGTCATGTAACCCAGGTTCTCCAACGATTAATAGACAATAAGTTGTATGTTAAGGGTGAAAAGAGTGAGTTTCACGCTGACACCATCTCCTTCCTGGGCTTTATCGTAGCCCCTGGAAGGGTGCAGATGGATCCAGCTAAAGTAAGCGCTGTGGCCAAGTGGCCTACACCTGATAGCCGCAAGAAGGTCCAGCAATTCCTCGGATTTGCTAACTTCTATAGGCGGTTCATCAGAGGTTTCAGCGCAATAGCGGCCCCACTGCATGCACTCTCCTCTACAAAGGAGCGCTTCCACTGGACCCCGGGGGCGGAGGCAGCCTTTCAGCACCTCAAGACCCGATTCACCACGGCTCCCATCCTCATAATGCCGGACTCCCGACGTCAGTTCGTGGTAGAGGTGGACGCCTCAAACGAGGGGGTCGGAGCGGTCCTGTCCCAGCGGTCTGAGCAGGATGGGAAGATGCATCCATGTGCCTTCATGTCACGCCGCTTGTCCAAAGCCGAGCGGAATTACGACGTGGGCAACCGGGAGTTATTGGCGGTCAAGCTGGCCTTGGAGGAATGGAGGCACTGGCTCGAGGGCGCTGATCATCCCTTTATAGTCTGGACAGACCACAGGAATCTTGAGTATATCCGAGGGGCCAAGAGGATGAATTCACGCCAGGCAAGGTGGGGACTGTTCTTTAACCGTTTTTCTTTCTCCCTCTCTTACAGGCCGGGGTCTCAGAACGTCAAGCCCGACGCTCTGTCTCGTCTTTACGATCCCGAGCCTGCTGCCAAAGAACCAGAGCCGATCCTTCCACGGTCCTGTGTGGTTGGAGCATTGGTTTGGCAGATAGAAAAGGAGGTCAAGCAAGCCAACGGTGTGAGTCCGCCACCTAGTGGGTGCCCTGAGAACCGATTGTTTGTCCCAGTTGAGCTGCGCCCACAGGTGATCCACTGGGCTCACACCTCGCTGCTTTCCTGCCATCCGGGGGTTCGACGAACTGTGTTTGCCATCTCACGGAGATTCTGGTGGCGGTCCATGGAGAAGGACGTTCAGGAGTACGTCGGGGCTTGCTCGGTCTGCGCCAGGAATAAGTCGTCTTCCGGGTTGCGCATGGGACTTCTACAGCCGCTGTCCATCCCGTCCAGACCGTGGTCCGACATCTCCATGGATTTCGTCACGGGGCTCCCGGTCTCTCAAGGTAATACCACAATCCTCACAGTGGTGGATCGTTTCTCCAAGATGGCACATTTCATAGCCTTGCCAGGATTACCCTCAGCCAAAGAGACTGCAGAAATAATGCTGAACCAGGTCTTCAGAATCCACGGCTTTCCGAAAGATATTGTTTCAGATCGGGGGCCCCAGTTCGTGTCACGGTTCTGGAAGGCGTTTTGCCAACTGATTGCGGCTACATCCAGTCTCACGTCAGGCTATCACCCGGAGGCCAATGGACAAGCTGAACGGGTGAACCAGCAGCTAGAGACCTCTCTCCGATGTCTGGTGTCCCAGAAACCCTCGACATGGAGCCAGCACCTGGTCTGGGCTGAATACGCCCATAACACCCTGCCTTCCTCAGCCACCGGGTTCACGCCTTTCAAGTGTGCCCATGGGTACGACCCCCCGGTCTTTCCGGACCTGGAACCGGAGGTGTCGGTGCCGTCAGCCCGCGCCATGATTCGTCGCTGTCGGAGGATCTGGGCCGCCGCACGACAGCTCCTTATCCGACAGGGGGACCGGGTCAAGAGGGCAGCAGACCGGAAAAGACGCCCGGCCCCAAAGTACCAGCCAGGCCAGAGAGTGTGGCTCTCAACCAAGAACCTTCGACTCAAGGGAATCTCAGGGAAATTGGCACCACGCTTCGCGGGTCCATTCCCGCTCGACAAAGTGATTGGTCCTGCAGCAGTCCGCCTTCGCCTGCCCCGGTCTCTCCGCGTCCATCCGACCTTTCATGTCGGCCAGGTCAAGCCAGCCAAGGAGAGCCCCATGGTTCCACCTACCCCGCCTCCCCCCCCCCCGGTCATGGTAGACGGGGGTCCCGTCTACAAGGTCAAGGAGCTGCTGGCGGTGCGCAATCGGGGTCGCGGCAAGCAGTACCTGGTGGACTGGGAAGGGTACGGGCCGGAGGCACGGCAATGGGTCCCGTCCCGATTCATAATGGATCGTTCCCTCATAGCGGACCTGATGAGGGCTCGCCCTGACCCGCCTGGGCCGTCAGGTGTCGGCCCTTAGGGGGGGGGTACTGTAACACCGGTGTGTTGGTCTTGTCATTTCCTGTCTTATGTTGAAAGTCTGTTCCCTCCTCTCGTTTCAGGTCGCTTGCCCTTCCTCTCGTATCACCTGTCCAATTACCCGGATCCCTGATTGTGTCCACCTGTTTCTCATTATCCTCATGTGTTTATTAGTCAGCGTCTTCCCTCGTCTTGTGCCGAAGCGTTATCGTTCCCATCGACTTCGCCAAAGCCATTCTCGCCACGATCACGCCAAGATTAAGTCAAGATTATTGTTGCCTGTTGTTTGATCTTAGTTTTTGTAGACCGAGTTATTTCCTCCGGACGGAGTGATTTTGAGTTTGTTATATTTCCCCTCCCCTTCTTGAGGGGCCGTTTGCCCAAGAAGTACTTTCGTTAATTATTAAATAAACCCCTTTTTTGAATCCTCTGCATTTGAGTCCTGCCTTCCATCAGCCGGCCTGACATGTTTGGTCCTTGGTGCACTTTGTAGCAACACACACATTTATGACAGCCGCAGACGTCACACCAGCACGGCCCACAGGCTGGCCACATGTGCAGGTTTGATTAAGCAAGGGACATAATGGTCTCACATTAATCCTACACCACGTGTCAAGACTAAACTTCCTCAGTCTCACCACTGTCACCCGTCATTGAATCTGATGACACATCATTGCTGGTCTGATACAGAGGATTAGTGAGCACCCATTATTCCACGGATGACAAACAATCAGTGTTTCAATACTCATCTCAGCCAACACGCGTGTCATTTATTGATAACTTACCAGACCCATTCCTGACAGAGGACACTTGTCTCCTCTTGCATTCAAAAGAAAATACTTGATTCACAGCAGTGGTTTTTCAGGTTGGACAATGGAGAAGCATGACATTGTAGTTTCACTATGACTTGTCCAACAGTTTCAGTTATTACAGCTTTATTGTGCTAAACAAGTAGCTGCTGTCTCTTCCATCGCGGAGACAGAACGCCATTCTAGTCCTTTCGTGAAAGGCCTCCATTCAGATGATGCATTTAGTCCCCTTATATTAAACAATATATAGCAAACTATAGTTGCATAAACTCTGCCCTGTTAAAATCTATTCCTGTCAGCTAGACCCAAAACGTGACCCACAAGATTACCTAATTAACCTAAAATATTTATTTTATATATATTTATATTTAAACGGTCGGGTTTTAGCTTTTTTTTCCTTAGGTTTAGCCAAGAAAGAGTGTAGATTCCTAACAAAGCAATACATAATCTACAACAATACTGCCGCCTCATGAGCACCTGATCGACATTAAGATCTAACATTAAATAGCAGGCTGACGACAGCGGAAATGAACAGACGATAAATAGGTCAACAGCCAGGCCAAAAGTAAACCAACCAGAGATTAACATTAAACCGCCAAGCAGTTTTTTAAAAAACACATCCTCATGCCAGAAAATTAATCCGACTGATCTAAATACAAAGAAAACACATAATGA
Organism: Pungitius pungitius; assembly: GCF_949316345.1. Taxonomy (NCBI): domain Eukaryota; kingdom Metazoa; phylum Chordata; class Actinopteri; order Perciformes; family Gasterosteidae; genus Pungitius; species Pungitius pungitius. The sequence continues at coordinate 14,677,946 of NC_084908.1, read as the reverse complement.
CACATAATTAAATAAATTGGCATAAACGTAGAGATCAACCCTACCTTGGATGGCTTGTGGGGGAGGCCGTGACACTAAGAAGGTGATTTAATCTGTTAGGTTACTCGGAGTACTGTCAAAGAAAATATTCTCTCCGCGGCTGAAATGTCATTGCAATGACCCGTAGGAATGAATTAATTTTCAGAAAATTACCTTGAGGAAAACAGTCAAGTGCATCCACAATGGAAGAACGGGTGTATTTCTTCCATTTTAAAACAAAGAAGTTGCCTTCTGCCTCGGATTGACTGGCGATGAAGTCGAGTGGGTCGGAGTTGCCGCTGGCACGATGGCGGCGGTTCCTTCCCCTGTTGGTTAAACGTTAGCTTCATTTGAGCTAGCGCTAGTTAGCCAAATCCTCACTTCCTTTGTTCCGAGTCCTTTTGGTCACCAAACCGCAGTTTCTGGAAATATCTCGCTATGCTTTGCCGTGTTAATTGTACAAGCGAGTGAGTTAGTCGAGTTTATGGAACCAAAGAGTTTGAATATATCTCAATGTCGAACAAACGGTAACTCTGCTAAGCACACTACTGCTCCCGCTCAGGGGTCATAGTTCAACCCCGCCCACACACATCATCCCGGCGTTTGATTGGCCATGACATTACATTACGTGTCATTTAGCTGACGCTTTTATCCAAAGCGACTTTCAATAAGTGCATTTCCAGTAAACGGATACAAACCCAGAAGAACAAAAAACAAAAAAGTGCAATTTCATCAAATAAGCCGATTTACAACTTGATATAGATAAGAGGCATTATAAGTACACTTAAAGTGATACCATTAGTTTAGTTTTTTAGTGGAGGTATAGTATGAAGAGGTGCTTTTAGTTTGCGGCGGTGAAATACCAATGACATATAGTATATAGTACAACACATATTTCCAAAAGCCAAAAATAGAAAATATGTACACATCGGTATTGGTCAACAAGGTCAGAATTAATCACAATGAACCATTAATACCACGGAGACCCCTTGTCACACACCAGACACAAAACAATAAAACAATCACGAACTACATCAAGGTAGCCGTCGTGGAGTTTTTGCTCATATTGCGAGAGATGCTACGTAGTTGCTGCGCTGGTTTAAAGGATTACGGTTTGTCTCCTTTCAACTACCGTATAACCCATATATGTGCGCAAGCGCACTAGACTACCGTAACACATATCACATGATGATCATCCTCAGCTGAAGCTGAAGCTGAGTTTCCCAATATATATATATATATATATATATATATATATATATATATACATATATAATGTGTGTGTGTATTTATATATGTGTGTGTATTTATTTATATGTCGGTATACTCCATGTACATATACAAATATTACTATGTATATATTACATAATAATAGTAATATACTTTAAGACTTTAGTGGCAGCATGAAGCAGAAACAGCAGCTATCGTTTTTGTCGTCGGACCGAGTTGGTTTCCATCATTGGTTGATTTATTTGCATATATTTACAACGTGACGGTCGTAGCAGAGCGCAGGCGCGTGAACGCACCACTGCGGTAAAACAAAAAAAAACACTGACGTCATCCGTTGAGAAAAAAAAAAACCCGAAGCAAGCCAAGACGGGCACCTCGCTGGACAGGCGATGCACACCGTAACTCACCCGAACCGAGACGAACTGCGGCCGGGACGGACCGGACGGGCACACGGGTACAAACCGCCAAACATCAACAACGAGCTTGCAAACGATTCCACTCGCGCTTCTCTGGCTTCCTCAATTCCTCGCACCTGTCAATAGGACACGAAGTGACAGATTCCCGGACGTTGACGCTGCAGGATCTCTGGACATGACCCTGGAGGATGAACTGACAACGGCCGCAGCGACGGGAAACACGGCCGAGGTGACGACTCTCCTGCAGGATGGGGCTTCTGTTAACGGGGCGAACCGCTTTGGACGAACCGCTTTACAGGTCGGTGTCAGACGCGCTCCGCCCGACGACCGAACGCCTATTTTCGCACTTAAATGTGTTTCAAGAACCGAGTTAATATAGTTAGTACACCTTTTTTTTAATGGTCACATATATTATGAATATGGGAAGCATTTCAAACTGGATATTTATCCTTTATTTAGCCTGCTGGAAAAGAAAACAGCGGAAAAACGATGTAATGTGACGCCGTTGCGTGAATCTTTGTGGATTTGTAGATCAAACCTCGATACAAACTTGTATGGAGGAACCAACACTATTGGTGTTCACTATTAATGTAACATTTGTCATCATCAGGCTATATGAAATGAAACCAAAACTCGAATTGCAACAGACGTGCATGTTGTTACTTTGGATTTTTCGTTATCACGACAGCCTTTACGCGTTTGGTTTACAACCAGTTTATGGCGCGTTAGTATTGCGTTAAAAGTAGATAATAGTTATATCAACTATATTCATTCGCATGCGAATGGAGGGTGTCCTGCGTGACGTGGTTAATGTATAACATGTCACACAGGTTATACATTCAACACAGTGGTTCAGTAGATCTTGGTATGAATGATAACATTTACTCATAAAAAATGAGGATACATAATTACAAACAAACACCAAGTAACACATTAAATAAAAGGTCATATTTTTAAGTAAAAGCACTAAATAAACTATTTCTTGTAAAATGTAAAAGGAATCAACGTAATAATTACAGGGCCAAAAAGTCATTCTTTTTTCAGTGCAAGCAGTGTTAAACTCTTCAGCGTTAAATCCATTAGGCCTCTCAGTGTGCAGACGTGTGCAGAGTGACGTGCCGTCGCCGAGAGGAATACGTAAACTCTCCCGTGATCCCTACAATTTGCATTCAAGAGGAAAACGAAAACAAAACAAGTGCAGAGCTTTTAAAAATGACTGCTCGTGACGGATTGTGTTTTTTTTATTATACCCGCATTGTGTTGAACCCGCTTCAGTGGCTCATCTTTCTATTAAATAATCAGAATGCAGGCACATTGGGACTATAATCTCGAGCTTATTTTCATCGTTGAGGTTTTACGGTCCTTGAGCCATTTCAACAAGTTTTTACATGATTTTTACAACGTCTTTACGGCCAAATAAAATCCAAATGAGATGCGAACTCACGGTTATTTATGTCTCTAAAGGTGATGATGATGGGCAGCTCGCAGGTGGCTCAGGTTTTACTGAAGCACGGGGCGGACCCCAACGTGACGGACAGGAGCTCCGGGGCCACGCCGCTGCACGACGCCGCCCGGACGGGCTTTCTGGACACCGTGCGGCTGTTGGTTGAATTCGGGGCCGACCCACGGGCCAGAGACTATAGACAATGTCAGCCGGTGGATTTGGCCAGGGCGAATAACGACGTCGATGTGGTGAATTTTCTGCAGTCTCTGTCGAATGGTCAGTGACGAAATGCTTTTCATGTTCAGAGTGGGGACTCTGAGAGAAACGGGGCCCGAGGAGGCCTGCAGCCTAAAGGATGCAACACTTTATATTTATGAGTCATATTTTTAGCTGTCGTTTGGCGTCGTTAATTTATTCGTTAACGAAGGCAAGGTTGTCTCAAACAATTGTGCATCTTGCTTCATCTTCCCCTGTAAAAAGCAAATAAGACACTTTGCCTTTTTGCCATTTCACTAATGTTCAGTAATTTGTATTATTTAAAATACGGTCGATTCTGGTTTTCTTCGTAAACCATATGAGATTGCGCTGTTTTGAATATCTTTCCATGTCAAATATTTAACGAAAGCCATTCAAATGTTTTGCTCATTGAACATTAGTATCTAATAGATACAGTGTTCTGTAAACACTATCGTTATTGTGCAGAAAAAAAGTCGGACTTCCTGTTTGTACAATTGATATTCAGAACTCGGTCGTTATGCACTTTAATTAAATTAAATATTTAATGTTTTAATGTATGCGCAGGAGAGACGCATGCTTGACATTGGAAAGTTCCAAGACAAATCAAATTTAAAATGTTTTTAAAACAAGCGAATATTGTTTGAATGCAGGTTAAATGAAGAAGTTGTAACTAAACTAATAAAGAAGTAGGTTGACACGCAGTAGTCTTTTGTGTAAAATGAATACAAATGACCGGTTAACGTTGCACGCTGAATGGCTCGCACTTGTGAGTCCATGGCCAAATGTATGTGATGTGTACTGCATGGCTGCTGTGGAGGTCAAAGGACAAACCCCCAAAAAGACACCAAATAAAACCTTTTCATGCATAGAGGTCCCTACAGTTAACAGCTATTCAAATGTTTTCTTATATTAGCATGGGTTTTGAGGACGTAGTTGCCACTTGGCTAATCCATAAACGCTTTTGCATTATCAGCTACCCAAAACCAAGTCAGAAACAGTCAGAAACGCCCAGTTAATCATTGATACTATGCCAACCATATAAAAAGTGACCTTTGCAGCAATGGAAATGTTTGTCATCAACTCAGGAATCGAGAAGTAAAAAAAAAAAAAAAAAGGTCACGGCATGTGAGGATGATGATAGGGGCATGTGATGATGAATGTCTGCCTGAAAAAGGGGAACATGATAGAAATGCCCAGGGAGCCGAGGAATAATATTACGCGGATAGAATAGACATTGAAGAAGCTAAAAGGAAGAGTTCAACCTGAAAAAACGCTAAAATAAAAAAGGTTTTTTTTAAAACGAAGAAATATCTTCAAAGCAAAAAGAAACTAGTTTTTAGAAAGTGAATGTTGAGAAAACAATAAATCTATTCATGCATCTATTTCCCAAAGAGCGGATGAAGGAAATGGTGGCACTCAAAAAAAGAAGTAAACATATTGCTGTAAGAGAAAATGAATTCCTAGGAATAAATAGTCATGTCATACCTCAGATACCCAAGATCAAGGATGTACATGGTCATCAAAGGAAGGGCTTTGTCTTGATTGGATAATTTCAGCTCAGCGTGGTCAGGTCAGTCTACTGGGAATGACTGCAGACGGGGTCATGTGACAGCATATCAATCACAGAGGCTTTTTTTGACCATTTCTTTACTACACTACATCTTTGACCCGGGTACACACAGAACAAACAGGCTTTCGTGGAGCACAACTGAGGCCGAGGATGTAAAAGAGACTCAAGAAAGAAGGAGGCGGAGCTCGCACGTTGGTTCGATAGTTCAGTGATCCACACGGCCTCTCTTCCTGCAGGCGATGCCTTGATGGATCCATGTAGCGTAACCCCCCAAGGACGCAAAAAGACAACAAAAAAGTGCTGATTGAGGTCGTCATAATTCATGCATGGAAGAGATAAGACACATTTATGACTTGATAGACACGGTTTACTTTTGGCAAGTTCCATCATCAGCTCGTTTTGGTTCCGGCCATACGGTTTGTATGACTTTTTGGACTATGAAGGGAGGTTTGACGACCATATACAGTCAAGGCCCCAGTAACCATTGGAATTGGATCAACTATCAGATTGAAAAATGCTTTTGATGAACAATGAATCCTGTTCACAAAACAGGAAGCAGTCTTTCAAAGTTAAATTATTAAAATCATCGATCAAATTGTGTCATGGCCACATATTCAAATCAGATTTGCACTTACCTTTCTGTGTTTAATATTTATTGTATTGCACACTTTTTTTAGCACAGACACAAGAGTTTTCCACCCAGCATGCCGAGGCATATTTTATGATCCTGCGATAAAAAAAATTCATAACTGAAAATGAAAAGATTCATTTGGATCCGTTTTAATGTTTTTCAAGCACAAATCATTGTAGATTTTAAATGGAGCTAATGTCTGCATAATGCGTCCATTTGGTAGCGACAAGCCAACAGAAAACAAAAAACAAGCCATTAAGTATTTGTAGATACTGTCGGGTGTGATGAAATTCAGGTGAGCAGATGCTGTATTGCAGATAAGAAAAGGGAAGTAACAGAAGGCCCGGTGCATCACAGGCCCCTTTCATTATGCTGATGATTCGTAGGTCGTATCAAACATTAAGTGTACAAAAAGTCGTCAATTTCAGTCGATATGGGAAATAAGAATACATTTTCCTGAAATGTAAACAGGCAATTAAACAATTTTACTAGAAGAAAATCTATTACTTCAAATTGAACATAAAGACTATATGTGTTGTAACTAAGGCAGTAACAATGTATTCATGTGTTGAACTAGCAAAGTATTATTTTGTATCCTGCACTAACAGTAAAAGACACCAATGAATTACATTACAAATATAGAAATTTGAATGTTTACAGAAAACAAAAGCTACAAATACACAAAAAATGAACGTCTAGAATAATGATTAGAAGACTTCTGCGTTGATGTTGTAAACGCTGTGGGTTGCTGAGTGAACTGTGGCGATGCTTACGAGTGTTTTGAGTCAAGAAGGAACAGTGAGACTCCAGCTAAAGAGCGCATGCTTTCTTCACGTGAGGCACTTGTTTGTGATTCACTGATGATGGATCCACAGCCAGAGTTGAGTGTGTTGTCCGTGCGTTGGCGTCTCTGTTCTTCTCCCTTTTGACTTTCTTTTCTCCAGGCTTAATGTTTAGGTAACATTACAGACGATTGTGCCATTGACTGTAAAAGAAGAAAGATGACTGTCTGCCTTGAATAACTAAAGGACACTGAGCAACAGTAACTACGTCATGTATTTCACTGGTGTGTTTTCATAGGGATGCTTTGATCACTCTTTTGAAACAGTTACACAGTTTAAGATGAGTCAGCAGAAATGAGATTTCAGTACAACATTGCACGCTTCAAAAAGGTAAACAGACCTTCTTTCATAACCTGAGTCCTCGTGAAAGGTCCTGATACGAGTCACCGTACAGTTGACAACTTACCTTCAAGGTCTTCATCGTCTGAGCCCAGTCCATCTGACTAATCTGGGGTATTGCAGTCAACAGGATGCTGCTGGCTTTGTTGGCGTTCTCCTTCATTGTTTTCATCACGTTGTCAACGCAGACCTACAGGACGAAGGACAGCAAACAGCTGGAGTTTGAAATTAATCATTTACAGAAATGCTCATTTCAATTCCTTCCAAAGTCACGGTCATTTTATATTTTCCTAACAATGTATTTTGTTTTCAAGATTCAATGCACAATTTTTCACTCAATCATTTTCAATTGACACCATATGGGGATGGCCATAAAGATAGGACATTTCATAAAGATCCTATTCAAATATCTGCCACTGCTGAAATCTGACAATACTCTAAATGAAGGTGATGAATGCAAATAGATATGTGGATTCAGCAAATTTATATCAACAAGCATTTAAAAGAATGAATGCTCGCAATGCAAAATGAGCTGAATTTTACGGTTACTCCTCACAAATGGGAATATCTTCAATATCTGACTTTGTTAGTTAATTTAAAAAACCTAATTGGAATATTGTGAAGGCCTATATTTATATAAAAAAGAGCACATTTTACACCCGCAATAATCACATTATTTCCACTGCAACAAGAAAAGGAAACGTAAAAATCATAACAGTAAGCACGCCCTTTTTCCTGCTGCAATTACGTAAAGTACTCCATCACTCACATGGCGAGGATCAAACATTGAAGTTTGCCTGCATGAAAATAAGTGATAATATCGTCATTACTCAGACAGACGCGCAGTGTCTGGCACAGTAAGTGACAACATTGTTTCCTTCCTGTGTCCTGAACTAACCCTCGCTTTGAAAGTGTGGTTTTCATGTCACAATCAATGATAGATTCATGTTTGCATGGTGTTTGCCAGGATGAAGACAGTGAAGCTGATGACTCAGTGTGACTCAACCTCCTCTGGCAGGGCTTCCACCGGAGGCTGGCAGGCAAGCTGAAAGTTAAGTGGGGGCGAGAGTCAGGAGGTAGTGTGGGGCTGGGAGGGAGTTGGGGGGGGGGGGGCGGAAGGATGTGGTGAACATTCTGCAACAGGAGGGAGAAGAGGTCAGCTGCAGGAACTGGAGTATTTGGTTGAATCAGTGACAAATAAGCCCAAACTCCCCCACACGCATTAAATCACTATAAAGAGCGCCGGACGGAGGGAAGGTCAATCGGAAGCCAAAAGAAGCCACAGATACTCTCTGCCATCCGTGCTACTTACAGAGCACAGATGGCAAAATAAAAATAAATGAAATTCAATGATGGTCTAGAATTGAAACGTTTTATGTAAGCAACATAATCCTTCTTATAATGTAACAATCTTCTGCAAAGTCTCAGAGGAAGGGAGGACAGTTCCACTTAAGACAGGAAGTCCTTAAAAAAGGATCTATTGGCTATTACAGAAAAAAAGATGCTTTCCTTATGGTTGCACTTAACAAGTGTTACATTTTTATTCTTCTTGCACTCCAGCCCGTCACTCACCGCCTCCTCGTGCTCCTTCCAACAGTCATAGTCTGTTGCCATGGCAATGCTGGCGTAGCACAAGCCGGCCTCCTTGGCGAGGACCACCTCTGGCACCGTGGTCATGTTGATGACGTCGGCGCCCCACTGGCGGAACATCAGGCTTTCGGCCCGAGAGGAAAAGCGCGGCCCCTCGATAGTCAGCATTGTCCCTCGAACGTGACACTTTACGCCAAGGCTCCGCGCCACCTCCACCAGCACCTGCAGCGGGGTTAAGAGGTGGTGACGGGGTCCATGAGGCCGATGGGAGAAACGTGAAATCAGTGGGGTTCAATCCAACGGCACTAAATATCATACTTTGACATGGTGGGATGTTCTAGACAGTTACATTTGTATTTCACAGAATAATTTACAGGTATCTCTGAGACGGGATTAATGTACAGGCACTTGAGGACTCACCTCTCTGGTTTTGTTGCAGAAAGGCTCAGCCATGGGGATGTGACTCACTCCGGTTGGACTGGTGGGCTGTCCGTCATACAGCGTCTGAGCTCTCTTGGTAGTCCTGGCCAATGCATTTTTTTTAAAGAAATTAAAAGTACAAAAAAAAAAAAAAACGCCATTAAAAGTGGAAAAAAGAAACAACATATAAAAAAACATCCAAAAGTTACCCGAGTGCTCTTCCTGCACTCCATTTTGCAGCGAGCCAGGGTGGCTCCGCCAGGCATCCTGCCGGCTTCAGCTCTTTATGGAGCGGAGTCAGCCACGTTTACAAAAGGCTGACTCACTTAGCATAGTCCCCCGAGCCCTCAGCTTGTTTATTAGCAAGTACCCAATTATTTTTGATATCATATAAGGATCTTTATCATTATGGGGTGATAAAAAAAAGGGTAGAATTCCCAGGGATGGCTACGCCCTGCCACAATTATCTCAAACATGCAGAATATTCACTGACTGTATAGACTAACATTTTGAAGTCGATGCCCTACCCTACTGCTTACTCATAACTCTGACATTGGAAGACTCAAGTCATTGCTAGAATACAGTTTGACAACTGCCGCTCCACCCGGCTGAAAATCAGTTCAAGTAGCATGAGGGATGAACTATGAGCACACAGTACAATGCCCGATTATGCTCTGGAGATCTAATTATCCCGGCTTGGCATTTCATTAGCAATGTCATTTCAGAATCATTGTTATGTAATGAATGGCTTCTACAGCCTATAATTATTGAATATTTCAATTATTCCTGAAATGTGAGAAGGATGAGGTATGGACTGCTAAGCATTAAATATATTCAGTCCACTTCCAACACAGCTCAACAAAGCTTTGACACCGCAGCATTTTTATTATTCAGAAAAATGCTAAAAACCCTGTTTTAGTTTATAGAAATATACATTCTTGCACACATGTGGTTTGATCAGGGTTTTGGTGTTGGTGAAAGTGAAAAACAAAAACAAAAAAATTTCAATCAAGGGCCAAACGAGGAGGCCGGAAGTGTGCAGAAGGTTTTTTAATGAGGGACAGTAGTGCTTTAAACTTGACAAAGCCAGCTGCACCGACCCATAGAAAACCAGCTTTGGTTAGAAAACAAACACGCAGAGGTGACTTAATCTCACAAATCTTTCAGAAACACGCCACCACATGCTGCAGAACAAGTCTGAACATGTCTCAACATGTCTCAACAACCAACTTCCTCGTTTCTGATAAATAGATCAGATCTGGGCTAACGCGACTGTGAGAAGGAAGAATCTGCAAAACAGCTGACGGCTCGCCAGTAAGGGCGTGCCTCAAGAAGAGAAATGACCCCTTCCCATAGTGACTGTGGTGACTGCAGGAACGGTAAGTGGGGATTCCTTGAGGTAGTAAACCAGAAATGAAACTATAAATCTGCGTCTTTATTACGGATCTGGACAAACAAGAATCGGCGAACATGTTTAATTAGTTCAACCCTGCAGGCACAACCACCTGATGTCGATTCAGGTCTATCTAGTCCCTCAAGAACAAGTACATCTTTATGTGAACAAATGCTTTCAGTGACAGGAAGCAGCCATGACTGTTTACAAAAAGACCTCTGTTAAGTATCTTCTATATTTAAACTATCTTTAGATGAGAAACATCCCCGTATGGGACTTTGCTTAAGCCTCACTGCCTGTGAGAAAACTATTGACACTTGACAGTTCAACCGGACATCCGGCAGGAGTTAACGAATTCTTCCTGCTGAACTTGATGGAAACAAATATTGGCTTTGTCAAATGCATCTCACATGGTGAGTTAAGTACGTCCCACTTTCTTACTCAGCAATCTGACTCTTGTACCTTTCCTCTACAGCCGTTGCAGGATGACGACCACTGGAATACAACTCTGCACTTCTTGTTAATTCAATGGTTGTATTCTTGTAGCTTGCGTGTGGAGCGCTTGCCTTCTGCAAGTGCATTCTGACAGAGTAAGGAAAATGTCTGAACCATAACCTGCTCCTGTGCTTACATTCCACTCACCTGTCAATGAACTGATCTATGATGACAATGTCTCCCGGCTGAATCTCCTCCCGCAGTGAGCCACAGGCTGTGGTGGCCAGCAGATGTGTGCAGCCCTCTTCTCTCAGTGCCCAGATGTTGGCCTGGTAGTTAACATTAGACGGCATTATGGTGTGTTGTCTCCCATGCCTAACAATAGAAAAAAATCATTCAAGACACACATTGTTCGTTGACTTTTATGTCAGACACATGCTCAGAGACCAGTGAGGCTATACCATCGGCCTCTGTTCTGTCCCATTCAATGACTGCATTGCAGAAATCTAGCAAAAACCTCAATGTACACAAACGTTAAATCTGGCTTTTACCATCTTGTAAATATTTAATGGATTAAACCATTTATTTCTTTTCTTAATAGTCTGGAAACGCTCTTTACGCCTTCTTGAGTAGTGGATCGGTCTACGATGACTGCTTGCTCTCCGGCCTGTAGCTCAAACAACTCAAGAAAAGGAAACATAGCTACATTTCACCGATCCTTGCCTCCGTACCCGCTATTTTACAGATTTTTTTTATTGATGTGAAGATATTCAATCAAAACCCCTTTTAAAAATCTGTGTTTGTGTTTTATGGTATTTTATTATGTTTTACTGCATGTTTCATGCCTTGTAGTTTTGGTCTTTTAGTTCATTTTATTCTCTTTGAGTTGTACACTGTTTTAATTGCAAAGTGTTGTGTATCAGAGTTTGCAACTGTACTATATAATTTAATTTTGTTATTCTATTATTACCATTAGTAGAAGTATTAGTATTAGACACTTGTTTCCCAAGTAATAAATGTGGTAAAACATTGTAAAGATGGAGTACAAACAGGAATCCACTAGAGGGTGCTAGTAGAATACATTTTCATAATTGATATTGTAAAAAAGGATCATGTAAAACATCCTCTTACCTTGCAAGGAGAACACATTCCACATTTTTTATCTTCCCCAGAATCAGAGCATCGGACGGCTGTTCGGGGGAAGCAGAAAAATATTAGAGTAACTATAAAACATACTAATCTATTGATTAATGTATAGGACAACACAGCATGTCAGTAGATCTTATAGTTTATACTTCTCTACTTAAGAAACATCTTTGGACCACAAAAAGAACAACAAACCTTTCCATACGGTGTGTCAACATAACGCTCGGTCCTCCCCTCCAAGATATCCGGATCATCGAGGCCTGAACCACCGATTATTCCAATCTAAACATCAAATAATCAACAATTACATCCGAATGAATATATGACAAATACAATTCTATTTTAAACTCTTACAATTAAAACTTTCCCAATGTTTTTCAATGAACACTACAAGGTATAAGAAATAAGAAAACGGTGTTTAAATCTATATGAGAAAAGATTTAAAATAGACAGGGATGTGTTTGTACATATTTTAACTGTTTGGGCGCTCAAGTACTGAACTAATAAAGAAAACTATTTACTTCACTCCACAACATTTATTTGAAGGTTTGATTTATTTATATTACTTTAGATATTTGTAAATTACATCAAACATAAGATATTCTAAAATAAGATATAAACTCATAGATGAATGTAAAGACAATATGTTAAATTGTTTAAATTTGTTGCATCAGAAACCACCTAAAACCTTGGTGGTGGTGCTTAACAATGAATCAATGCATTGATTAAAATTATAATTCAAGATCTACATGTCAAATTGTGGTTCTGTTGTTTATTTTGTTTTTGAATTATTGAAGTTATCAAAATCATCCACGGTTCTCAGATAATTTACATAAGTAAAAGTCTCATCAAAAGTGAGTGTGGATGTAAAGTCAATAAAATAAGGTAAAGGTACTCGTGTAGACAAACGGTCCCTTGAAAGCAGGACTTTATTGTTGGTTGAGTGGGAACTAACAATTATACAACCTTATTATAGACTGCGAGCAATGATTAATGAGTGTTGTGTATCGTGTTGTACATTTTACCAAGACGTCACAATTGTTTGCGCATTTTGTTCATGTTAGGTACGCATAACCTTTCATTTTTTAAATAACTAGAAAAGGGCGAAACATTATAGCTTTACAGCTAAAATGTACAGTACATCCTTTAGAAATGTGGGGGAGTAAAAGTAGCCTGAGAAATGCAAATACTCGAGCACTTTAATACAACTTTATTTAATTATAGCTGTTAAACTGCTACCACGATGCGCCCCGCGTGCACAACCACCTACGTTAAGATGGTTGACCTTTAACCCCGTTGAGCAAGACTGCGGTTAGCATGCAAACGTTAGCCTGCGGGATTCACCTTAGCCGTGGCTGTTCGCGGATTTATAAGTACAGCTTTTCTAATACAGCACGATGCTAATAGCTAGCGTTATTTAAGGGCATTTCCGGTACTTCCATGTTTGCAACGACAGCACATCTAGGATGAAATGACATTAAATAGCTAACGTTACGTTCATCGATTTGCTTGTGTCGCTGTGTTCAAGCACAACATTCGTTTGGTTCGTAAGACTTGTGACAATAAATGTGACAATACCTTGATTGGCACCATGGAAGACATCCCGAGTGTTGTTGTTTTTCAAAAAAGTTGTGAGGTTTACGGGTTTTTGTATCCACAACCGTTACTGTCCGCAAGCACACCGGATGTCACACACGTCTCTTGCTGTGTGCTTTCTTTGCCTTCAAAATAATGGCATGGCAAATAACTAACATTTTAGAAAGTAACAGCCTTGTCGAGGCTTTCAGACCTTAAAGCATTTTGTATTCCAATGTAAATATTATACTTATTGTTTTTCTTTAGCTAATGAAAGTGAAATGTTTCAACCATGATATTCACTTTCAGCATTGTTTACCACAATCCCACAGGTTTCAAAACAGACCCATGTCTACCATGGTGATAATCAAAATTATTCAATTTCAAAATGAATAATAGTAATCATAATACAAAAAATGAATGTATATTAGTGGTCTGCAAGCCCTGTGAAGCATAGTTTATTTTAGTAAGAGACTCAATAAAAAAAAAGTATAATGCTTTTCAATTTTTTATAATTAATAAATTAAAAGTTGAGCATCCAAACCTTCAAAACTGAAGAGCGTGATCTGCATAACACAATGCATTGCTGTATTTTGGGAGGTACAGGCAAAGTGAATAGTTGTCTCGTGAAACAGGAGCAGCAGCTGATGTAGGTTTATTTTTTTTGTACAGAAACCAATTAATAGTTCCGAGGTTATCAGAATTTTCATGCAGGATTATGATCACTCTTATGTGTGAGGCTTCAGAATCTATGCAAGGAAATTTACAATAATATTTTTTTTCCAGAAAATGAACAGCAAAGTTTCTGATTACAATTTATTTTAAATAAAATTCACTACAAATGAGATCATTAGAAATCCAAACACCATCTGCGGATAAGTGCTACTCTGTGTAGCATTTCTATCTGTAGCAGATAGAAACTTTGTCTCAAGAATTATGATTGCAAAAAACATCACTGTAATCAATATCATCCCTGAGAGCACTGTAGAAATAAAAACTATTAGAGAAAATTACTTGCTCCTGAATAAGAACTGACACTTAAAGATGTGGAAACGCCAATAGAAGTCCATTTGGCTGTTCATTGTGGCACTTTGCACATTAAATAAAATTATTTTAAGTGTTTAAGTGTTAGCAAAGTTGTGTTTTCCACCATCCAAAGAACTGTCACCATGGAAGCCATTTTCGGCTTACACAATTTTCAAGATTTGTGTATTTACCACCCTCCTTCAAGGTCTGCTGGTCTCCAACATATTGAACATTGTTTTCAGACTATCAGGAATCAAAAAATCCATAAAACTACAAATCTGGGGGAGCGGGGCCAGCTGGGTCCTCAGTGGTACTGCGGATCGGATCGTCCCTGTCAGTGCTGCTGGCCTGGTTGACATTGTCACCAGCAGAATAATCGCTGTCACTCTCGATGGTAATGACAGACGGCGAGTGCTTCCCGGTGCGTTCGTTACTCTTGTGCCTTTTGCTTTTCTTCTTGTGTTTTTTCTTTTTCTTGTGGTGACGCCTGCTTCGCTCATGGCCGTTTTCATCGTTGACGAGCTCCACGCTGAGGCTCCTGCTCGTCTTCATCGACCTGTCTTTGGACCTTTTCCGGCTCTTCTTTTTGTGTTTTGTAGATAAAATGGGGACGTCGCCTTCAGCATTTGGAATCGCGTCTTTGGACGTTTCCTCCAAATGTCTCGTTTTGTATTTCCTTTTTCCCCCAGGCTTGTTGTGAGATTTCCGTTTCGTTGAAGGGGAGCGACTGCTGGAATAAGCCCGAGAAGGAGAAGGCCTCGTGCCCCGGTTACTCCTGTCCCTGCTGCGGCTCCTGGAGCGAGGGCGCCGATCGCTGTACTCGCGGCTGCTGTAATAGTAGGACCGCGTCTCTGTGTAATGCATCCTGCTATCATTTCTCTCTGGGCTGCAACGCCTGTGTGACTGATGGGTATATTCGCTGTACCGCCTGCTGTAATCAACGCCACATTTGGAGTCGTTTCGGCCACTGGAGTAGGAATGACTTCTTTCTCTGGACAGGTTGCTGACGCTGCTGTGGGAGATCACCGGGCTCCTGCTAGAGTGCGTGCGCTCTGCACTTCGTGACCTCCTCTTTCTCCTAGGGTCTTTGCCCTTTGACAAGTGCCGCTCCCTGGATCTTTCTTTTCGGTCCGACTTTCCGGATCTCTTGTGTCTGCTAGATGTCGAAGAGCTCCATCTTGTTTGTGAATCCATCTTTTGATAGTGGTCCGTTTCTGCATTTTCCGACTGCCCTGCACCACTTGGCTCACTACTCTGGGAAACCACTGGACTGAGGCTAGAGAAGCGGATGTGTTGAGGTAGAAGAGGCACTGCCTTAATGTCTTCACTGGCAGACTCGTCAGAGTCAGAAGACAGCTGAACCAGCTCAGGGGTCCTGTCAGCTGTTGGCTTAACGACACTTATAATGACACAGTCATCGCTGTCATAAGACGGAGACTCTTCGTTTTTAACTGGACCCCAAGTCTCGTCTGGCAGGTTGTGAGGACTCATTTCTTGCGGAGAGGCCCTGAACTCGCGTGTCTCCTCCTCTAAACTGCTGTCGGAGTCCAAGTCGAGGACTGCGAGGCACTCTGCCCGGGCCTGCTCTGCCGTTGTAGAATACGACGGCCCGGGCGTCTCATCATCCCACAAAGAGTGGCTAAGCGAAGATGTGGAGTCTCCGGGAGGGTTCAACTCCACCGACTGTTCCTCATCCTCTGAGATAGCGATCACGGACGAACTGGCACTGCTGTCTTCATTGGACGACGCGGCCGGGCAGTCATAGACGGCATGCTGGTCGTAGGCCTCCATATTGAAAGGACACTTTGCAAAGCTGATGAACTCGTGCAGGAAGTGCTCTGTGCGCCCCTGCAGGAACGGCCTCAGCTCTTCCTGAATAGCTCCATCCTCCATATCGTAACGCGTGATGCGCGACATGATGATGTGTTGAACTATGTTGACCAAAGAGCCGTGGGCGCCGTACAACACAACAAGTTCTCTTTTTAGCCAGGGGATCAGTCTATGCAGGCAGGCAGGATTTCTTTGGAAGAACTCGGCCGAGGTGTCTCGGGAGCGGCCACCATCCCGGACACTCCGAATCTTCACCCCCTGACGGTACAGTTCCCTCCTGAAGTTGACCATTTCCTGCTCTCTGAGACTGTTCACTGCCCTGCCTTCACTCGCGGCCCTCCTCTTGGCCGCCAACCTCATCATCACCCGCCGCATGTAGCGGTCCTGGGGTTGTTGGGGAGGGTTTGAGGAGGCTTCAAACATTACTCCATTGTCTGGAGGTGGAGAGGTCCTTCCCCGCATCTGTCGATGGACTCCGGTAAGAGTTGTGCGGTATCTAAACCGCACGCCGCCGAAAGTGCCGAAAGAGGCATTCTCCACCGGTTGCAGGTCATACTTCTTAAAGTCTTGCTCTGAATTTATACTGTGATAGATTGAGTTAAAGGACTGTTTGCACAGGGGACACTCGGCTTTGTTTTTGGACCACTCGTGAATACATCTGAAACAGAACTTGTGTAGGCAGACGTCCAAGTAAGAAATGTTGTTAAATTGGTCCAAACAGATGGGGCATTTGGAGTCTGGTGACACATCTGCAGACATTGCTTCGGAGGTTTTCCTTTTGCCCTTCTTCTGGCTCTGCTGCAGGGCAACCTTGATCGCCGACATAATCTGACATGATGAGAAAAAAAGGTTCCAATTATTGCAACTACCAAACAGGAACCGAAAGGCAGCCATACAATTATTCGTAAAGACTTATGCTGAGGTGGAGTCTAAAATGAGACCAAGGACTGAAAATATTTTACAATTGACTCAAAAACTGCACAAAATCTTTTCCACTTCATTGAAAACACAATTTCAAATAAATCTAACGTATTGAAAGTCAAAAAATGTATAATTAAATTTGCAAAAATAAGCACACGCTGTTTCATGAGCTTGTCTTGTTTTACTTATTGAGATGGTACCAGATTTCCCCGGTATTCATTAGAGGGGAATATGACCTGCTACTGTCCTTCCTTACGTATTCTTCACCATTCACTGTAGCAAAAATAATAACATTCTATGGTTATTATAGGACTCGGGTTTACTATTATGAAACAAGAACACAAGTGTTACATGCCGTTACATAAATAACCTTAAAGAACCCTACACGGTCCAACTCGTTCGATTAAAACACGGTTTGAATGTGTCATTATTTCATGATTATCCTGTAGTAACAAGCTAGTTACTAGTGTTAGAACAACTAACGTTACTACGTGTTATAATGACAAACATACGAATATATAGCACTTCGAACCAAAAGATTATGGATAATGACCCGCTAATGCTACGTCTATGATACATAACATCTGCCATGATCCTAATAATACAACGGCTGTATTCAAACGTCTCACTCATCTACCGCTAACTTTGATAGACATGCCACCAGGGGAAAGGACACGTCGGATCAACCCTACAATTGAATAGACACTCGTATGTTCCTTCGACCGCGGTGTTGTTTTACTGGTGGCGTTAACCATGGTTAGCCTAGCAGGTTGGGCTAGCCTGTGCCGAGCACCGTCAGTGTTTGGATAAGTAGCACATTAGCTAGTAGTGAGTTTCGGTAACGTTAAACAGATACTGATGGGCCTGACATTCACTTAGGCGATCATGTCAGAGCTACATAGTTAATATTACTGATCGTAGCTTCAAACTCTAACGTTCGCTAACGTTAGCATGCTAGTTAAAACGGCTAAGGCGTTATAGCTAACTAGCTATGTAGCATCAGCTAGAGCCGCTAGTGCCTCTACGGCTAGTTAACGTTAGGAAGTTCGAAAAAAGTTGAGCAATAATTACTTTTGGCTTTCCCAGACACGTAGGTTGTTGGTAACTGATCAGCCTTCTCCGTCGTGTAGAAACTCCTTCATTTATAGGTACGATTCATCGAGGAGTGACTCTTGCCTGGCTTCATAACGCTCCTTCTAAATACTGCCGAACATTAGTATTTTTTTCCAGTTCGAACTACGACACACTTCCGCCCTTCAGAATAAAAGCGAAAGACTTGCCCGTTGCAAAATGAAATAATAAAAAATATATTTTACATGATTTCCTACTAAAAGTTAAATGACAATAGCTATTCTACAGTTTGGAAACTGTAACCCGTGTGACCCCCACTTCCAAACAATAGTCAACCAAATAACAGCCATTAAAGCCTATATTCATGTCACATACTATGTAATATTATGCATTTGTACAATTTTCAGATGCCATTTTCAGCATTTAAAAGTTGTCTTGCAAACAAAAACATCGTGTTAATATTAGCTTGAGATTATTGCATTTAGAGGATTTCCCCTTATATAACGTCCACTCCCATTATCTTTCTTCAAAGGGAAAAGTATCAAACAAGTTCACACACACGCACACACGCCAGAATTTACACAAATCAGTTATAGTACTGAGAAATGACTTTAGAATATTTTATTGGCATATACACAGTTTTTACAACAGAAAATCATTGAATTATTTCAACTTCAGTGATGGCCATGGGTCTGAGGAAGATCTGGAACAATTTCACCCGTTTCCAGAATGGTGTCACCCTTAGAACAAAAGCAAGGACAAAGTTCGGATATACTCTTTTCCCACCAATAAGACGTCTCACATTACAGCTCTCCTTGACCATTGTCAGGGCTCTTGCCTGTTCACATGTAATCGGACGAACACATCTTACCACGGCCGGTCAATCAAGCAAATACGTAGCTGTATGTACAAAAAACTTCAATAAATAAATTAGTCAAACTTACAGGGTACAGCTTGGGTTTGACTTCCACAATGCCATATGGTCTTTGCTGTAGGGGACAATGAAATTAGTATTTAGAATGCTGAAATATGCATGCATTTATTATGTGATGCATCTAGCGATGTATAGTACCTTTGTTTTTCAAATGCAAGAGAGAGGCAAAGAACATGGATTAAAGTCATTGCTGTGCGTGTATTACTCGAAAGTACTCCTGCTTTCATTGCAAGTTACCCAACTTGTATGCTACCCAAAGAATTAAATAAAAGGTTAAGCACATGTTATTATATAGGAACATACATACACAACAATAAAAATAACATCACGCAATAAGTAGCCATTCAGAAACTTGGGCATTCACCCAACTGTTGGCCCAACTCTATTGTACTTGGAGACAGGAGTCCTACTTCTTCTGCCACCAGATATGCACCACATTCGGAAAATGTAACCCATCTGTTTACTCATAATTGGCTAACCAGCATTACAAATGAATGTAAAACATTTAGGTTTACTTACAGCAATATGGTATTTCACACAGTAGTGAGCAATCCAAGCTGGTATCAACAACCGCGTTAATGCAAAAACTCCACCGTTGTATGCTTTGTAGGTCTGCAAGAAGACACACATTAGAGACAGCTTATATAGCAGAAAAGTACATAGATTAGTGCCTATTTTGACTACTCTAAACAGACAATGCATACTTTCTCTATAATTTTGACTAGATCAATGTATGCATGCAAACAATATATTACTATAGCGTCTATAGTTCAGGTAGAATACATTTCTATTGACATTTTTTAAATGATCACTTCACCAAAGTGTCAAGCCTCCCCATCACGTTAGCTGTCAACATACTATACGCTAGCGTAACGTTTTATACACTACCTTGACGTGTTATATGTTAAATTAAACAAAGTGACACCAGTCATATATCTAACGTTAGTTAATTTGAAACAAAAGTTTGTCATCCGATAGCTCGCAAATGTCGCGTTAGCATCCGTGGTTGTTTTGCTAGCTAGCTAGCGTTAGCTAGCTGTGCACCGGGACTCACGTAAAGTCTCCACAGGCTCTTGGGCTCCAGAAAGCCAGCCCAGAACTTAGCAACGGCGCCGGGGGGTTTAGCTTGTATTGCGGACTCCCTCGGGCTGAGCTCCTGGTCCTTTAGCCACCTTCTCCGGAGGGTCCTAATCTGCTCGACGCGGAGCTTCTCGTCCGGTGTGTACCCAGACATTGCTTTGTTTTTTTACCCTCTGGATTTTCAACCTATTCAACCTACAATGACACCATGGAGGACACTTCCCCGTGCGGGCGAGTGAAGAAGAACAAGCGGAAATGAGGCACGAGGGGGAGAGTACAACAAATCTTACAGCGACATCTACTGCCTCGGAGAAGCACATCCCCCCTTTTCTTTTATTTTTTTGTAATGCAACGCAAACGTATAATAGCGAAAGAATAGAAAACCCAACGACCGAGTGTTAAATGCAGCGAATTGTTAGGGATTTAAGAAGTGCACACCTAGCGGTGGGAAGTATGTTACGTGTAGTAATGTTTAGTGTAGAATTGTAGTTTGTGTGATGTTAGAGTAGACATTACATTTGTATGTTAGACGAAGTGAATGCATTATAGTCAATAACAATTTGTAGTCATGTAAATCATATAAATGCTGTACTCATTAACATCCTGTCATGATGTAATGTTAAAACCTGGAGACGGAAGCTAATTGCCGTCCTTTATGGATTTCACCCAAGAGGGTTTTTTTCTCCTGTCAGGTATTAGATGAGCAAATGGATGCAAGACAGCCGAGTGAGGAAAAGTACTGCACCAGATAAACTGTGATAAACCATGAAGCAGAACTGTTAGAATTTTCCTGCAGCTGCTTTAATAAATCACCTTTGACTTGGTCAGAGAATTCTCTATTTCGCGAAATACATCACTGTTCACAGTGTATTTCACTTTGTAAATTGTATTCCTTATCACTTTGTTTAGTTATTAAATACTTTTGGATTTTTAAAATTCGAGCCAGGTGACTCTTTTGATTCATCGTGGTGGGATCTCCCTCGAGGGGCTTCCAGAACCCCAAAAGAATTCAAGTTTGTTTTTGTCTAATATTACCGTACTCACGTACCTTTGCATTAATAACCTTTTATCAACAATTGTATATATTTATTGCCTTCATGCCCAGTTTTATCCACTAGATCAGGGGTGTCAAACTAATTTGGTCACCCGGCGGGCCGCACTAGATGGGCAGCCGGAATGCCCCGACATATGTGAATTAAGCACGCGGGCCACATAAAATGACGTGGCCCGTGGGCCTTGAGTTTGACACATGTGCACTAGATGGTGAAAACCCCAAAGATGACAATTAACCCTTTTTGTTTACCTTTCAACAACCTGATGATGTTATGGTGATATCATCTTGACCAATAGGGCTTAACCGTAAGAATATCTCTTCCTGATACTATCCAAATCAGGTGTCAGGATAGAAATTCTAAAGATCCTTGTGGCAAATTTTTGATTTGGGATATTGGATTGATGCTGTCAATAAGCAAACATAAAGTCCCTTCATACAAATGTATCTTATCAGAAGCTGAAAAGAATACCATAATAATAGTGCAGCTCTGTTGGGTGACATCAATTTCACTTTTTAAAAGGATGCTGCAGAGAAAATACAACTGTTATAATTACTTCTCTAAAGCCAAGTACATTCAAATATTTGAGTCAGTGGCTGACTACATAACATATGCCGTTAATGCTGAGGCACGGGACCATGTTGAATTCGGATTAAATCCCCCCTGAAACCCTCGTATTGAAGCCCATGACTCTCCGACACACTAGATGGCGGCGCCCGCCCTCCACGCTGGTTTGTTGCCGGATATTCATCGAGGAGGAAAAGTAAGGTACGACACATCTGTGGTCCGGAGTCCGAGCCGCCAGCACCGGCTCCCCGCTGGGTCCGTCTGCCACACGAAGGACGAAGAATGCGATCCGCTAACAGGCTTCCAGCAACCAGGAGGACACTCCGCGGACATTCAGTAGCCTGCCATCACCTCAGTTGTGACTTCCGGTAAGATTCCTCTCGCAAGGTTGACGTTAGCTAGCTGCGACTCAACGTAGTTAACCTTGGTTGAGCTGTGGTCACTAAGCAATAACATAACACGCCGACTGTCACGGTAAATCCGCTCAAAGGGCTAGCTAGCTAGCTGTTAGCTATCGGAGGAAGTACCCGTACATACAGTCAATGGAGCGAGCATGTTGTTAGCAGTAATGTTAGCCACTAGCTAATAAGCACAAGTCGTTACCTCGGCATAACGTATTAGCGGTTGTGGCACAACACCGAAAAGTGACGTTGACGTTTCTACAGCGCAAAACTATCCGAAGACCGGTGTCTGGCAGCAGGTCAGAGAGCGAAGGCAGAGCAAGGAGGCGCTTATATGGAGCCCACCTTCATCCAGGTGCTCTCAATCACAGCTGCCACCGACCACCGGAACCTGCCGGTCTGAAAAGGGAACCTTCCAACGACCACTTTTCGTACTCGGGGTCCCTCCTCGATCACTCATCGGGGAGCTGCACCCAGAACTCGTGCATACAGACACAACCATTCATAGGAGGACGTGTAATTCTATGTAACACCTGGCGTACCAAGACATATGTCATATGTCGTCATCGCTTAAGCACACTGTGAAAATGTGACTGCATATTTAGTTTGTACATATGATATGTGATGGCCTTTTTTATTTTTAACAGATGATCAATCCCTTTCCCTTCTTCTTTTACAGGACGGTGCCAGATTTTGAATGGAGTCAAAACACAGGTTTTCATTGTGTTGTTTAGCCAGGTTCACTCAGGGCTCCAGATTCAGGACATCCCGAACAAAGAGTGAAAAATGGTCAAGTATTTCGGTAATAACATAGACATCGGGAGGACCTGGGACCACGTTGTCTCAGCTTTTTGGCAGAGGTATCCCAACCCCTTCAGGTAAGGATTTATCTCTCAGGATCTTGCCAGAGAGGCTCGTTGTAAACAATGGAGTGGTTGAGAAAAGCTTTGAAAAGCTGAGAGTTGTCTTTTTGTTTAAAGGTACAGTGCTTGAAATAAAAAATAACACACAATCATACTTGCTCAACTTTTGTTTAGTTGTAAAAAGAGCGACACAACACTTGTTGTGAACCTTTTAGCTCTTATTAGTACTTTTTAATGAGATTTTTCACCAACTGTTTACATTCTCAGATCACTGTTGAATGATTAGAAATACAATTGTCCCTTTGATCCGTTGGCAGATCATCACTGGCCTTTTCTCCATTAAAATGCTTTGTGACAAAAAGAACAATTGTACATTTTGTGAAATTATAACCTGAGAGTAAAAGGTGAGCTTCACAAGTCCGTGTTTAGACCAGCACTCACTGAGCTGTACATTGAGACGTTTTTGCCCCGCGGGTCAGTCAAACCAATCGAGTGTCCTTAGTCTTTTGACTTTGTTTTCATGTCAATCAGCACCCATGTCCTCACAGAGGATGTTGTGTACCGGGAGGTGACGGCGGACCACCGGCTTCTCTCCAGACGCCTCCTGATGAAGACCAATCGGCTGCCTCGTTGGGCAGAGCGTCTCTTCCCCGCCGGCATCTCTCGCTCCGTGTACATTATCGAGGACTCCATCGTGGACCCGGTCAACAGGAGTCTGACCATCTACACCTGGAACCTCAACCACACAACTCTCATGGTGAGGTGTCTGGGTCTCTGTGACTTGTTTCCCTTTCTTTGTTATTAACTGTTTTTGCAGAACATTTCTCACAAGCCTTTGAAAAGAACAAGCATGGTTATATGTGTGAAGTTGGTTAAAAAAATGCAACATTTAGTTGGGAAAGAGTCAATTATATGATTTTTACCTCAGAAGAAGGCTGGAGATTAAGCTAGGTGAGAGTTGAACAAAAACACAACTGCAAATGTATTATATTGTTGCTTTTTCATTTCTGGATGTTTTAACCTCCCGGGGAATAGAGACCTTACATCGTGCAGTTTTTGGATGTGCTAGTTTCACACTCCCGCCGCTGTAAACTACACACATTAATGCCGCGTGGAGTTAAGCTGCTATTTCTGATCTACCACATGACGTTAAGCTAAATACCTGGCTGTAATCAAAGAAATCGCCTGATCAAAGCATCCAGATCAAACGGTTAAACTCCCCACATGTCCCACCTGTGATTATGTTTGATATATTGTGAATTAAAATGTTCTCTCATCGCACCTAACAAAGAAGCTTGCAACTTGTAAAGTGGTTGACATCATGCAGGAGAAGTGTATTCATTGGTTAATCTGCCCAGCTTTGTCCTTTGCCTCATTTGCTGTTGCTTTACTCTTCCCCCGGTGTTAGTCCGTTGAAGAGCGTTGTATTTTCCGGGACTCGCTGGAGCAGCCGGCCACCACCCAGCTGAGGCGAGAGGCCTGGATATCTTCAAATGTTTATGGACTTTCCAGACCTATTCAGGTACTTACTTTTGTGCAGTTAGTCAATACACCAGGCTTCAAACTACAGTTCTGAGAAAAATGTACATTTTCATCATATTCTTATTTTGTTACTTGACAATAATCAACTACTTGTATTCATCAAATAGTGTAGTTATACATATGTTTCTGCTCTATTGTTTAAGTAAATACATTTGTATAATGTTGGTAATATATAGATACCAATTTTTAATGCTTAAAGGGGTAATTTGAAGGCGCCGGATCCTACGTCCAAATGACATAATAAAGAAGTGAGATTTGAAGGGGGAAGTGAAAACTGTGCCAGAAATATGTCAAGTCGTAAATAGTCATTATTAAATGTGGAATATGCCAGACTTTGATGTCCCGAGTGAAAGAGAGCGAGCGAGAGCACTTGTTGGCTAAGTGCTGTTTGTTTTCACATGTCCCCCTGATGTAAAGTCATTTCCTGTTCTGTCTTTTCCCAGGAGTTTGGATTGGCCCGCTTCAAGAGCAATCAGGTGAAGGCCATGAAAGGGCTGGAATACGCACTGTCAAACTTGCAGGGTACGTACACTTCTACAGCATAACGGGGAGAAAGAGGAGAGGAAAACAAAACGGGGTTATTTTTAACTGCTGCTATTTCTGAATAAGAGAAGCTCTTATGAGAAGTAGGGCTTTCTGTCCTTAAAACGTTCCACTGACACTTTTTATACAATCTATTTGACTCATGTATGGTTTAATTTATACATTCCTTTTGCTTTCATGGTGAAAGTACAAAGTGATGCTTTCATACAACTTGACATTGGAAAACTGTTTAATTTGAGAAGCCCAGAGGTCCCTGTTTTTGCTCAGAAAGAGCATGCGACTGCAGGGGGATGTGAAACCATGGCAACTACGGTGACAAATAGCTTGGAATTCTGAATTTCGACTAAGACCAAAGTTCTGTGGACGAGGTCATATGAGAGACACTCGCATTCAAAAAATCAAAGCCGCAAGTTAAGTAAAGGCGCAGTCTATAAAATGTGTGTCTTCAGGAGCAAAAAGGTGGCAGCTGTGGAATCCAGCAGTAACTGCAGCAACATCTGTGTCCATTATTGATTCATCTGTGAGATTATTTTTTGTTTGTTCCAAGATGTCTTTAAAATCTCAGAAAGCTTGAGGTGACACTTTCCAATTCCATGTTTAATCCAGCCGAGTCCAAAACAAAATAATCTTTATTTTGTTTACAAAATAAACAATATTTTAATCTCAGTTGTGCATGAAAAAAATCCTTATATTAATAAATTAATATAAACTCTTAAAAACGATGATTTTTTTTTACACTGCGTTTGGCTGACTTGAATTTGACAGACTCCATTATGAAGGCAAATGCGCTGCGGAACATTTTTATTGGTGAACTGGAGTCTTTTATACCAGTACAGTCTCTGTTGTTGTGCTGTTGTCTGAAAGGACGTTCTCCTGTTGTTGTGGTTCTGTCCCACTGCCCCCTTGTTGCCCTGCAGGCGTTGGGACCGGGCCGGGCGTTGGGGTGAGTATGTTAGCAGTGAATCTCAGTAGACTTGTGTAGCTGAGGTAGTGAGTTGTGTATGCACACACACACACACACTTCTTTGTCTAACAAAGTCAGAAACTCAGGAGGACAGTGACTGAAAAGTTGGTGTGGATTTAAATCATGTAAAGTTTAGTTGAATGTGATAAACTGAACTTTATGATCATTATTGTGGTGATTTTTTACTTTATTTTCTTTTTACTTTTTAGCAGCTACCAGTATGCTTCATAATTCCATTGACATTAATCAAATGTTACAGATAAGCCTGTATGACTTTGTATATAGGTTCAATTACCTTATTTTGCCATTGTATGGCAGTATAGTCAATAATATGTGCTTTTGTTGCTACCAAAACCGAAAGTCATTATTTCCTGGGTTTTATATTGTTGATTTTTTTTGAACCAGCCATTTTAAAATCATTCCTCGCTACTGGGACAGAACCGAGTGTGTGAGGAAGAGGAAGGTCCCGGCGTCTTCAGTCGTCTGATGAGGATGTTGAACTGAAGTTTGTGTTTTTTATGTGAATACTTTTTGGTGGATTGAGCTAATTAGCACTTAGCGGCTGTCTGTCCCGGGCCAGACAAAGAGTTGATTCAAAAAGTATGAAATGTTCATTCAAGTTTTCAGAGAAACTGGTGCTCGTAATTCACACACAGATTAA
The DNA here is from genome assembly GCF_949316345.1 of Pungitius pungitius. NCBI lineage: Eukaryota > Metazoa > Chordata > Actinopteri > Perciformes > Gasterosteidae > Pungitius > Pungitius pungitius. Next base: position 14,651,205 of record NC_084908.1, on the reverse strand, counting down.
AAATCACAACTCGTGTTCATCCCAACGGGAAAAATGTTTTCTGGTGTCTGTGTGTTTTGAAAATGTCGAAAAACCAAGTGATGAATCCTCCTATGGGAATATTGTTTGGCTCCGACTACATAGACAATAATGAATGATATGAAACTATCACCCTCATGCCTAAATACAAGCAGCCTTTGTATTTCTCGAGTTCGTGTCATGACGTTGGTCAGTTCTTCCTCATGTTGAGAGAGACAGTTTAACACAACAAATGTACATAAAAGCAAACGTTATACCAAGCTACAGAGATCCTTTCTAAACAATCCTGCTGTTCTTGCTTAACAAAGCCGTGTGCAAAAGAAACTCATCACTTATTTAACATTCGCGGAGCTGGGTGTACTGTACCCACTTTTTATGAATTTGTCGAAGCTCTTCAAACCACCACTTAAACTCATGCATAGGTTTTTTTTTCTCTGTAATTAAGTGATTTAAAATCCAGTGGCTAATGAGAAATGAGATGAGATACCACTATACTGCTTCTCTTGTAAGACTGCCATCTCTATTTTCTTCTCTAGACGTTTCCTTTCGGGGGAACATAAACATTTAACAATCCCAGCAGACCTCGGGAATGCGGAGTTTTCTGGCATCGAGAAAGTACCCGAGGGTGGCTTTTTTTTTTTAAAGTGCTCATATTCAAGCAGTGAATTCAGTTGCCTTTCCCCTACAGCAGAGTCGGTGGTGCGTCTGCACCACACCGTGCGAGGCAGTCTGTGATCAAATAATAGGTGGGAAATAAACTTTAGTGAGGCAAAGGGATCATGTTGATACCAGTTTGAAGTACATCTGCCGCTATCGTGTCGCCGCTCAGCCAGTTCTATTAATAGTTATTACAGTTAGGTATCAGATGAATCTGCATTCACAATAGTCATTAATGAAGCCTTCAATGACTGAATAGGTTTCAAGTGCCATCCTCGGTGCAGCCTTTTAGAAATCGTCGTTATACTTTTTATAGCTATGGAATGTTTCCTCTTGTGCACCAAAGATCCCCCACGGGGGCTTTTTTTTTTTTTTTCTGCAAATCACCCGTCATGGCCGAACAAAGCCGTCGGGAAAATGTATTCTTAAGTCCCGTACTGTGTGTCTGAGCAACAAGAAGGCCTCACTTTAACAGCTCAATGCTGCATATTCCACGTCTAATAAAGGGCCAAAGAAAACATAATGTCCTCACTACGTCTTCTCTCTCTCTCTCTCTCTCCCACAGGAGAGACGCCCCAGCGGCCGCTCAGGGACACGGTGAAGGGCGCCTCGGAGAAGGCCAAGGAGACGGCTAAGAGCCTGGCTTCGGCCGCCGCCGGCCCCCAGAAGCCCCCCCAGTACGTCTGAAGGGGACGGAGCGCCGCGAAGGTTTCGCCCACACAATGACTTCTAGATCGCCTCGACTGGACGGGAGGGTTCTTTGTGAAGCGGCCGCTCCTCTCTGCGGGTGGACTTTTATTTTTTTTTTTCTCTTTATTTCCCTTTCTCTACTTTCAGCTTTCTGTCCTCGTCGAATCTCAGGTCCTGAACTTTTGTCCGGAACACTTTGCCTTTGGGGAGAAAGTTCATATTGGGACAGCAGAAACCTTGTTATTTCTGTAGCTACGTGGGGTACTAATGCACATTCATACACGTTGCCAAATATGTTCTTTATCCATTCATTTAGCATATTTTCATGCAGAATAACGACATGCCATCAGTGAAGTATATTGTCATCGGACCAGCCTCGTTAATACAAATCATAAGAACGTGACTGTGAAGTTGTAATCAATCATGAAGAAGGAAAGACGATTGATTATGGATATATATGAGAGTTCTATATTGTCTTATTACATTCAATAATGACTTCCTCTTTCGTTGACATTTTTACCACTTTCAAACACGTCACCATGCGCAGTGTGTGTTTGGCACAAAATGCATTCTGTCACACTGTGCGCATCGATAAAGTTTTGTATAAATGATAGTGGTCAGTATCGGCCAGATGGGCTTGCACCGACGCTTTGATAATCCATAGGGATTTGTGGGAAATGAAAGTCAGATTTAGGGATGTTTTGAAATCTCTGCTCTGTAACTGTATGACAGTTTCACTGCGGTACGTTGGTTCAAATATCTGCAGTTTAGTTCACATCAACCTGTGTGTTGATTTGACGCTTGGTCAATATAATATATCAAGATAATATATTTCTATTGTTTAGATTTCAGTGACTGCATTCCTTTTTAGATGGAGTTGTCTGGATTTCTCTGCTCCGAGAGACTTTAAGACTTTAGGGACTATTGAGCATTAAGCCACGTGATATGGCTTACAATCTATTTTTTACTTGATAGCAAGATGTGTAAGAACAGGATCCACTTGAAATGAAATAATTTTATTGTTTTTTTTGTGAGTGGAAAAACCAGCCAACTCAAGAGTCCAATGTGTGATGTCTTGTGTTTGCTCATTGTCAAACTAAGCTTTAATTAAATGTGATAAGTTATTGAGTTCATTTTGCTTCTTTGTGATTTCTCCAGTTCACTCATTTTCTTTGCTATACCAGAGACAAAAACAAAACTACTTAATATTCTGCTCTACAGATGACTTTCACAGCTGCACAAACCAAACAGGAAGCCTGTTAACATCTGTATCTGCATATTCCTTCTGCCAGTTTTCAGTTGCAGCTCGCCACAAAAAGTCTCATGCATACAAATGCATCAGAAATCCTTCACCCGGGCAATGATGAGTCTGCAGCAACTTTATGTATAAAACAATTTAATTATATTACAATGAGAATACACAATACCTTCAAGTGTCCGCTAAAGTGTAGCCAGCACCAGGTAGCCATGTGCATACAGTCACACAAAACAAACAAAAAAGGAACTTATATAACATCTTCTGAATGCATATTAAACATCCGCTAAAAAGGAACGTATTCACAGGTCTCCGGCACAGAACTCTCCCTAGTCTGCACAGTATGTCGGCCTCAAACCAACTCCCAGGCCTCCTCCTCCACAGCCCCGAGGCCCCTGTGGGTGTAAAAGATGACCCACCATGTCTGTGTGTGTGTGTGTGTGTGTGTGTGTGTGACACCCATTTGACTGCGGAGATGCAAAATAAGGAGAAAACACACAAAGCCTGCGGGGTTCAGAAAGCGGGATGCTGACCTAAAGCTTACTCGTAGTTAAAGCTACTTGTCCGGAATCGTACAATCCAGCATAGACTGTTTTTAAAAGTGACTGTTTGGCAGGAATAATATTTCATGGGAGTCATTGCGTTGGTTTCTACATAATCACCGCTACTCAGCAGGCCTCGGATGGCGTCTGCCTTCTTTGCCGATTTCCCTCGGAGTGAGCAGACCGCTCTGTTCTTCCCGCCCATTTCATCCCACCTCCTCGCTCTCTGTCTGCCGACCTTCCCCCGGATACATCACACTGTGCTTTTTTGCGCTCTTCGAAGCGCCCGAACACACCAAAGTAAATCTCCTGGGCAACAGGAAAAAAGCAAATCTCAAATCTTGTCTGCGCTTGTTCTGACGGTCTCTTAAATGACACTTTAATCTCGATGGGACTTCGACGTTGAGCCCCTTTGGGTGCTTCACTTTCACCTTTCTGCAGCGATGACGGAGGCTGCAACGTCTTCCCTCGCCTCTCCCAAGGGGGCTTAAAAGTACAAGCAACTGTGAACGATTTGACGGTCTTCACTCATTTCTAAAATCTCTGCTTTTAAAAAAGAAAAAAGATCCATCCAGTCTTATTAGTCTGTTCTAAGTCCATTTCTCCATGACGACAGTGAACATTTGAATATTAATCTCATATCTGGCCCACCTCGCATTCACTGCGTCTCTATTCTGCCGGGAGGTTCTGTGCAATGGAATACCTTCACGCCATTAGTCTGGTTCGCCATGTCGTTCCTTTCGTCCGACAAAACTAAGAAAAGGACATTTCTTGTACGGTCATGTACAAAGCCTTTGACATTGATGTAAACTCTTGATGGAAAAATAGAAAACAGCGTCTATTTTTCTTTGTCCTCCTGCAGTGTGTGGAGAAAGTGCAGATAGGAGGTCACCAAAGAAAAAAAGAAATGCTCAAGAGTGAAAAAGCAAAACCACCCGCTTGTTTTTCAAACCCTGGCCGTCCAAGCCTCCCTCGGAAAGCACGAGATGGTGATATTGCTGTGTGTCAAGAGGTCCTCTGCTCAACGGGGGAAACACTATTTTTGGGACGGACCACTGGGAGGGCGGAGGATTACACCTTTAAGCTGCCATTGATTGGATTATTCTTTTATCGCTCCTGTCCCAGTGACTCCATTGAACGAACGCATAGTCAACATACAATAACAAGTCAAATGAACAAACAATTAAAAACAAAAAACAAAAATTAGATCAACACGCTTCGAGCCCAAAAGTGTTTAGAACCCCGGTCGGTGACCAATCGGGGGCGACTGGAAGCTGCCATGGGAGTTTACCAGTGTGTGTGTGTGTGTGGTTCCTTTTGCTTTTCTGTGACGGAGGCAGGCGGTCGGGCGGGGAAGCGCCTGGACGGGGCAACGTCAGAGACCAAAAAGAGGGGGGCTTTTCGTTTTTTTTTTCTTTTTCTTCCAAATGTATTTGATAATGAGGTCTTCTCTTCACGTGGCCCTCGCTTCGCGAAAGTGTTTTGGCATGGTGAGGGTGGAAAAAAATAAAAATAAAATCAAAGCTTTCAGCACCAACCAGAGGGTGAGAGGAGGAGGGGGGGGGGGGGAGGAGTGTGACCTGAGTAGGGGCCGAGGGCGAGGAGGTGGGAGGGAGACAAGGGGCTGGGAGGTCATAGGCTCGCCAAGGCACAGAATGACAGCACGAGAGTCACCCAAAGGGGGAGGGGCCAGTGTATCAGCTCCCCCGCCCCCACTCTCTGACCTCTGTCTGTCTGTCTCTCATAGATTTATATAGATTTATATTTATATATAGATAGATATACTCGCTGTTTTTTGTCCTTTTTGTTACAAGAGAACATTTAGGAAAATATAATACAAAATTGAATACAAGAAATATAGACTAATATCACTTTTAGTGACAAGTAGCTTCTTTTGTTTAGTTTTTTTGTGTCCTTGAGTCTTTTGTAGTTTCAATTTTTTTGGGGGGGGTCAGACCTGCCATGGTAGACTCGCCCTTTTTCATTTTATTTTTAAGTGTTGGAATGGCAAGATCTAAAGCCTGAAACTGAGGCCTAATGCTTATTAATTAGTCAGAGAGCGACAGAAGCAACTCCTCCGTCAATAGTGATTATTGCGTATAAGTTAAAGGAAAAGATTTCATCTACATTGAACTTCGGCATTGCTCAGAAGCTCCAGAAGTTAGTAACAGATACCAGAGAGAAAATATGATTATTTGCCTTGTTATAGAAATGAAAAGTTGAACTGAATGTGATTAGTTTGCTTAATTATCTAAAATAAACGTCTCTACACATCATTAGAGCTGGCGCTTTTTTTTCTTTTTTTTCTTCTACATTTTTCTCCACTTTTACATCTTCGACTTGCTAATCAGAAAAAAACCCACAAAAATCCAGACACACACGCACACGCGCACACACAAATACTGCTTGAAAAAGTAACAAAGCCCTAGAGGAACGCAAATTCTGGTTGATTGACAGCCTTGCGAGCGGAGAGAAGGATCCATTAGTGAAAGAAGAAAAGAGGAACTGCCCCTTTTTCCCCGAAGGTCCGCTCTCCCACCCACTGCCCCCCCCCCCCCCCCCGCAGGCTAAGAAGGTAAAAGAAAATGCCTCCCTCGAAACCTCACCGTCCACCAGAATCATCTAAACACTTAGAGGAAGCACAGGCCTCTCGTATTTATTGCTACATCAATTCGCTACTGAGAGAGAAAAGTTTTTAGTTAAGTCTTTTTTTTTGTTTAATTGACATAGTAGTCCATCCACACCATAGGGTGGTATAGTGTAGTGGTCAGTAGTGTGGAGTAGTGGTTAGGCAACCCAACCAGAGGGAGACTTGAGGGTTTGGACAGTAACTGTACATCTATCTACATATACATCTATATATATATACATATATATAAAAATAAATGTATATGTATCTTCTCTGCTGCTCTGTAACGTTTTTGGCCACGTTTGGTAATGAAGACGGGCCTCTGTGTGCAGAAGCAGCTGCTCAAAAGGAGCCCTGTTTTAGGTCACGTAGCTGCAGAAGCACATCCTAAAAAAGTGGAAGGATGTTAAAAGAGGGTTTGACATTTTGAGAAATCGCTTATTTGTTGGACGAGGTGATCGATATCCCTCCCAACTGTGTAAATGCGAAGCTTCAGCCGGGTGGGGTTAGAGCATCGAGGCAGGAAACGATGAGTATGTTTCCTCAAATGTCCATATTTCTTACATTTTTCAGCTGTCAAATCTTTCAAGGAAAGTGGAGAACCTCTGCAATGGCTACTCCTGTAAATGCTATTGCGTTAAGGGATGATAATGTGTGATGTAAATAACCTTTAATGTTGCAACTATTGCAGAAGAAACACTAGTGCCTTACCTTCTACTTTGCAAACTCGGTGAAAGCCTCGTCTGTGTATTATTGCCTCCGGGAGGACAGACACTAAGCTTTTGTTTTCAACCTCTCTTAAACTCCCTCGCTTGTTCTTTCTCTCTTGCATTCTCACACACACACACACACACGCACACACACATGAACGCACACGTCCTGATTAACAAGTCAAAGCTGTCCACCGCACCACAGAGGTCCGCATAAACCCCCCCCACACCCCCCACACAAACTCAGCTCTGCTCTCTATGAGCCTGCGGAAACACTAAGTAGAGGGGGGTGTAAGGGCAGTGGGGAGGGGGGCGGGGCAAAGGCGTGTCTGGAGGGGCGGGGTCAGGCAGGATACAGTAGGGTGAGGTAGGGTCAGTGGTCAGGGAGTGGGGGGGGGGGTGTGTGTGGAGGGGGTCAGGAAGGCTCGAGTGGCATTTGCGCCCTGTGTACTTCGTGGAGAGCCGGGGGCGGGCGAAGGGAACATGTTCAGGATGCAGCGCCGGCGCCCGGTCCGGTGCAGGCGGCGGGCGGCGTTGGGCCTTCGCAAGCGCTTCTCGGGGGGGAGGTGAAGCTGGGGGGGAAGGAAGCCGGCCTGGCGCGACGTCTAGCAGTGGTGCGGCTGCAGTCTGTGGGAATGTGTGGCTGTGTAGCTGGTGTCGCTCGAGCTGCTCTGGAGGCTGTAGTGGTCCTCCTCCTCCTCTTCTTCCTCCTCCTCTTCCTCCTCCTCCTCCTCCTCCTCCTCCTCTTCCTCCTCTACGTCGCTGATGCTGTCCACGCTGTCCGCCTCCACGGGAGTGAACTCCACGCCCTCGATGTCCACCTCTGCGGGCAAGAAAAAACATGAAAAATACACACGGTTATTTTGGGCTCTTCTCTAAGGGAAGAAGTGAGGAGGACACTGTTTGTCTCCGGCACTTGTGCATTGAGCCCAGATTTAGGCAGCCGTTAAAACTCAAACATGCAGATCCCTGTGCTCTCACAGCTAATCCCCGCCCGTCGATGAAACAACCTGCAACGTGTGTTGTTTACCAGTCCAAACAGAGCACTCCACTAGTGAGCAGCCGGGTTGCACCTTTAAACTCGAAAAAGAACTAGATCCTACGAAACTGAAAGGAGCCCGCGTTCATCAAAAGAGAGAGGCGCCACGCGATGAATCATTTAAACGCCGTCTCCCAGAAGGACCTCGCTGGGTCGGGTTGTGAACATAAAGGGATGAATAGCGCTGCGCTTTTCAGAGGCCGGTGTACCTTGCTCGGAGTCGGTGGAGGTGGTGGAGCCCAGGCTGTCGGTGCGGATGCGCTCCACGGATCCGGAGACCGAGAGCTGCTCCAGGCGGCGTTTGAGGTAGCGGTGCTCTCTCTGCAGCTGCTCCTTGGTGTTTAAAGCCTTCTTGTCTTGCTCCTCCAGCTTCTGCAGCGACACGTCAATGCCAAGAATCAATGATAAAGCTCACTGGACGCCAACATCTCTGTCTTTACTCTCGTTTTACTATATACTATTTATTTTTTTGTTTTCGCCTTCAAAGGGTCACTGTTTTTTTGGGGCAAATTCTTCCTTAATAACTATAGAAATAACAAATTCTTTGCAAATTTTATGAATAAAAATGCTCCAGTAGAATATTACTTGAATATTTATTGATATCCGATACAGTTTATCTTTGCAAGAACATGGATTGATGCCATATCATACACAGGGTGTAACTGACGTTATGATACAAATGTTTTTCTTTTCCATCTTCTGCCAAATCAGAAATTTCACAACAGCAATTAGCAGGTGGCTGAATGCCTGCTTGAAGTCTGTCGATCATCAAGAGAAACAGGCTTCTGTAAACGTTCCCCTCGACCTGGGATCACATTTCTGCACCTATTTGCATGTGAAATCTTTCGGTGGTGAATCAAAGCAAAGTCAAAGGCACGCGGCGTCTCGTGCTACGGGAAGACACAACACTGACGAGAACTTTGCGCACATCCGAGAGGACATGCGCCATAAACAGGAAACCAAGGGTTAAAACTGGCCACGTCTGGATTTTCCACCAACCACAGTGTTGCTTGCGCGATCGGCGCAGCTCGTCTTAAAATGCACAGCTCACCGTTTGCACGGCAACGAGCCATATTTTGGCAACACTGGTGTATTTTTAGCATTCCTAGAGCTCGCGGGTCACGGCTCCGGGTGCATGCTTTGGCTCTTAAACATCTTGCATGCAACAGTTAATGAACTCCGGAGGGGAGGTTGCCCTCAAACGAATCAACATCCAATTATGCCTTTTGTCGTATCTAAACATCAGCCGACAAATGTCTTGAATATTCCACTTTGCTGACCGATTAGTTTTCCTTTTAGTCTCGGGAGCATTTTTTTTTTTTTTTTTCCTTTTTCTTTTGCTTGCCGTCCCCGAGCTGCTCTGATTGTGAGATTAGAAAACAATGCAACCCTTAAAGAATGCGGGGGAGTAAAACCAAACAGACGGGTGAGAAGTAGGGCATGAGTTGGGACGACAAACTGGACTTTTCAAGTTTTATCTAGTTTGACTACTACAACTAACAAGTATGTGCCTCTTACAATTTTCGGGTGGGGATTAATTGATTCTTTAGTCGAAGAATGTCTTAAAAAAAAGACAATGGCTTTGATAATTCACCAAAACCGCTTGATAAATAACAAACAAATGCTAACTTACTCTGGTGATGAAAAAAGTACGACTACGACATGTGCCGATCTTCATTGTGTTTGTTTTATTTGCTTTTTTTTTCTATACCTTGATGTGCATCTTGGCCCTTTTCAGCAAGCTCAGTGTGGTGTGTCTGGTGCTGTCTGGACCCAAAGGCACCAGCTTCTTCAACTGCTCCAAGTACAGTCGAAGTTTGGCACGTCTGCAAACACACAAGCAGAGGGTGAGTCAGCAGACCCCCACCGGCAGAGTGAGTGAGCGCGCCCCCGACCCCCGCGGACACGCTGACGAGCGCCTCGGCCCGCATACGTCCCCGGAAAAACGCATACTGCTGCGACCGCCGCGCTCTTCTTCCTGCGCTGGGAACCAAAGCCAGCTTCAACAAACCCATTCAAATCCCAAACCTTGAGGAAGGGAGGAAGTGTCACATACTGTTATGGTTGCAAAACACCCTTTCATCTCATGTCACACAGCCAGAGTTCACGCAAGTGGCTCAACATTCAGCTTCTTACCTCATCAACGGGAGCCGTATTGGCGGTACGCCCTCACACATGACACACATGAGTCCGGGAGCCAAACGGGCCCTTAGCTGTGTGACGTAGCCCCCTGTTTTTTTGATGGATGTATGTTCTACTTCTGGAACGCAGTTGGAGTTTTTTGCCGGCCCGTTTGAATGAATGTGGGTTTGCTTCAGTTGGTCGTGTGTTCACAAAAACAAACCTTGCATTGGACTCACTGGCACTAATGTTTCTGTTAACCTTTATTGGACCCAGCAAACGGACACCCTGCAGAACCCTAGGGCTGGTGGAGAGACCTCAGATCCAAAAGGCAACGAGAGCAAAAAAATGGATCGATCATTATTGAGCCAAGTGACGGCCATGAGAAGTGTCCCGTCCTCTCTCTCGAGCTCCAGACAGAAACCGTGGCCCCCTGGATCCGTGCCAAAAGGCCTACAGGCCAATAACCCCGGAGCATCTCGTAAACAGCTCACTGGGTGCACCGTTTGGATTCTTTAATCCAGTGCTATTGACGACAAGGCAAAGCTAATGACTGTGTGGACATCGAGTGATATTGTATACATCTTTGCAAAGCATGTCTTTCATTCACAATTTCTTTTTTTTTTTTTTTTAAATCAGCATATTATCTCCAATGCCTGTCCTTGGTTCATTCAAATTTCCCTCATGAAGGCCTTTCAACCCTCCATTAGTCATGCTAGTCCATGAACCGGTTCTTTGTTCTGATGGAGCCTTCCCCCTTCCCCTTCGTTCCTTTGGCCAACTCGGCCCGAACGGTAAACAAACTCCAACAATGCAAGGTCTCCACTGGCCGCTGCTGCAACCACAATAAACCTAATCAGAGAAATGAAGCTCTACAGGGCTGGACGCAGGAGAACACACTCTCTACACATCCACACACACACACACACACACACACTTATTTTTTTTTCAGGAAGGGCGTCGCCTGTGTTTTTCACATTTCACAAGTGTGACCCTCTCACTGGCCTCCTCTATCTCACGTGGAGGTCAGCCTGTGGGCAGCAAGAAAGTCTCCGGGCTGAACAAAGTAATCCAAAGCCATAAATGAAGGTTGCATCTATTATTTATTTGATTTGATTGCAGCTATAAAAAAAAGCACCTGATTTAAATATATTAAAAAAGGATTAGCGAGATGCCCTTTAAAACATCTCCACCTCTCTACAGGTGCATACAGGCGTCCCCCCCCCCCCCCCAGTCTCCCCAGAAGGCCGTGTGAAAGTGCTCTCATTCTTTTATTTCCTCCTCTCCCAGGGGGAGCAGTCCCCCACCCGGACCCCTCCACCCCACTGCTCCACCCTGCCAACACCAACACACCCTCGTCCCACTGGAAAACAAGTGTCTTCTGAGGCCTCGGGGCGGGGGCCCACCTCCAACCTGCCCCGGTCCAGCCACATGAAGCAGTTGGACCGCGGCCAGGGGAAGCAGGCAGGAAGGGGGAGGGGGGGGGGGTTCTGGAAGGGAGCGGGGTCCGAGCTGGTGGGTTAAAAAAAAAAAGGGCCCTTTGAGTCTACAGTGTGCTCAGCTGCAGCAGGCAGCGCTCCGCACACATCATCCGACGGGTAACTTGAGCCAACGGGCCTCTCTCTCTCTCTTTTATGATGAAAAAAAGAAAAACAAGGCGTTCCCCGAATGCTCGGCCTGACTACCCACCTCCCTCAAAGAAAACCTATTTTTGATGAAAGAAATTTCAGCACAGGCCCCACCTGTGGGCCCACCACATATTTTACCTGGCATGCAGATGTAAGAGATATGCACACATGCACTTTCACCACCTTAATGTGTGGAGATCTTTGAGGGCATTAGATTCCCGACCTGAATTATTATCCAAGTCGAACTGGGAACTACTTCTTTTAAAGAATATTCGTTGTGTAGTTTTTGAATGTCACATGACACCAGTTTCAGAAAAAAAAAAACCCACTTCCATACAACCAAACTGTCGTAGCGCTAAATGCTACATGTCTCCTTGCTATAGCTTTCTTTATTGTGACTCTGCACACGTAAAAAAAAAAAAAAACTTCATGTTTTTCATGCATATCAATAAGACAGGACCCACATTAACCTGGAAGTGTGTGCCTGCTTGCCCCAGCCAAGATGCACATGTTCCCCCCTGCCATGAGACGGGCTATTTATCTTCAAGAGCCACACAGCCAATTAGGAGCGGGCTGGAGACCCTCCCTCACTCGCTCACGTTTGTTATTCCTAAACCAAGCCCCGGTCACGCTATGTTTATCAGACTGCCTCGGAAAAGCCAAGCAAAGTGTGGCACCAGACGGACGGGAATGTTTTGTCAGACATTTCGCACAGCTCCACGTGGTTCGGAATCAAATTGAATTTTCCAGTTTGTCTGGCTTGATTATTAGGAGTGTTTGATTTATTCACGAATAGTGTCCTGGTTCTAATATCCGCTGGTCACAACATTGTTGGCCTATTTTTGCTGACTCAATCCCTCTCGTTTAAAAGTGTTTTAAAAGCAACAAAAATGTTTCGGTGCAATAGCTGTAAAAGGTTTTCGCGAAAAGACAGCGATGACAAAACATCCAGCAACTTCTCTGCAGCTAAAGATTTGAACTTGCAAGTCTCGTCTGCAGGGAAATGACCACCTGACCGCTCTCACGTGCAGATAACCACGGGATGATTCCTGTCTGATCTCCGCCCCTCCTCTTCCCTCTCCCTCCAGTGTGCTGCTCAGCGCCAAAGCAAAGCAATGGCAGAGGAGAAAAAACAAGAAGAGAAGAGTTTACTCAGAAAGCTGCGCGCTACTGGAATGAGCTTTTTTCCACACACAGATATCCTGGTAACAGCAGGAACCCCCCCCCCCCCCCCCCCTCCCCCCCGAGGGCCACGGGACCGGAGATCTATCGAGCTGCAGAGCCTGAGAAGGCACACCAGTGCAAACAACGGACCCCTCGCTCGCTCGCTGCACTGTTTAACAAGCTGGCTGCGGCGCGGCGCATTCCTCGGCCCATACGCACGGGGCCCCGAGTGGCTCGTCTGGCAAGGAGCCAAACCCTGCTAAGCTAAAGGTCAAAGGTCACCAGAAACCACCACGGCAAGGTTTCCTCTCCCTGCGAGAGCTGACTCGGTGTGTTTCTCCCCCCCCCCCCCCCTCCGCGAAAATGCGGTTGCAGGCCTCTGGTGTGACTTGACCCTGCTGCGTCTGTTTATCTTGCCGGCGCGATAATGCAATTCAATCTCAAAATGCAATGTAAACATCATTCGTCTAAATGAGCCGAGGTCATTACAATTTATTCTCCTATTTGTCCGTCTCTCTCATCGGCGATCTAATCCGGTCCGACCTGCTGTATGCTGTCCTGTGCAGTGTTCCTCACGCGGATAAGCCCCAACCATCTGAATTGTTCTCACTTAAAAGTTTCACCTCCGAATAAAAGTGGTTTCATTGCAGAACCTCACAAACTGCACGAGTCGGGCTCCTTTGTTTACCCCGGAGCTCTGATATGTGGAGTAAGAGTGGGGCGTGGCTGCGTGCCGGGATCACTATTGTTGCCGTGGTGGAATTTGGGGGGTTGCTAGGGAAGGGGCTGCACATCTGGCTGGCAGGTTCCTGGGGAGCACGGGGGCCAGATGGGAGGGACTGTTTAGGTGATGAGGGACCACTACTCTCAGGCCTCGGGCCTAAAAAACACTTGGCCTTTCATGGAAGCCCGCCGTCATCAGTCTCCCCGTCGAGCCCGGCCTCCAACAGCAGAAAAACAACCGGTGCTCCGCCCACCGTGACCACGTCAGCGAGACGTGAGACACAAGAGGTTTTCAACCCCTCCCCCCCCGACGGCATCAAACCTCAGTCGCCTTGTTTTCTGCCCCAAGGGGACGCCACGCCCACCGACTGCGTGTGCAGTGACAACTGCAGCAGGGCGAGGCGGACGGACGCGAGTCCCCCATAAAAACACGTCCTCCTGGAGCTGGCTGTCACGTGACTCGGCGCTCACACGCGAGCTGCAAACCGAAACTGGAAGGCCCGGCGACAGCGCCGCAGACAGAGGGAGGGCCCTGGTTGCTTCACTACTCTGTGGCATTGCGCTGAAGAAAGAGCTCAGCGTGCTTTGCTGGTGATTAAACAACAGGAAACTGCAGAATTAGGCAGACTCTTGGTCACGCGCTGAACAGGAGTATTTCCACAAAAAAAAAAAAAAACCTGAAACATCCACTGGGCGTGCTAGGTAATGCCTTGTCATTAGATTCGATCGACCTTTTTCGGGCCACTAAAACAATCCCCCCCCCTGTGGGAGCGTGCATCCCTAATGCCTACCTCAGCATCGGTGTTTGAACAAAAACAGATGGCAGTTCCAGAGAAGAAGGGCGGAATTAAAATAACAAGCTCCCCCCCCCCCCCCCCCATGCATCTCTCACTCATTTCAACACAATGGGAAATGACAGACCTGGATGTTAACGGCCGTCCGCCGCGTGCATTGAAAAGTACATCTGCAAATGTTGGGACGGACTAGCAGAGACAAGTTCAGCGAGTTCAATAAACACATATATACCCCCCCCCCCTCCCCCGAGCTCGGGTTTTACAATGCATCCTCCTCAGCGATTGATCCACTGGCGCCGGAGACAATCGCGGCGTCCATTTCGGCTGTAAAAGCTTGTCTGTTTATTTCTGCAAGGAGGGCGGGGTCCTGCTCGAGGCTCTGAACCCAACTACGAGAAATGAGGATAAGTGAGACAATAAACAGAAACTAGAAATGTCTCATAGACAAATTGATGCTTATTCAAAGACCTTTTTTTCCCCCTTGAGGATTGAGGCCGATTGTTACCTTTCAATCAAAGCAAGAGGAGGTGCACAATGCGAGGGATTGACCTGAAGCTTACTCCTGTTGTTGAACATGGAAGAACCAAACTAGAGACACACCTTGATGAATAACAGACGGCCTCCATCAACCCACTCCATCGGTGCATCAAATCAAACAAATATTTGCTTGAGGTATTTGACACTTCACAGGCAGAACAAATAGTCAGTCAATAATCAGCAGACCAGATCAAAGTGAAAATGATTGTTAGCTACATGTTTTTACATCTTAAATGACAATTACATACAACTTGATTGAAGTACACATCAGCTCAGCGGTCACGTTGCTACGAATGACTTTAGTCCCTAATGTGCCCTAATGATTAGACGGCGTACAGTACATGGGTCATTACTGCGGGTCATTAGCTGCTCACGCAGACACAATGACTCCAGGTTCCCACACTCACACGAGGAATGTACGTGAGCCACATTTGAGGAAGTTGAGTTCAAAAGCCGCATGCAATCATGCGAGTACATGGATTCCACACTGAAAGACGAACCGGGAGGCATAACGTGTTCCACTTTTGTTTATGTACCTGTAACTCGCTTACAGATATTATTCATTTTTAAAAAGGCAGGATGCTGACATGTTATGAACTCAACCTCAACTGTATTCACACAAGCTGTGTATTCTGCAGTCCATGTTTAAATACAGATTAACAGGCCTGACAAAGGCCTGCTATCTTCCACATAAATTCACTATCATAAAAGAAGAGTTATGCCTCTAAAAAGGAGGGACGGGCACTGATAAGTTTTGGCAGGAGGGCCAGTAAAGGGTGATAAAGGCCCTCTGTGAGAAGGGAGCTCTGCCTTTCTCGCCCCTCACTGCCTCAGGTTTCTGCTGACTCAAACACTTTGCAAAGTTAAAAAAAAGCAGAGCCAGAATGAGGAGGAAGAAAAAAAAAAACCCCAACGGATGAACCAGATGCGGAGGAAGAAAGAAGGAGACACAGAGTAGAAGGGCAAGGAGGTGAAGTAACAGGGCTGTGGGACGGCTCTCCTTCCCATCGAGACACCGCTGTAACTCAATGAGTCCCCCACACACACACACACACACACACACACAGGAGCCTCACTCCAAGGGGAAGAGTTCCTCAAAGCCAAATAAGTCATTCATCACAGCTGGGAGTAGAAGACACACCGGGGGAGTGAATTTAATTAGAGAGAAGATTAAACCGTGACAAAGTGAGGGCCGGCTCCTGTGTGCATGGGGCGCATGTTCATTTAGAGCCACGTCTAATAGGTGTCGCACGGTGGCTGTACATCAGCTCAGGGGTCCAATGCATTGAAATCAATCCCCCAGAAACCAGAGCGCCCCCGACAGCCACAGACTGTCTTTCTCTGCTAATGCTAAAATAGAGATATCAATCTTTTCTTCTTCCCAATTGAGTGGAGCAGCGCAACCACACACCGGCGTTACATGGCTGGGTTTCCTGTAAACGGGTGCCGTGCGAGAAAGCAAAACAGCCTTTTCTCTAGTAAAAGGAAACTTGTGGCACTGACGAGATTGTCGAAGGCGTGACGCAGAGCGGGTGGAATTCAGAAATGGGAAGGAAGCAATGCCAGCGGAGACCGACCGCACGGCGGTATTCGGTTTCGCCGAAATGTCGAGGCCTGTGTGCTCTGCAGCTCGGGTGCAAAGGCAATGACGAAAGAGAGAAAGAGAGGGAGGGGGGGAGGGGGGAGAGGGAGAGAGACAAGCAGCAGAGTCACCCGTCGAGACGCTCTATCCAGAGCTGTCGCGGCTGCACTCCGGCTGCGGCAGATAAGCAGGCTGTCGGGAGAGGCGAGACCCCCGCGGGACGCGGGCCCGGCTCCCGCCCAGACGTCTCGCTCTGATAGGTGGACACAAATATATGCAGGGTGCCTCTCGACAAGTTCCGTGAGAGACACCTGGCATGCAGGGGACCACCGAGCGGCGGTCCAGTGAGGCCTGGACGCCGTTCTGAAGTCTTGATTTAGAAGTTGCCGCTCTGGACCCCTCGACAGTGGCACCAAAGGGACGAGTGACCCCAAAGAAGGGCCCGAGTAGCCAACCTCTAATAACCTCAATATTTGACGTGGCGACACAATGGTTGGCGACTCTGAGAGCAGATGACTGACTGACAATATAGTCAATAGCGGCGGTGTGCGTTTAAATCGCTCACGAGGACACACAGTACAAGGACACTCGCGCGATCAAACAAAGACGGTGAGTCAGGGCTCGACCAGCAGCTTTTCTTTTTTCGAGGATTGTTGAAGATGAAAACAGGTCCGGTTCCTTTGAATGGCATACCAGCAGGGCTGGTACGTGTCATCTTGGCTTTCGGTTCCACACGCGATCCTTTTGTTGAGACAACTGATCGCTTTGTAGTAAGAAGACTTGGTAGGAATACCCGACCCAACAGGTATTTCATATTTGTGATGCCAAAATAAAAGAAGATCCGAAAAATCTTTGAACCTCAGCAGCTGAAACCAGCACATTTTACTCAATGGCAAAACGTACACAAGCGGCAAAACGTTCATTTCATTTCTGCTTCTGTTCACAGCATTTACTGTGAATTATTGTGCTTATGCTCGACGTTCCAGCTTCCACCTTTAACACCTGCATGTCGGGAGTAATGACTGTGCAATTTGACGATGCGTCACGTTGCAAAGGATCACAATGATACCCGGTCACCGCAGGGGGGGGGGGCGTCATTTCAAATAAGTGGGTGGAACTTCTTTTTTCGCACAAACAGGCAGGGACGGAAATAAACATACTTATTCCAGGAGGAAAGTAGTTTCCAACGCGAAATAAACGCACCCTCTGTCATTGAGGGGCCCAGGTGTTGCGCAATGACTGACGGAACTCACATTCAGTGGCATCACAGTCAATGACGTACAAAATCAACGTCTTTTTTAGAAACCCGCGGCCGCAGTGACGTGAAGGGAAGTGAGTAAACCGATTATTGGAACACTTTAACCGGCACTTGCATTTGTCAGTTGGACGGTCACTTGGTTGGTAACCGACCGCACCCCTGGCGCCGGACGTGAGGTAACCGCGGTGTCTCAACACCTGCACATCAGCCGGGGCCCGTCTCCGTCTCTCGGGTCAGGGAGGAATACGCCTCAACTCGTTCCTGGTTTCTCTCGTCAGCGCTGCGCACCCATTACTCACTCCCAGACATGTGACTGGGGGTGACAGTGTAGCCCACGCACGTGCAGCCTAACACACCCATCTCAGCCTCAGCCGCGCATGCTGATGGTACCATCAGCTGTTTTTGGCTGACTTTTTTTTTTTGGTTGTTGGTAAAAATCAGCTCGGGGTGACCTTGATGTGGCTGTTAAAAAATAATCAAAGTCAAAAAAGTTTCGCTTCTTCCACCAACCACCTTCCCTCAAGTGGCTCTAGGCTTTGTATCAAAGAGAAGTTTTGCTTCCTGACAAGAAACCCCATTGGATCTGTGAAGTCAAAACAGAGCCAAAAAACAGACGCCTGTGACTTTAATGCGAGCTGATATCACATCACCGCAAGCACAGCGCTGTACGCCGAAGGGGGGGAACAAGGTGGAGTGAGATGCATGCTGGGGGCAGCAGAGCGGAATAAGCGCGCGTGTGTGTGTGTGTGTGTGTCTGTGGGCCTCTTAATTTGGAGAAATGACAGGCGAGATCTAGATTTACTCCGCCTCCGTTCACAGTATCAGGCTGTTCAGGATTATCACATTACTGACAGGATTCCCTCTCCATACAAGGTAACGGGTCTCATCCACGAAGTGGACACAGATCTAATCAACACCAAGCTGCCCTTTGAAATGAGGTTTTTAATCCCCCTTTTTCAGACATGAGGAATTACTTGATTAAATATCACTGCAGATGACCTCTGATCCGATCCTGTGCTTTGGACGTTTACCTGCGTCTCTTCGCTCAGGATGTCTGCAACTCAAGGCTGCTCAAAAAAAAAACAAAAAAAACAAACATGCACATGCAAATCATTCAAACGCCACGGCGGTAAGCCAAAGGTCTCTGATGGGGTCTTACCTGTGTTTCTCCAGCTCGTTGTGCGACGATCTGTGAGGACGAAAAATAGGGAGATGAGTGTCAAAGCGGTGCCAAAATACAGTCAAAAAACTACACACACTCAAATCACAGGCCCAGAGACTGTAATGACAATCCAAAATTGACTCTTGATGTAAGACACATTAAAGCAACATGACTGACATGCAGAGTAACAGCAAAAGGAAAAATGTCCAATGGTGGAATTGATTTCTTTCTGCCTTTTTTTGCCTACTTAGGTTGCTTTGAAACTATTATTGATATAATATAAATACTCCAAAACAGGCCTCGAGCAACGCAGCGTGTCAATAGACATCCATGACAAATGTGCAAAAATGTAGTAGATCATTTTTTCCACGTCTGTGTGACGTCTGTCAGAGAGGGCGCAGCTGAGCGCGGAATTGACCCTGAGAGAGAGACTCCCCCACCCCCCACCCCCCACCCCCCGCTCTCTCACACGCATACACACAGCGTGCACGCACTGTTGTTGTTGCTGCACTCTGGCTGAGAAGCAGCGGGGATAAAAAAAAAAATTGAAAAAACACACTGGAGGGCCCGAGACGCTGTTTGTCAGCGAGAGTGCAGCAGGGCCCCCCCCCCCCCCCTGTCGCGATGTGCCGTCCATCTGAAACGGGGGCCCTCTGTTCACGAGGCCGCCATGGATACCACGGCAGTAAAAACAAAACAACAACAGAGACGACAAAAGGCCGGACTGACAACAAGCCTTTTCAGTTGTTGTTTTTTTTTCCGCCGTTCGAGAGCCCCCCCTGTGCTCGTGAAGCAGCGGCTCACACAGCTGCAGGGGGGGGCAGGCCGCCTGCTGCACCAGAAAAAGAGTGGGGGTTACGGTTGAGCGTGCAAGTGCGATGCTGTGGCGCCGGCCCCAAAATCCTCCCGTAAGGAGGACAGGATGTTTCACTGCCGCTAATAAACCGATTCAAAAGGCCGACACCGTGGAGGAAGTTGTGCTATTGAGCCTTGCACATATTGGGGGAAATGTCCCAGACAAAGCACAGGGCATGACCAGGAAATAATCTTTCAGAGGAAGGGGATGCACGCAGACATGTAATGCACACACCTTTACATGTTATGTAAAATAATGGATGGTGTGGCATGCAAAGGACGGGTCGCATGCTATAAACTTGGCCCTGACGATCAATGGTACACAAAATAGTACACGCAAATGAGGTTTTTTTTTTTTAAATGGGATGTGTATGTCGTCATATGTTCACAGGAAATCAGTCACTATATATAAATATATAGTTAAGTCGATTAGCGCGACGGACAGGTTAAGCAGGAAATATTCCTGATGTTTTTTCAAAAAAAAATTCTGACGTTTTTATTTTTTTTGAAAAGTCTATGAATGAAACAAGGAAACTCCACCTGGGTTTTTTCTTTCCGTGTTCAGAAATAGACTCCCAACGTTTTTTTTTTCTTCACATCCCCAAATATTGCATCATTTCAAAACATGTGACATGTGGTTTTTCAGTTGCCGATTCGTAAATGATTTCAAACCTTATAACAAACCGTTCATGGTTCTACCAAGCAACGCTTTTAACAAACAGCCAACCCCTGTTTTCACTTAAACTTTATTTTCACCACCCCCTGCATCCTGTTGATACTTGAAAAAAAAAAAAGAAGCAGTAAGAGAGTGTAAAGGGAAACGGGGAATTGGCCCACAGTGCAGTTACAAGAAAAGGAGGGAAAAGCCGGCCTGGTGCATGAAGCTTTGTGCGCTGGGGTTTGTCACAGTGTGTAGGTGTCTGTTGGAGCTACCACACCCACCTGCCACATACACAGCCACGTACACCTAAACAATTGTCTTCCTGTGTCTGGCAATGGGTCAACGGAATGGGGATGAGGACTGCATAGAAATATGACTTGTAAATTCACAAAGCCATACGCCCTAAAAAGGCGTAAAGTTAGAATTGCGTTACCAAAGGTTAATATTCAGTTCGTATAATGATGTATCTCACTAGTGAGGAAACTACGCTTCCCTGAACTAATATTAGCCGACAGGAAAGGTTTTTTTTTCTTCTGTTCAGGCGTTCCTGGGAATAAAACGTCATGCAAATGTTTCCAGAGAGTATACCCTGAAACGTGGGAACTACAAAGGACGGTATATGACCTGGGATGTAAATCAACACAGATTATGTTATCCTCTGGTGCCAATAGGATGAATTGATAATAAGAAAATGAAGCGTTAACTATTTTGATCATGAATTAAATTATATATGATAGTTAACCGAAGATCTTTGAGTTTTGGGTTGATCGCTGGGGGAAAAAAAAACAAGGGATTTCAAGATCCCATTTGTCCCCTCTTCAAATGACATTTTAATCGCAAAGCTGTTGAATAACAACATCAGCAATTAAGAAATAATATGCGGATTGCAGACGCAGCATTGGATTAGAGGCCTCCCTGTTGAACAGTCCCTTTAGAAATGAATTACATTTTAACTCGCTGAGGTCGGCATGACCTTTAACCAGCTGCATGACCGGTCCAGAAAGAGCAACAAAGCGGCATAGAACCGAAACTGAAACCTAAATGCATTATTATTCTGTGCGATTTTAAGTAGTCGCAGACGAATGGGATTGGAATGGGAGGGGGGGGGGTGTACTATACTACATGGGGTTAAAAGACTTTAATGTAACATCAGACACACCCACACGCATAACAAACCAACCACATGAAAAACGCGTGACAAGTCGTGCAGAAGCGAACGTGGAGGTTGTGTGCGTGTACGTGCGTGCGTACGTGCGTCCGCGTGCGTGCGTGCGTAAAAGAGAAAGAGTGGGAGCAGCAGAGTTGACAGTGTACGCGTGGCAGTGTTTATCGGAGAGACCAAAACAGAGAGCCCAGCCCAGCGAAGGCAGGGTGCGTGAAAAACAGCAACCCCCCCCCCCCCCCCCATCCCACCACCACCCCCTGCAAGTGCGCGTTTCTACACGCCGGGACTTGCAAACAAACAAATAAACAAACAAACACACACACACACAGAAAAGGAAAGACGTATATATTTACCGATTGTTCAAAGGTTTCCTGGATATTGCCGAGGCTTTCGTCTTCTTGCTGGAAAAGTCGCTCCTGTACGGTAACACAGACGCGTAACCGTGTTCTGCCTCTACGGAGCCAACGAAACAACACATGTCAATGTCACTGTGGTGTGACACCAGAAGGAAGAACAAAAAAACAAAAACAAAGCTGTCATTGACCCGTTCGGAGGGGAAACATGAAATAGCTATAGATGCCATAAGGGGGGAAAACACGTGACCGATCACCAATTCAATCGCTTCCAACGGATCGATACGGCGCCGCGTAGCCTGCAGCAAGGTGTTTGTTGCACAGTCGTTAATGTGTGTATCTGTCACGATGTATACATTATATATGTACGATATATACACCGCTTTGCATTCTCAATGTCACTCCTGTTTACTCGTTTCCAAAGAGCGAATAATAACACGAGAGCACCCTTCCCTCCGAGTACACACAACACGTGAGCTGTATTAGACACGTAGACAGTTCATAAACACACGACCCACTTTAAGTACAAAATAATAGTGATAGTAATATACAGCTACTCCTTTCCTCGCAGATGGGCTACTAGGTCCAGTTTTCGCCCAGCGTCCCATTGTCGTTGTTGTGGAGTGACATCATACCTGCACTATGGCAAGGCTATCAAACTTTACGTATAAGATGGAAGCGTTAAGCTAGCAGCCGTCCACATGCTCCACTCACGAAATAAACACGAGCCTCGAGAATACTGTCAATTTGTCACTTTGGCTTAAAATACCTCTGTCTCTTCTTTCCAAGTATTCTGCAGCCTCCAGCAGAATTAAGAGAGAATTAAGTTCCATCTCGTTGTCTTGTTATAAAAAATAATAATAATACAAAAAAATACAAATGATCTTTTTACACAGATGTTGAAGTCATGAATCAACGGGACTGGAATTTTAAAAAACTGTTTCAGGACGATGTACGAGCGCAGCTATATTGAGTCCTGTAGTCTCCAAACTACAGTATCAACAGCGCCTAACTAAAACTCGGGGAAGTGAGTGATTGCGCTCGCGTCCAATGAGAAAAGCCGAAGGGAGGGATCTCGAGGGATGTTCCAGTCCGCGAGCAGGCTGCACACGGGTGAGGTGCTATTTGATTGGCTTAAGGGCAGAAGTCACCAGGGACATACCTTAGCAACAGCCAGGGTTGTCCGCCCCCTCCAAAGGTGATTGGTTCGAAGCAAAGACAGGTGGCCTCGGATTGGCTGGGATGAATTCTGGGCGTCTGTCAGAGTTGAACTTGCGCTGCTGATTTAGTTCCCAAGTTTAATAACTTCCCTAAAGTATGCGTTTGGATTTAGACCGTAAAGTACACTGCATTCAAGAATTATCCAGTTACTATAGCTGTGTTATAGATATCATCAATTTCCCTTAAGAGTGTGTTACATGGAAAAATGACTCAAAGGGGTTCGGTATTCATTTCCTGTCAGAGTCATTATGAAAGCCCTGTATGATGATGCAGAAACAAATCGTTTATGACTTCTGAAGAAATAAAGTGAGCATTGCAGTGTAAACTGCATGCAGTTTTCGAGGGAATACATTAAATATGCAAAGTTAAATACACTTTAGTATAGATATTTTTATAGTTTGAATAGAGGTAGCAGCATGGACATAGAACTAAAAATGAAAACTTATTGCAATGACAGCCAGAGATGGGACAAAGTCAATGTTATGCAAGTCACAAAAATGTGGTTTTAAGCCCTTTGTTTTTTTATAGTTCATCACCAAATGTAAGGCCATGTTCAGTCTCAAACAGAGTGCATCTGCATGAGTAATCGCTGCCTCTTACAGCTAAACCTTGCATGTTGTTTCTGTAACACAATCTGACAGAAACACTGACAGAAATGTAGTCTTGCACAGTTTTAGTAATTCATTGATTATTTGTGTAAACTTTAAAATATGAATTTCAGACATGTTGTGGCTCTAGCCTATAAATATCCTTACAGTTGGTTCAAGAAAACAATTTGAATTGAAAACCAGAAAATCATGCCTTAAATGTCATTATTTTTTTATTAGTTATAAGCCAAACAATGATTTTATTCATCACCATATGCATTGGTGATCAAAATTGGATTTGGTAGAATCAAGAAAAATGTATTCAGATTCATGATTTATACTTTTTGCTCCAGAGATCGAATACCAGTGTTTCATTTTAAGCAGTAGATACCGACAAAAAGAAGCCTAACATTGTAATATTCTTGCCGCTGAATTGTGGGTAGAAGAGTTATGAATGTCTCAGCAGGAGTTCCTGCCGAGTAAAAAAAGTGGGTTGCTCTGCACGGCAGACAGCTTAAGTTGCTTGCAGCCAGATGTTTGTGCCTCATATCATTTGAGTACATTTCGAAGAAATCACAAAAGCCTAATGATAAGAAAAGTAACACAAGTAAATCCCCAGAGGATCAGAGTTTTTGTTGTAGTGTTCTGGTAACAAATGTCACGCAAGATCCTTGCGAGCCTTTGACAGTTTGTTATAGATCGCTATTGACATAAATGGCTGGTTAAATATGTTGCTGCCAGCTTTTATCCAACACATTTTTTAAATCCTAAAATATGTGAAGCTCTGTGGCCATTTGCAGCCGCACAAACACAAATGTAAACTATGTTGGTGCTGCTACAAAGGATTCTTATTAAATGTGTGAACAAACTGAATGATGTTCCCTCTTTTGCCACTAATTAAATAAAGCTAAAGTGAATGGGCCTTCAGGTCTTTTTGTTGTCTTGAATATAACAAACACCTCCCACTGTTTAAATCTTATTTGCATTTCTTCTTTATACATATACTGTATATGACGACTTCATTTTGTATATATATAAATATACCTCTCAAAACAGAACACAACTGACATAACTGTCATAAAGGTAAGATTTATTGCAGGTCTGTTCAACTTCCTACTGAGTGTAAATGTTAAACATGTATACAAGACATTCAGGATGCAGTTGATTGTGGACAATTAAACATTTAAAGAAAATTGGATTATATGTGATCCATCCAACCACACAGAAACCACATTGAGTTTCAAATGAAACCGTCCATATGTATATCACAAGGTTTTATTTCCTGTAACTGGCCTTCCTTCGCTGTGCGCAGCTTCTTTTTTCTTCCCCCCTGAATGAAGTAGTAACTCACATTTGGTGCGATATGACTCTTTTCATGTAGTTTCTCATTGCCTGCATTGTTGCCGTGATGCAGACGAGGATCGAGTTGATGGTTCCTGTGTTGTGTTAGCTATCTTTTGTCTATCCAATAATACCCACTTACGAGCCGAGGACGCATGCCACTGAAAGGGTCAGTGGTCTCTCCTCCTTTCAATGCACAGATCAGAATCGGAGAGGTTGTATCCTCTTTCATTTTTGTGTCACTGAGCTTCATATAATGATTTATTTAAAAGGAAGTTTGGTAGCTTTTCACGGGATGTCATTGTTTGCTATCCTGTCTGCCTGTACGTTCCTCATATGCAGACTTGGTGAATAGACCAAATTAGCCTCACTACATCCTTTTTTGAAACGGTGGTGTCCAGTCATAACATATGACCTGATTAAGCCTGATGCCTAAATGTGATGACTAATTTTGGGGGGCACGTAAAGACACGTTATGCAACCTGCACACCTCTTATCAAATGGCCACACATGCAGTGACGTTGGTTCACTGCGGCACTGAACTTTGGGCTGTGGCTCGTCTCCGATTGTAGGAGGTCAAGAGTTTATGAAGACGCATGGGGTGTTTATCTCTTCAGGTTTTGTTGTTGCAGCATTTGTTTGACCTCACTTGGGGTCAATGCAATTGCCCGAGTGCCGAAGGGAAACTTGACCTTGACCCTTTTATGTAAGCAAGCATTCATCATCTGCTGCCTGTTATTATTTCAGCGGTTTTGGGATTTATTCACCCTGCACAAATTGTGTCTTGTTTTCTCGCTTACTGAGCAGGACGTTTTTTTTTTAAAGATGAAGGCTGTTTTCTGCATTTTATTGAATTGTATTGAATCAATTATTCAACTACAGAGTTGGACAATATTCACATTTCCAAAGCAACAGCTTTGGTTAAGAATCTTTATAAAAATAATGACATGTGTGGTTTATGAAGGCTGATTAAACCACCTCGGAAGAAAATAACCTATTAAACCAATTCATGTTAATCTACTTGAACATTTGGGATTTCAGCTTGTATCATGTGTAGAAAAAAATCGTTATTCTCATTCCCACGTTCAATATACGTGGATGTTGTTTTAAAGATTATAATAGATTATAATCTCGTGAACCTAGTTTGTGCTCTGTGTTTAGCAATCTAACCATGTGATATCTCATTTCAATGTGGTAAAAAATTGTGGTTCTGAAGTGCTCGTAACAGTAAAGAAATTCAACCAGCCATTTGCATCGTATGAAAGGAAACAGCCTTTGTCCCTTCTGCTGCATGTTTCTATTTATAGACTTATCATCTGCATGCTCCTTGATCATAGTGGCTCAGGCCTTGCATTGCTCAATGCCTCAGGCCTGTCAGCCAAATGACGACTCTCTTCACTCTTCGCTCCATCTTCAGCCAAACACCTCCATCCTGTCTCCCCCACCGGTAACCGGCCGACCAAATCCAAGCATTAAGTAACACGAAAAGAGGCTTTTGATAATGATTTTAATATTGAGGTTTTGCATTTATTGTTGAGTTTTAAATAACTATGAATGACTCATATCGCACTACATTACTGCCTTGCTTAATTGTGAGCATAATAACATTTGCTATTTTTAGGAACTTTACCATTTGAATTAATAGACATCCTGCTAAGGCCCGTGCTGCATCTTATTAGAAGCTGAGGCTGTTAATGAATTTCCGTAGAAGAAAAGTATATTCTTCAATATGCAGTTCAGCCACAAAAAGCATCCTCCATTAACAAGAATCCACTTCCTGAAATAAAGTGTAAGGTTTCAACTGCCTAATTCCATCTCCATATTTAGGCGTGACAGAGGAACAAAAAAACATCATTAGCATTCGTTTTTTTTGCTTCCTGAGCATACATTAAATAATCTGTACAATATGAAGCCGTTTATTCTTTAAAGACACTACATTTTATAACAACGTGAATATTGCAAGGTTAACTATTGTTTGAAAGCTAATTGAGAAGAGGTAAGAGAGATTGCAGACCTGGGTAGTTGTTCATCTTGGTAACACTAAATGATTGCAAACTAAAAATCCTCCCATATGCAAGCAGTAACTTTAGTATGCTTTCTAACAGTAACTAGACGTTGTGTCCATGGACACACTTTGACCTTCCTGTCAAAGGCCCACGGTCAGATTATTGTTAAGGGGTTAAAAGCTTTTGAAAAAACAATTCTAGCCCCACAGGTCCTGTATGTGTTTAAATAGATGTTGAAACCCTTAGCTGATGGAGTTAAAGCCTATTACAAGGCTTAGATCAGAAAAACACTGTTCATGCCCATGCAGAACAAAGGTCACGTTGCATTAGCTTCACAACGCTCTGATTGGCTTTAAGCGGAATGCTTAGTTCGCCGGACTAATTGATTCCCGTGACTAATAGGTGCTCCGTCTTGCGGGACTTCTCACCTGCAATCCACAATTTTCCCTTCCACCGTAGCTTGATTCAGTGGACCACGCGGTTGGCGTGGTAGACTCCCACACACGGAATAATCACAGGTCTGATCACACACGCAAGCGTTTTCAGCAGCATCATGTGTGTGTGTCATAGAGAGTGACGTGTCTTCACCAGAAATAACAAAGAGTTAACTGTCTGGAAATGTTACTGAAGGGCGAGGTGGGGCGTGGACACAACAGGGGTTGAGTCTTTACACTTTGAGTTTTGGTAACTTATCGGCCTTGAAGTGTTCAAGTAAATACTGTTAAAAAAACAATGGTTTTTCTGCACAAAAACAGTGCTGTATATTTTCCGGTCTCTATATTGCATCATGTCATTATGAAGGCACGGCGATCGCACAACGAACACAGCGAAACCTCTGTAAGGCTCATCTCAACCCTGCTTGAAACCTTTGATGTTGTCAGGCTTCAAACCTCAGTCCGGGCTTATGTTTCTTTCATTTAGCCAGAATATGTCTCACATATGAGGCATTCTTCCCACGCAAGCACAGACACATTTGTGCATCCAGTTGAGACATTTTCCTTCCATAATCATCATTCTCAATCTTTGTGTTTATGTTTTGGAGCAACATTAAGAAATGTTTGGGGAGGGTCTGTCTGGTGGCTTGAGAAGGCCATTGGCTTTTTTCATTTAGGATTTTAAAGATAACCCTTTCCGCTTTACAAACCAGTTTCTACGTTCTGCCACGTGTGCATGAGTCATTTCTAATCTACAACAGCATTGTGACGAGCATGAGATAGTAGATATTCTCAGATGTTGTTTTGAAGGACAAATAACAATAGAAAAAAGAATGTTGACAGATGGTGCTTGCTTCTTGATCTTTTAATCTTTTAAAGGTGCTCAATGCAGAATTCAAAGCATCTTTTCTTTTGCACTTGGCTCTCAACACGCAGTCACATTTTTCTTTGGCCGTATGGTTTGCTCTCCAAATTTGCTTATAGCGTATTTTGCACTCAGCATTTAGTCATTTACTTGTCAATCCCAGCAGGACTGAGTTCAGGGTCTCCTCCCTGTCACCTTTTGTTTGATGCTCCAGTAGAACTTTTGGTCCTACCTATGCAAAAATCTTTTTTGCGGCATGAGTGGAAACACTGGACTGTTTTCTGTTTTCAGCACTACTTCCTCCGCCTTACTGGCATGAGCGTCGGGGTGGAACCGTCGCTCGGTCCTCCCTCTCTTGTGCTGGATTACGCATGACAAAAAAACAAGTTGTTGTGGCATATGTCCTCTACAGGACCAGGAGCTCATGTGATGCTAAAGTATGGGTGAGCATAAGACTGCTGCCTTTATGCATGTGGTTGAGAATCTTGGCGAATTTGTCAAGAAAAAATGAAGTGACAAAAACACGATAGTGCTGATTAACTAGTGAGTCCTACGAGGTTGAAACCCAGACACCAACCCTAATAAAAAAAGCCGTACAGCCACTTAAACTCAAGGAAAAGGGGGCAGGGATGTTTGTATGGGAGGTTGAATGGGCTCAAATAAAACAACCATATCCGTGACCATGGCAACTGGCGGACTTGAGCGAATTCATACACTCAAACAGCGGGTCTCTGACAACAAACATCCTTCATATAAATATGCTAACCAGTTGTGGGTGGGCAGCAGGGAATGGTGGTGACAGACCACCCACCAAAGGATGTAATTTTATTCTGATAATGGATGAATATTCTACAATGAAAGCAGCCTCCAGATGTAACAAGAAGCTGAACTTAAGGACCGGTTTCATACTTGAGTCTGATATGACCCCTGAGGAATCCTTGTCATGATGCTTGGATTTTATCTCTGACCTTTGTGCCTCGTTTACTGGAAGTGATACTCCACCCAAAAGACCCACGTACGCTTAAAATATGGCTGTAAAGCTTTGTAGTTTGTAGTACATTTTTTTATTCAAACTGATAGAGGAGGAAAAACACAAATTAATAGTTTGAGATTTTAGGAAAACTAATTTACTTTCTTGCAATGAGTTTGATAAGACGATCAATACAAGTCCCACGTGAAACGGGTCTCTCTTCTTATCTATAGTTGTCAGCAATAAAGCCAAAATATCAGCTGTTGAACCTTAACAAACTCTTGAGCCACTTCTGCAGCGTAATCCACCCTCAGAGTCTCAATCAATCCTTCCTGCCAAACCATGGTTAAATATATTAGATGAGCAATACATAAAAAATGTAAAACTTTACAAAGCAGTCATCACACCCAAAGAAGCATTCTTTGGTTGGATGTATCACTGGGTTTCTATGAGCTTTTGTTAAAAACATGCACACGTGCCCTACCGATAATTAGTCGCATGCGTGAGGGAACACCTGCATTGCTGAAATGTCTGGCTTAAGCTTCACGTGCTCAAAGGGCGTGTCAGGGACAAATGTCAGAGACAACAGGCCACTGTAATTACAACCATCTCAGCTGGGTCATAGAGTTTGTTTTGGAGATTGAATTGCATCTGAACCCTTGCACGCACACTTTCCTTGTGAGTGTGGTATACGTGCTGTATCTGTTGTGTTTTGGGAGTGCGCGTGCATTATTATGCCAATCTGGCATTTTGGGCCCACAGATGCAACGTAGTGTTTGGCACATATTTGCTGCTGAGCTGGCAGCGGAGGGAGGGCAGTTAAAGGCTCCGGACTGACAGGAGTCATCGACAGCCCTCTTCCTGCTGTACTCTTCCACTGCTTGACGTTTTTCACACAAAACTTGTGTGTTGTGTGTTTCTTTGCTTCTGTGGTTTTTCGGGGGAGGCGTCTGTGTCAGGCGATGGTGTGCAGCTGAATGTGAAGATTTATATGCCAGGCCTCCTCCTCTCCACCAAAGTAAGCCATCTTTCTTTTCTCCGTGCACACGCTGAGGCCCCCCAACAGGTGGCATCCCCACGGGCCGTGACAGGTAATTACCCCCAGGTGCCGTGTGCGTATAGATGTGTATGTGAACCAGCACTGGTAATCAGGGGAGGGGCTGCGAGGGTATGGAGGGCTAACCCAGACACGCTAGTTCTAGTGTCACCTTCAGGACCAGCGGCAGCTCTGCCACTCGCTGGTTAATTCGTGTTGCACAACAGCTATTGTCAAGAGCAGCAGGAGGGAAACGTATTTTGCAAGGTTTTCAATATTCAACAATAGGCATAACCGCGGACATGCGCGAATGTTTTTCGAGGCTTTGTGAGGGTGGCAAAAGGGTGTTATTAAGGGGGAACCGAAAAAAGCAACAAGACAGGAAACATGATAACACAGTTTTCCCCGTTTCTGCGTCCACAGAGGTCAGCAGGGCGGCAGCGATGAGCAGGCTTTGCAACATTGGTTGCATTCAGGGTTCCAAAGAGGTGACCTCTAAGGAGTGCTCCTGCCATCGTTAAAGTGGAGCCGGCTGGCCTACGGACAATGAACGTATGAGTGAGTGCGGCTTTGTGATGGCCGCTAGCCTCTGCAGACGAGGGAGAATGGCCCACAAACGCACAGCTGTTTCTAATCGGTAACTCAGCACCAATGGCTGACCTACATTCTGGTGCTTGCGCGTCTTTGAACCCGTGGCCCTGGCAAACTGAGCCATGGGGGAAGGTAGAGGGGACGAGAGAGAAAAACAAGAGGCAGGGGAGACTGGAGTCAAGACACGGTATAAAAAAAAAGAAGAAAAAACAACTTTAGCTTTGCTTTTTTAAGGTAATTGTGCAGGTATAGGTACAACGCAGGTTGCATGAGGTGCATTCGTGGTTAATGAAAGAGTATGTCAGAGGGCCGGAGCCATGTGCGTGCCGGAAAATGTTTCCTCAGGACCAAAGTACAGCTGTGCACACCTAAAAAAGAAAAAAAAGGGGGGGGGGAAACTCATAAAAACATCCTGACCGTTAATTTTCTGGTGCTCTGGATGGACTTGTTACACATGAAATGTTTTTTTCTCAAAATGTCTTTTCTTTGTCACCACCCTGCTGTCTATCAAGCATTTATAAAGTTCTGCTGTCTGCCTCTGAATGACTGGCCTCTTTCATTGAGGCTGGAGTGCATCTCGCTAGCATTCCTTGCATGCAGAGGAGGGGTACAGCCGAGTGCCAGGGGTGCCCTGGTAATGACTCATGGCAAAGATCCCTATTCACTCCCACTAGCAAACAGGACGCTTCCCTCGGCCATGCAGAGAGAGTGAGTGAGTGGGGGGGGGGGGGGGGGGGGGGGGGGGCGGAGTGTTGTTTGGTAGGAAGAGCAAAAGAGAGAGGGGAGGGGGTCACTTGGAGCAAAAATGCTGCAAAAACCAAAGAACGTAAAGCTAAAACATTCAGACACTCTCCGCTTCGAAGAGAGGAAGGAACTGGAAGTGGGTCACTGTGTCTCAAAAAAAAAAGAAACAAAAATAAAGAGCACCAGACCACGTCAGGGAAAACTGTCAGGGGATTCAGCCAGTGATCTACTGGATTGAAAAGTTCAGAAACATATGACCAGGCTCAGACACAAGATCAGTGAGTCAGAATGAGAATAAAATAATATTGGGGTTTGCAAAAGTGTTTCTGCCCACAGGAACGTTTTCATCTTGTGTGACCAACAGCAGGTATGACACAGAAAAGTGCAAGCCTTACAATCATTTTGAAATTTTGCACAAATTGGGCATGTTTCAATATCAGTCAGTCCGTTTTTGCAAATACCATATTGACAGCTTCTCACCAGACGTCATAAACAATAATCAAAACAGGCATGCTTTTACTTTCTTTTTTTTATATTTGAGTGCTGCATATCTATCAGAATATGGCTGCAGCAGGAAGACATGCAGCTGGGGGAAACAAGCACACTGCTCTCATGCACCGGGAACCAACTTTTCAACTTGAGCTGGAGTTTCCTCTGCTGACTGGCTGGCAGCAGTCTGTGGTGCAACTCAGTCTGGTGCACTTGCTGTCCTGCTTGCTCGTGCTTCTCTGTTCCTCTCTGGGCTCTGATGCTCCTCCGGGTTTCTCTTGTTTTTCTGACAGGCTGAAATGAAAGCCTTGTGTCAGCAGCAGAGGCGCACTCAAAAAAGACGTGAAGGTCCTGTGAAGGGAATCAACACTTGGCTCAAGGGACGAACCGCACTGAGATGGAGGCCGATTGTTAACTTAGCAGTGTGTTCACAATTTTTAGTCTCTTTTTTTTATGTGCACATCTTTCAACCCCCTCCCCCCATTTTTACCCCTCTTCACAACCAAGTTCAATGCTTTAGTTATTCTTTGAGTCTCAGTTCACAAAGGATAATTCCTTGAGGGGTAGATGCTTTAAATGTGATCTCAGTCGTGGGATTTGGCTCATTTCTCTTTGACATGTTGGGTTTTTCCAGTGTTCAGCTTTGTAAGCCCCTGTTGTTTGTGTCACTGCTGTGTGCATATTCAAGCACTTGCATCAGAAATAGACTGAAGGCGTGGTGTCCAAAAGCAGCATATATCACATGTGCAGATGTATTACAGTAAGGAGCCACAAACATCATTGCTCTTCTCTTAAGCACGCTGCTCCCAAACAAACCAGTAGCACAACGTTTCCTCTGTCATTACTCTTCACTCTTGGTGGTTATTGATTTCTCTTGAATACATTTTTAAATCTTTTAGTACATCTTACATCTGTGTCCCATAGTACATGAGAGAAATAACACGAGCTGACTTAGCTGTAAATGCCTCTACATTTAATCCTTTCAAACCTTCAAGTAAACAAAAATATCTCAACCTGTTTTCGGATTGAAATATACAACATTTTGTTTGCGCTCTTTGGCCGTGAAACTCTGACGTGCAGCTTTAGATGTCAGGATGCAGCGTGATGTAAGTCGTCTCATACGATGTTTTGAATGTTTCACTCAACAGCATAATAATCGAGTTATGGTTATTCTTGTGTGTGTGTGTGTGTGTGTGTGAGACAAGGTCTCCACTACCCTCATTAAGTTAACTACGGATGACTTGCCCGGACTTGTCCTGAACCTCTCTTTGGCCTGTGGTTCCACACTGTGAGTCTGTGTGTGTGTGTGTGTGTGTGTGAGTCTGTGAGTGTGTGTGTGTGTGTGTGTGTGTGTGTGCTGAGGGGGGCGAGGTCTGTCAGTTTAATCGGCTGTCAAAGAGAGGAACAGGAAAGCAGGGGTGCAAAACAGGCTTTCAGTCATGACTGCTGTCCATTAAAACCATGTTTGTCTCAATACATTAAGTTTGCATCAGCCGCTTTCACATGAGTTCTTTCATGCAACCAAAAAAAGAAAAGAAAACGAAATAGGGTACTGAAATGAAGTCGGAGGTGTTTGTGACAGCAGAGCATTACTGCCAGCTCATTGTTTAGCTGCCAGGGTGTGCTCTCTTTCCAATAAATAGTGACTCATATTGGTGCAATTGCTGTGCCTACGTGGAACCAAATACAGCTCAGAGATAGGACACACCTCTGCAAAACCAAAAGTTGTCTCCTCACATGAGGAAAGATGAGGACGGATGGTAAAGTAGAATATCGTGTAGGCGGTAAAGGCCTGCTCTGTCTGTGTATTAACATAAAGGCATATATACTATAGTGTTTGTTTTTAGGGGTGTTCGGTTTGTGTGTGGTTGGTGTAAGGCTGTGCTTCAGCACATCATGACAAATATTTGCAGCGGGATTATTTCGGTGATCCCTCAAACAAACAACAGAGACAGAGTTTTGTGTATCATCCTCCCTGTAGTTCAGTTTGACAGCGGTAGTACAGCTGATTTACAATGCTGTGGATAACACTCTGCAGTCATACTTTAAACAAAGGGGCCAATCTGACTTAAGCAGTGACAGCTGGTGGAGGATCTCTTAGGGGCCAAATGAAGGTCTCGTGCCGGTTGTCAGGTATCACTGGCAGGCAGATACTCGATCGATGGGACATGGGATGACAAGGTGTCTGAGTGCCGCTCGGATGGACAAGTTTTAAAGGCCCTGAAAACTTGGTTTTAAATGTGGCTGATTTCCTCATCGCATCACATATTTGAATCAATGAGCATTTTACATATATACTATACTATATGAGCAAGATATAGATTAATATGAGTTAGGGAGTCAAAGGATCGGCCAGTCTGCTACATCATGACTGGGTGGGTGTGGTTATTTCATTGACGGCAGCATCTCCGTGGCAACATAAGCAACAAACCTAAACAAAATGGTCAAGTTCTGTTTTCTGTATCATGTCGAAATAATGAAATTTCTATTTACTGCTCACCCCGTTTCAAGCGTCTATTATTTAGGATTTTATGTGACTATATAGGATTGCTATTTTGGCTCGGGACCCATTAAAAACTAAATGGATGTGGAGATGTCAACGTGAGAATAGTCTTATATATTGTTACATTCTGATTGGCGCATAGAAATTGATGACATCATTTTGGTTCACTACACATAAAATCAGTAAGACGATGACATGCAAATGAGAAAAAACTAAATCTCATGTGAAGACCAGAGCTGTTTAGAGTTAGGTGGAATATATTGTTTGTATTTATAGAATGTTTCTAAAACTGCATTTTTTGGCATATTGTGTAGAACAAGAGAAGGGGATGTTGAACTGTAATTGTTTTAGCACTGACTGACCTTCATTTGTAGATCTCTGGTCGGCCTTCTCAGTAAAAAAAAAGAACGTGTGGCTTTGCATGTATCAAGTCAAATACAGTGCAAATTAGGGCCTCTGAAAGGGCCCAGGGAGAATAACATAACGAGAGTGGGAACTTAGTTGCTTGCACAATATCTAAATGTTGAGGTTTATGACATGAACATTTTATCTCAGATACACAGGGAATATTATGTAAATAAATGGGTTAATTCAATATACAGGAAAACAATAAGCTTGGTGCTCCTCAAATACGTGGAATTTTCCCTTCACCATCAGGGGCCCGTTGCCGCGCACCGTGCTGTCATTTATAGTGGCATTTTTAAATGTCACATGTCCACGAGGGACAGGATGTGACTTGACAATGTGGTAAGTGCAAGCAGATGCACGATTTTTTTTTTGCAGCACACGACCACTTTGCGTTTCCAGCATTAGCTCATTTTATGCTTCGTGGATATTTCGCAGACTTTCTGTTGGGCATTTTGAATGAAAAAGAAAGTTTTAAGTTGCATTACTTCTTCTTTTCCCTGTCAACATTCTAGAGAAACGTCACTGTACAAACAAATCAGTTACTGTTTGACGGGCAGGTTTGAAAACAACAAAGCAACCACAGAGCCACAAGAAAACATTCCTCACCTTCTTATAGGGGCATTATTCTTGACAACTGTCTCAAAGTCTCTCATGTGATATCCTGGTTTTGGAACCGGCCTGCATACAATCTGTCACAAAAACAACCTGTTTTATCCGCCATGCTGTCATAAAGCATCCATTGTGTGGGTTGTGAAAGCTGTACATTAGACAGGGCACATTTCTCCACGAGAACCTACAATGTTGATTGTGCAATTGCAATTTTGTCAGAACAAACTAATGTGCGTTGTATTGTACACCTAAATATGTATACAAATTCATTTATGTATACAAATTCATTTCAGCTGTTGAAAGTCCTTTTATTGCAGAGAGGAAGATAAAAATAAATCAACCTGTTCCCATAAACAATAATCATAAAGTAATTAGCACGAGTAAATCACCTGATTAACCTAACCATAAAAACAAAACCCAGTTTCATTTTGACTTTACTGTAAACGATTTAATTTGTTTGCTCTTCTCTTGCACTCCCAAGAGTTCCTGTTTCTCACAAATGTTTGTGAGATGTTGACAAGCCTTGCGTAATATACCTCTAACTAATTAAAATAGTTCTTAATTTAGAAGATGTTAGACACACTGTTATTTAATCTATGTACCACATTAAGTTGCCTTGATGTATTTATTTTCACTATAGTTAAAACATAACTTCACCCACCCATTTGCATCCATTTTTTTTTTTGTGTACCAGTGCGTAGGAGGTCACATGCAAGTGCACAATGAGTCAAGGGAAGAGTTTTCTGTGACACTATGTGGTGACCATACAATACAATACATACAATAAATCAGTAGTGTGCAGTTAACTCATGTGGGAACGTTTGGAGAAGTTCAGTTTTCCGCCTTTGGCCATTTATCACATGAAAGGAATAAGACTGATCTACTTAGTTTTATTAGTACAAAAATTTACACAACAAACTTAATTTTTTAGCTCTCGTTTTACAAACTTTCCTCTCTTTACGCTTTTTTGCTCTTTCTCCCATTTGAGTCCTTTATTATTTTAGTGTAGAGGAACCATCAGCTTAAAATGATGATTTTTTATAAATTCCTGTCAAGTGTGTCCTTGACATAGTGTGTAAATTGTTGTGGTTACCAACTAATTAGCAACCGTAGCTGTTTTAACATAATTCCTTGAACACACCCTGTTAATTACTGCTACCTTTAACATTAATCCAGATGGTACAATAGGTTTATCCTCCAAAGTACAACCAATACTGGTGAGGAAGGGCTCAAACTGGTATTTCACGGTGACGACGTTCAACCCCGGGTATGACATATAGTGAATACAAGGTGGGGCGGGGGCTGTATCCTTCTTTGTGTGAAGGGAGAGGAGCCAACGTGAAACATTTTTCTCTTAACAACTGAAACTGCTGCTCAACTCAGCTGCAGTCTTATTTTTGTACAACAGGTTATTCTACAGACCTCAGAGGCAAACTGGAATTTCCAAAAGGCAAAAGCCTTTAGTCTGCTGCCCTCTAGTGACAGGCTGACAGACAGAACCCGTCCCTGACTACCTGCAGGGTTTGGCCACGAAGTGGATCAAGACAAACGAGAGTCTACAATGATATGAAAAATAAAGTTCCTTATTTGTACATTTATTGATTTTATCATTCACATTTTCACTGCATTATTCAACAAATATAGTGATATTGGGTATATAGATATAGTGAAAAGTCAGTCTAGTCAAAAGTAATTTCAGGTAATTTATAATGAGATAGACTACTGAGACTAATGAGAATTGAACATCGATGATACCAAAGTATGGGAGAGGTCGTAAGCAATGACCAACAAAATCTTTGTGAAAATACCTGTGAAAAAACCCCAAAATATTGTGGGCAAACAACAAGAAAGAGGGGAAGAGGTTCATATTTATAGTCGGGACGTTGATGAAGTAAAAGCAGAGCGACTATTCAGGTGAAGAATAGTGACAGTAATCCCAAAGTCTTCAGGTGTGACTCGAGGCCACATTAGCTGAGCCACTGTGATTAGCTCATAGTGAGTAGACGCTTGGTGCAAAGCTAACAGCTAGAGTCAGAGCTCTGTTAAATGTAACTCACTGTTCAATTTGGTAGCTCCTAGTTTTCATTAAGATGACAACAAGAATAGTGTCATGGTACCCTGACGGGGCGAACCCAGGTGCTGGAACCCAGAGAAAAGACAGGTAAGTCGTGGGAGAGTGTACAGGTTTATTGTGTCGGTGCGGCAGACAGGGACTTGGCTTGGACGAGGTCCGGGCTCGAGGATGGGTGATACCGCTTGGCTGGAGGTCCCCCCTGGCGTGCTCCTGAAGCAGTTTCCTGAGGCACGAGAACAATGGTTAGTTTAAATAGAAAAGGCAAGGCAGGACAAGACAAAGCTTGGCTGGGGCCTGGCGAGTCGACGTTGAATGGCAACGAACTGACGATGGCACAGGGTTTTGCAGCTCCTTAAGAGGAGGTGAGGTGACGAGGGTGATTGACTGCAGCTGGTGGGAAGAGTGGAGCAGAGCTGGCGGGGGAGGAGTCCGACAGGGGCAACATGACAAATAGACCAGAAAAGACATGAAGTAACGTATTGTTGGAAAAACTGCAATAATGTTCCACCCTAGAACGATAGAAAGGTACATTGTGTTCTGGGTCATCTGATAATCAAGATGTTTGTGTCGGCGTTTATAATCTTGTGGGGACAAAAATTATCGTCTCCTTTTTCCAGAGTGTCGAGTGAGAATTTTTCTAACGCTTTGCTAAGCTTCAAACTTCACTCACAAGGACCATGCCAATAACAAGAGACGGGTTTGAAGAGGTTTAATGGATTAGAAGGTTGGACATTGGAAGCTGAGGAGGTCTTTGAGGGTGAAGGGATGAAGGGATGTTGGATTCAGGTGGAGGGAGGATTGGAGGTGGGGTACAGGTGGAGAGATCAAAGGACGTGAGGTATGGAGTGAGGGTTCAAGGGATGAAGGGGGGATGAAGGGACGTGTGTTGCAGGGGGAGGGGTGAGGGCATGTAGGGTAAGTAATGGAAGGGTCTAAGGAAGAGGAAACGAGGAGGGGAGAGGGGATAGTGGAAAGAAGGTTGGAGGTCAGTGATGGAGGGTGTTATCTCTTCTGACAGCTGGTGGTGCAGAGTACCCTGTTGTACATGTGTCCAACGTTACATACAAACAACTAGTGGAGGAATTCATGCATTTTATAAATCAAACCTTACCGTTAACCATAGGCAATGGTACAGTTTAATAATTAAACTAGAGCCACTATTTTTGATAAAATGCTACGTTCTTTACATTTCTCACTTCTCTTCATATTCACTAATCTTTTACTTGCAGTTGAGTGTGGTATTGCTTATTTTCACCTTAACTTTAAGTAACTTTAGTACTTCCAACTTTGCGTTAACTTCTTTCATTTGTTTTGCAAATACATATTTTAAACATCATAGATCTGTTTTCCTACAATTGCAAAAAAAAAACTACAAGAAAAATAGCATGTATTATTGTCTTGAGTCATGAATAAGGCAACAGTCGAACCGTGCGCGAAAAGCACCGCGTTAAAGCAGCCTGCGCGCGGCTGTTGCTGGGAGCTCCGGCCAATCAACGCCGCGGCGCTCCCATACGAGCACTACAGGGGCTGGAGAAGCATGACATCATGCACATCTCCGACCCCGGCAGCAGACTGCAGTCCACGACAGAATACACCCCGTCCGCAAAATTACCCCAGAAACCAAGGGCCTGGGACGCCGGAGTGTTTCTGCGGAGTCGGGGAGGCGCTTTCCGTCCGTCCGTGCGTGCGTCCGTGCGTGCGTCCATCCGTGCGTACGTCTGTGCGTGCGTCCATCCGTGCGTGCGTCCATCCGTGCGTAGGTCCGTCTGTCCGTCCGGGCAATGGCGGATGGAGAGGCCGCCGTGTCTTGCGGAGTGGGACAGCGGCGATGGGGGCTTAGCAGACTAACATCCCTCCTGTGCACGTGCATTTCCTCTGTTTAGCTTGGTACGGAGCCCTCGCCATGGATCCAGAGAAAACGTTGACATTCTGCCTCGGGCTGAAGGCTGAGGAGGTAATGCGCCGCACGGCGTTTTCCTTTGACGTAAACATTGCTGCCAACAGCTGGGCTTCAGTCATTCTGCAGAGCAACATGCTCCCCTCGGTATGCGTAGTTGTTGACAAACAGCTGGCGCTCGGCCTGTTGGGTGCACATCTGTCTTTCCATTCCTTCATTTTGAGTGGTTGTGCATGTTTCTGTCTCGAGGAGAAAGGGCGCATTTGTTGCATCGTTACTTTACTGCATCCCGTAGTGGATGTCTGGGTTTGGATTGTAATTGTTTTCGGTCAATGGAATTTCTGTTTGTGATGCGAACAGCTGATAGAAACATGGGCCCTCTAATGCTCATAGAAGGATTTTTTTTTTTTTTACAAATATTTAAAAATGCACTGCAAGGTCACCAAACTCCAAATCGAAGAGGATTCCACAGAAGGTCCCGTCAGTGCTTACGGAATCTTTTAAGTTAGATAGTATTGACATCATACCTAGTTTGCAACTTGTTGACTTGTGTGGCTTATACTGCAATTATGGATTAGCAGTTAGATGCAAAGTAGCTTACTGTCGTAGTGCACCAAAGATTTAACTTTAATTTATGCAAGCTGGAATAAAAGAGATTTCACTGCCAGACCCTAACCCTGATCAATCTGAGGATGATGTTTCTTTCCAGCCTGTTGTTTTTGCCGGATAATAATGAGGCTGATACGCATGTATTTATAAAAGCACACTTAAAGATACAATCGCTTGATTCTATTTGAAATTATTCAGAAGAGACATCTATGTACAAGTCATTGTGCCGTGTAAAATAACATTCAACACAGTCTTGTAAGGAGAAGAAATAGTGTTTTCAAATCAAATTCTCAAGTTTGTATTTGCTGTATTTGCATCATCATAATTATTATAGTATTTCCAAATTCTAACGTTTCATCAAGAAATAAACAGTTAGAAAATGATCTTTTTCCTCAATAAATCTTTTTTGGTCTAAGATTGTGTGAGGTTCTTGGCACTGATTTTGTATTCTAGTAAAGAAATGATTTATTGCGGTACAGTCCTCACATAAAGATGCAATGGACGGCTTTATGTGCCCACAGTCTGCTTCACAGTCAAAGTAGTTCTCACCTCACCTTCAACTCATCTGATCTTCATGCCTGTTTTTAATTGAACTTTAACTTAAATCCAACAGGATTAAATAGTCACACTTTTACAGCCGTTCACAGTCTGGGTCCACTCCACGTGTCCCTCGCTCGTCATTTTTAGGTCTGTGTGGCCGTCTCAAAGTCTCACACACTCAAACTGGCCTGTTCTTCACAGGTTCCACGTGGTGTAGGATGGAGTTAGCGACTCCCAGGGGGGGGGGGGGAAATCATTTTCGGTTAGTCTGTGGTCTCTGGGGGAAGTCTGAATGATCACCTCACAGCCGTGTGCGTGTTCTCTGCCTTGTGGTGGGCTCACCACAGGAACTCAGCTCTCTCTTGAAAACTACATAACAATATAAAAAGCTCACTTATGAAACCGCCGAGGATGTACTTGACGGCTGAATCTGCCGCATTACTTTTTCCGTTGGGTTTCCCTTGAGGCGGAAACAAAAGAATTTTTGAAAAATGTCTTATTAATTTTTATTTAACCATTGCAATGTAGCTGACAAATAGCAAAGATGACACCTAACCCATCTCAACGCAGTGTGTGGACTTACAGCTTCTTATCACACTTTTTAGCTCATTAGCTTTTGTTTTTTTTAATGACCTGAACCAGTTAAATAGCTGGGAGTGCACTGGCATGTATGCATGTACACACACCCACACACACACACACACACACACACACACACACACACTGCTGCCGACATTGTCCCATACGCTGACTACACACGTAACCAGCAGCCAGCTGTTAACAAAAGAGGTCTCGTTTATACGGCCACAGCCCCGTGTACCTTCACATTGTTTTTCAAAGAGGCCCCACATCCAGCAGCACACACACAGGCATATTTGACTTTTCCTCACACTGTGTCTGAATGACATATACAGAGCGACACAGAGTTTTCAAATCTGGACTATTACAGAATTACATTTTTATTTTGTCTCCACATTACATTCACTAAATGGTGCGTATTTGCTTGCAGTCATCCTCATTGGTAGGAGGACATCTGATATTCTGTTAAAATAACCAGATTTTTGTATATATATATATATATATATACGGGACTGCTCAAGTTATTCATGTAATTGTTCTCTTTCTCACTTCTGAGTAATTGCAAAATAACGATGAATAATGATCTTTAGGGTTGTCTTTTTGGATCCTTTTATTTTATAGACATAAGAATGAATGGTCATTGTTAATCCCAGTTTTAGAGAGGTGTGCGCGTGTGTGCGTTTGTGCACGTGTGTGAGATCTCGAGCCACCGAGCAGAAACAGGTTTAGTCAAAAAGCCATTGACCTTCCCGGTTCCTTGAAGAGCAGCAGTGTCGGGTAACCGGCGTCCTCACTCCGGGGAAACGTGTTTAGTGGCCCTTATTGTCACTCTTGATCACTGGAATGACACCGCGGTATCATTTGTTTCTTTGACTGTGCCCGAGTCATTTTTTTAAAATCATGTAGTTTCTTTTTCTATTAACGATACATGATTTCTGCTGCCACTGTTTAACCGTTTCCCGACTCTGTCTTTCACTAGATGACCATATCACTGCAGGGGCTGGATGGAACGGAGGCTGCTACGGTAGGGAGCTCGACCTTCAACCACCACTACACATTTCACAACACTGCATAGTAGAAAACATTATCCACAGTAAAAAACAACAACCCCTGAGCATAACCACATGGGGTTGCTATGGCAATGCATACATATTTTTTAGTAGTTCTCTGTCACATGTGAGGTTACTACGTTTGTAACAGAATCCTCTTCTTGTTGCATTTTTGTTGTGGTTCATGGTTTTGCTCAAGTGTCTGAGGTCGTCTTAATTTCTTTTCCCCCCCAAGCTTTGAAACGTGACGGCTTTTCATGATGCTGATATCTGTCATTAGTTCCCTCCCTCGCACTGACTTGCTGATGATTCGGATGCAGCTGTAAGATTCACACAGGTCTTTCAATTTCTCATTATAGGTGGCTGTGTCTCAGAAGGAGGTTGACATGCGCACAGTCAATAAGGTGTGAGATTTCTTTGATTGACATTGATGCACAACTGCCGTCAAGCACGCTATCCCACAAAATAATATTAAAGCTAAAGACGAATCAACATCTTAAGACGGCGGCTCCTACACGGCTGTGCACTAAGCAGCAGACGGAGCGAACGTAGTGGAGCATGTAACAGCTGGAGCCTGATGTTGGGCCCCCAGGAGGAAATGGCAGATCTATTTCTATAGCTCGTCATTACATGGAAACTCAAAGTGCTTTACATGCAGGAACAGAAAACAATAAGCCAGCTGTATGTGAAAAAAAATGCTATGAAGTTGATTTGAATCTAATCAACGTGCAATCTTTTTGTGAGGGGACATGTTTATTCTGAGGCTCATGCTGTGGACCTATCAAAGGGGATAATGTCCATACCGGAGAGATACCGAACATTAGCACTCTACCTTTTATTCATGTGTAACGCTGTGTTGTGCTCACCAGGTGGTGAAGCAGCGCGGGGCTTCTGGTAGCCTGCCTGTGCTCAGTCCCAAGTACTGTCCCGGGGTGAACAACAGTCCAGGGTACCTGTGTGAAACGGGCCACTGCTGCGGAGAGACGGGCTGCTGCACCTACTATTATGAACTGTGGTGTGAGTCAACTGGAGGACTTCTTCTCCGTTGTGTTTCAGTGAAATGGCTTCCTGAGGCCGCATTGCCTCCTTCGTTGAGCGTGAAGCGCAATATCGGGACACAGAATTGTACTTGTACTACATTCTTATTACATATGAAGAGAAGGTTATTAATGCCAAACAGCATATCCAGACATGACATCATCTCACCAGGAACTGTATGTCTCATTGAGGAAATCACCATTTGTCACAAGATCGCAAACATCTCCCTTGCAGAGATTGCATGTCAATGATATCCATCAGAATATGTTTTTAAAAAATATCACATTATAACATTTTTGTAATTGACTTAACTCAACCCTGGGACTCCCTCACATAGTTTTTATACCAGTTTAATTTGCTTTTACACATTGATGCAACGGACAACAGTTTATTAGAATCCTAACTATTGAAATCTGATTGTTAGATCTTAATAGTCACCTGGGTAGGACATCTGAAACTGTTTGTTTTTCTCGGTCAGATCACAGCAACATTGAACATTTACTTATAGAGTTAAGTAAATAATTACTATGACATCAGAGGATTTATCCTTTGCCCTAGTGTGTGTCACTAAAATAAGAACTGCGCTTGTTAGTTATCCTTTTACATTACATTACATGTCATTTAGCTGACTTACAATGTCCTTGTGGGCTCCAACCTCAACTACTAACTACTTTTGACTTTTCAAAGTATTCAGACCAACAGAACAAATAAAAGCAAAAAATTATTATTATTGTTTCAATATGTTTCAATATGTTGCCAGAAATGTTTTATCGTGGGGAAATTATAATGACTGACAAATTCATTTTAAACACTACATAAGGTAAAATAGACAGTATTAAGGAAAACATAATCACCAAAACCAGCTTTGATTGAACAGTCAACACTTTTAATTTTTGAAAAATCATTATATTGGGTTTTATTTCCTGTTCTCTGCAGGGTTCTGGCTGCTGTGGACGATGCTGATCCTCTTCAGCTGTTTCTGTGCTTACCGGCACCGCCGGGCAAAGCTGAGGATCCAACAGCAGCAGAGACAGAGGGAGATCAATCTGATCGCCTATAACGGAGCCTGTAACTACCCTTCCTCCATGCTGGACCTCAGTAGGTTCATTTACGCTGTTTCATCTCACATATTTTATTCTATTTCTCATTGTATAGGTCTACTATCAGGGGAACCACGGCGCCTGAGGATTTTTAAAGTCATGATTGTGTATTAAATGGGGTCAGAACATTATATTTGATTGATTTTAACATCCATATACAGAGACAACTCGAAAGAAAGGAAAGGAATATGTATTAATTAATGAAA
Source organism: Pungitius pungitius (assembly GCF_949316345.1). Lineage (NCBI taxonomy): Eukaryota > Metazoa > Chordata > Actinopteri > Perciformes > Gasterosteidae > Pungitius > Pungitius pungitius. The sequence continues at coordinate 14,606,766 of NC_084908.1, read as the reverse complement.
ATATACATTAAAAAGTATTTACCTCACTCATGAATCTGGTTCAAATAGAGGCAAACGGTTTTGATTTAAAGACGCTGGAAGTCTCAGCAGAACTGCAGCTATTGCTCCAGATGTTTGAAGCCTTAGAAGTGAACGCTGCTTCTCCATGTTCGGTTCTGACTGCGAGCAGAAAGACGACCCGTCCCAGACGACCCGAGGGGTCGAGGCAGGTCAGAGCCGTGTATTTTGGCCATAAACCTTTCAACCGACTGCAGTCAAGTCAGTAATTTCCCCTGGACAGCGGGGCACTGTCATTTCTAGCAAACATCCCTCAAACTAAAAGTACAGTTGCATTGGTTGTATATTAAGAATATTAAGAATGGATCGTTGTATCTCTAGTTTTTTCTTTTAATGAATCAAGTAGCTTCCTGCACTCCTGAGCTGATTTGCTTATGATATTGCTTTTGTCGCAGGTTTTCTGGCTTCCTTCAAGTTGCCCTCCTACGAGGAGGTGGCGGCGCAGCCCAGCACCCCTCCTCCGCCTTACAGGTCTGTCTTCGCCCTGCAGGGAGTTGCCATGGGGGGCCCCAGCTCCCCTTACCCCCACCATCACCACCACCGTCACCCCTGCCCTCCATACCTGGGCCCGGGTCCCAGCGGCCCAACTTCCTCCCAGAGCTCCGACACCTACACCAGCTGCTCCTGCGAGTCCTGCTCCCTCACCTCCCCCTGCAGCACCTCCTTCTCCGTCCAGGTCACTGACGAGACGTATGACAGTAGCCACATCTCCACACCCAGTGAGGCCGGGGTCGACGGTGCGCTCATGTCGAGGCTCGGGTCCAACTTCGCGACCACCTCCACCCCAGCACCTCCACCACAGGTCGCACCTGATGCTGTTCCCGGAGCCGCTCCAGATGTTGTAGCGGCGCAGAGACGGGCCTCTGGCGGCGCCGAAGGAGTGCCGTCTCCGGCTCCAGCTCTCTCTCTTCCTTTCCACCCTCGCCCTTCTCTCCTCCCGCTCTCTCCCCTCATTCTGTTATCTTCCATTCCTTCCGGTCAGGTCCACCCTCTGGTCCTCTCAGACCCGCTCGGAGCCGTAGCCATTCACAGAGAGAGAGAAGAAGAGGCTCCACTGTGTGGTCCAGCTCCCAGGTCCACTACGTCTCCCCCAAAACAGGCCCTTTTCTCATCAAATGTGGCGGTTTTCACACATTGCAGCAACAAAGAAGAGGAGGAGGAGGAGGAGGAGGAAGAAGAAGAGGACGAGGAGGAGGATCATTTTCGCCATCGGCGGCTAACGGGGGATTCGGGCATCGAAGTGTGTCGCTGCCACGTGAAGAGAGAGGAACAAGAGAGTGAGGAACCCCAGAAGGAGCCTTTGGGGAGAGGAGGAAACGAGGCCGTGAAGGAAGAGGAGGGCGCGGACACGCTGCACGACAGCGCCGACTGTTCCCTCAGAGCAAAGGCCTCCGCCGCGTCACCGCCTCGCGCCCGCGTCTCTCCCTCTCTCCCGAGCATCGGCCGGAAGGCAGGTGGGGCCGCCAGCGCCGCCGACACCTCGTAGGCTCGCAGCCTTTGAGATGAAGTCCCAAAGGAGGAAAAAGTGAAGTGTTTTTCAGGAGACTCGTAGGTGAAAGAGCTTGCAGGTCTTACTTGAAATGGTTCGGGGGACGGGAGGTTTAATGGATTCTCGTTGTTTCTGTGTTCAAGTGAGAAACTCCAAGTGCAGGCGACACCTGAAAGTTTAACTTTGTGGGTGGTGGTTAATCTATTCATGGTTTTTGGGCAGAGGAATATCTTTTCTCTTAAGGAATGAGATGCTAATAAATGGCTTCTTCTCTGTTTCCATTTTGCCACATGCATAGCAAATTCGGTTCGACCCGTGGCTCCGTGGCAACGTCCAGCCGTCCCTCTACAATTTTAGCTACTTGGGATCCCAACCTGTGGGTCACTAAATTAATCAGAGGGTGTTTTGCCCCATACAATATGTATTGGAGTCACAACATTTTTATTTTAAAGGGTCTCATAACGTAAAAGTTGAGAAAAACCAAGTCACATAAATCAGCAGCATCGAACGAGACTGTTTATTAGACTTACTTTTGTTTATCGATACAAATAGGAAAATAATCACAGAGCAATTCCTTTTTCAAATGTGCAGCTCCGACTCACCGCGTCTGGACCATGTTGCATTATCCTGATTCACTTTGTTCCATCTCTTGGAAGAGGTTCACAACCATTGAACGGGACTTTGGTCAGCCTGTGACCTTTTTGTTGTCGTGGGGGTGGAAGTTTTGCATTCACCAGCCTACTTCTCTCTGTTTTAGAGGAAATGAGAAGGAAACGATTCAAACGGATCCAAGAGGTGTTTGTTGTCTGCATTGTGTCTTATGTTGCTCCCTGGAAGAAAAGGGGGGTGCAAACATGAATTGAAATGTGTGGGTGGCAAAGCTTTACAATGGTCCTATGATTATACGTCGTTGTTTGAGACTGTTACGTGCTTATGCCGTTCAATGAAATGACTGTTTGACTTTGGGTTTGATGTGTTTGAACAAGTTTCTGGGTGGTCGTTGCCAGTTTTTTTTTTTTCGCAAGGCAACTTAAATCGGATTCCTCCGCGGATGGACTGTTGCAGAAACACAAAGCCTAATCGCTGATTATGAATGTAAAAGGTTATGCATCAAAATTTGTACACTTCAATTGTTTACGGATCATTTTTATAGCTCGACGGAGGACCTCTGGAGAAGCGCCGCGGCGAGGCAACACAATCTGCCGGCTGTGGCTTTTAAGAAGACACTGTTAAATGAAGTTCCCAATGGAATGTCTGTCTGTCGCGTTTTGCTATTGAAATATCAAAGGGGAAAACGTAAAATGTACGAGGTTGTGGTTTTGAGTCAGAGCAATAGATACAGCGGTGGCTTGAGAGGTGGTCACTTCTGAGAGTTTGATGCTTTTCTCTAAATGTATCCCGGGTTTATCCTGACTTTGTACGTGAAATAATATGTCAGCTGATCCTGTTTTTCCGCAGTGGGAATCGCACACATGTCTCGTAATTTACTCTGAAGCATAGAAGAAGATTTCGATAATGAGAACGTGTCCACTCCCATTTTTGCACATGTTTGTCTCACTGTAGCTGTTGTGAGACAAGTGTCTCTGTAGTAAATTGAGGCCACCTTAGTGTCCTTGGCTACGTGCAAAGCCAATGTAATTGTCTCTATGGTAACGTGGACAGAAAGCGATGCCTCGGTTTAATACCTTTGTTTGTCACTAACAAATATCGGGTGTTTAGGGAGCGTGAGCAGGTTTCGGTTGGCGATGAAGATCATTTAGACATCCCTCCGACCCACAGCTGGTTGACGCCCTGAAGGGAGATAGTTCACTCGCTGAACATATCAACATAAAACCTTTTCGGCTACTGTACATTTCTTGGCTAAAGATTGCACAGTTATTTTCCTCACTAGTTCTAGCTACTATATGTTTATCAAAGTGTATGGTGCCTAGATGGAAATAGACTTTCTGGCATTCTATAGTTCACTGCTGCTATGCGAGTGTGTGTGTGTGTGTGTGCGTGTGTGTTTTCTGTAAATTGTGTAAAGTCGTACGTCAAAAGGGGAAACATTTTATAACAGTGCTTAGCAGTCTCTTTATAAAATATACACAGTGCGTAAGTACATGTGAGACTCGCAAAAATAGTATTTAGCAATAGTGTTCACACTTTTTTCCTTACTCTAGTTCATGCTAGTTGATAGGAAACAAACTGTTGTGAGAAGACATTTACCTCTTTAGCATTGATCCGTGAGCTGTGCTGGGCGAAGACCCTCGATTGTACATATCGCTTCATTTTCGATGCCTTTGTTTTGAGGTTTCTCCCAAGTGCAAACTCTGATGATCGGTTTTACTTTGCCCCGGTTTGTGTCCTTTATTTATTGTCATTACACTTGGCTCACAGAGGTAAAGAGATATTCTGGAGCTATTTCCATCTGAACACCTCTGTTAAGAGTTTGATATTAGAGTTTGACGCCAATTTTCCAATTGCAACTCTGTTTCTTATTCTACAAGGAAATTGTGTTGGGAAAACATTTGTCCTTTTTATGACACGAGTCATGCACTTTTTTAATGTGTTCTTTTTGCTACATTGATCTTCCTTTCTTTTTCTGCTTTATACCTTCTTGCAAATGCATCTCTTTGGTCTTAAAAGATATCTTCTTGTTCATATTGAGGACAAATGTGTTGCCGATTCAACAATATACAGGAGGGAAACAATATGTTTGGCAGCTGGATTTGGGGAAAATATAAAGCGAGTTCCCTTTTCTTATACATCATACGCACTATGATGATTTTTTAGTAACAATTTCAGTTCACGTTTAGAACATCTATTACGAATGGAAGAGTTATCCACTTTTATGTTGTACGTGTTTTGTCAGTGACTTTTAACAACAATTTAACTGCAGAAATGAAGGTCTTCAAAGTGTAATTGTAAAGATTACTTATTTATTTTTTGGGGCCTTTTTTTTACAGCAACTGGATCTAGTCTTCATGAATTTGTAGTATAAAGTTGGACATAATACAAAGTGTCATTCTACAATAATAAACATAATCATGAATAGCTTCTAAAGAGATTAATATATATTGTGCAACATCATTGCAATGACTATAGTTTTATCCAAAGGATAGTTTTCTTTGGATTCTGAATGTGTTGTTAAATGACCTTATGGATTTTGAAAATATCGAGGTTTGACTTGAATGTAATCCTAACACATGTGGCACAAACAGTCTAGATTTACCCTGGCAATGATTTTACATTGAAGCCAAACTGATCGATGTGCTCTGATATTCTTTACAGTACAGACTAAACGCCCAACTCAACACTCATTGCCACAGAAGGCCAAGGCCTGATTTAAGACTGTTACCTCGCTGAGTTTTGACTGCAAAGGACTGTTTACTACTCCTTATCAAGATAGTAACTACTCTATATTTCTATTGACTTTCATTTTGTAAAGCCAAGAATTAAAGAATAAAAAAGAAAAACGGGCCCATCTTGGAACGGCTGAAATCGTTTTGCCAGGAAAAGTAACTTCACCTGTTTAGGGAATATATTTGTTGTTCCTATTCCTCCTGCAGCTATGAGACCGCAGGATTTATAGAAGTATCTTTATGTGATCGTATGTGACATAGTTCAGATTATTACTGCTACAGATCGTGGTGTTCTTTGAGGGTATCCTAGTGCAATTCTACCTGCAGCCCTTCAGTGTGTTGTACGCATGAGTGAGAGAGTTATTGTCGGCCCTGTTGTTGTGGTGTTGAATAATTGTTGCTTATTATGAGGCCAAAGTTGATTGTTGTTGATATTTGTCAATATAAAAATCCAAACATTTTTATTTCATCATGACTATCGTGTTAATTTTGTACCTTGGTGTGTAAAATAGAGATGTGTGATGCATACGTTGATGTAAAATCCTTGAGATGCTCTTACATTTTTATATATATTTGTTTGGTTTCACACACTCCAGAATGTTGCGTTGTATTTAGGTTTCCTCAATTTTGAGATTTTTCATTGATATTCATTAGGAATCTACCATACTGCCATTGATAACTGTTCTACTTTATTCAACAAAAACTGTGGATTTTGTGTCAAAATAAATGCTAACAAGTGTTACCAAATACATGTGTGTACTTTTGTGAATATTATACACAGTTCTGGTTGAAGCTCTTATATCTCCATGGCAGCAAAAGGTATTCTGCTTTGAAAAAAAAACAGCCAATACACTGAATTATCTAAGCAAGGAATGAGCAAAAAACACCCACTCATTAGTAGATGCCACTGTGACTCATGATGAGTCATCAAGCAAAGCTCACAGGGAAAGATTCCCCTTTTCGCAAGTAAAAAAGCAAAACAGAAAATTGTTTGAAATGTGTGATACAAATACAACTTGCAGTAGAGGAATATTGGCAGTCTTTTGTTGTCGAGCAATTTACCAACCAGAAGGCGAGGCATACGTTGGCACAGTTCCTCTCACTCACAAATGTACTGTCCTGCTAGAATTATTATCCTATTATTATTATTATTATTATTCATATTATTCATATTATTAATATCAGGGCTGGATTTCCAAACAGGCCACTGCCGCTGGCCTTCGTTATCGTAGGTGGGCTCCAGAATTAAATGTATTCTACATAAACTTGAAGTCTACCTTGCAGAGGGATCCCTGTTTCAAAATGACAGTGAAAGAATCAAGGAATTAATATTGGCTGATATGACTATTTGTACGCAATGGGTGTTATGAGCCTGGTATGATTTTGTGTGTTAACTGTCATAGACATTGATTGTGCCCCACATTTACTTCGTTAGAAAAAGACAGTTTGCTGCTCAATACCAAGGGCACCTAAATACTTGTTGGCTATTATCTGATTTAGCTGCACAGGTTTTTCAGCTCCATCTGGTGGTATAAGCTTGTACGACTTTATTATTTATTTCCTTTTAATGTATTTCCGTGCCCTGCTTGTAATTATGAGGCATTGATGAGCTGGGAACCAGCTGCAAATTAGGAATATCTTAAACCTTAGGCTAACTGTGTATTGCATTAAACAAAAAGTATATACACACGTTGTTAACTATTTAAAGGAGAAGAGACGTGTCGATCCTGTAGTGCTCTCTGATTGGTCAGAACCGACCAGCTCCCACCCCTTCTACGGACCACTCACCGGCCGCGTTTTGTTCACGTGACTTCACCCCGTTCGCTCCTGCAAAGTTAAAAACAGACTTTGTTTATCTTGCAGGTTGTTTGCTGAAATGCTCTGCGACTAGTTAACCTACTTTCCGCTCCACGTCCAACTGTTCCGTTTCCTCGGCTTCAAGCTGAGGTCGAAACCCCGTTGTATCACTCCTCGGTTCTGTAGCAGCGACTCGCTTTGTTATCCTATTAAATTAATTGTGTTTTCTGCCACTGATACCGCGCTGCACGACAAAAAGCAAAAGGGTTCTGGACTCGCGATTTCCACCGAACATCTCGTTGTGGAGACGGTCGTCTGCTGCTTTTGGGGCAGAGGGAGCGATTTGTTGCAGCTGAACCTCGGCAGGAGAAGCTCCCCGTGAGGATTTCTTCTTCTTTTTTTATTTTTTTTTATTTTAATCGAGCATTTGGAGAGCGCCATGGCGACCGAAGTGGATACGTGGTCCTCCGCTGCCAAAGTCGACGGTGAGTTAATCTTGAGTCAACCCCCGCTCTATGTGCACGGTGACCCCCCCTCCCTCCCCGGACAGCCGGAGGGCCTGGCTGGAGTGCTGTCCTTGGGTCTATTGTCCCCGCATGGGATGGGCTGCAACGCCATGCTCCACCATGTGCTCTGTTCTAAAAAAAAAACACACGCATCGCACCGAGCATTGACGCAACGCTCGCTGCGCATTAATCAGCGGTGTGCAAAATAAGACCCGAACGCATTTTGTTGCGTGTCTTTCTCTTTGTTCTTTTAGGCTTTGTTGCGGTGTTTTGTTGTTATGGTTAACCCTTTCACGTGCGTGATTGGACGAGCCCACGCTGCTCACTTCCGCCGTGGCTCGTCGTTGTTGTGCACACCACTGGCGCAGACCGCCGAGTGCATTTCTATACACGGACACGTCTCTTTGCACTTCGTGCGCAATGTGAAACGAGAGCGTGCACCAGTACGGCCGTGCTGTCCGCGATCGTGCACATATGCCAGATGTGAGTGCGCCCTCAACTCCCTGTAATTTAACGGTTATTTCGAGGCAGTCAGTGTAATGACACACGCCCCTTTTCCGTATGAAGTTCCGTCTTTCTTTGTATGCTTATGCTTCAATAACACGGCGGTGGCCCGATTCCGTCATTGACACAAACCGGAAGCGATCTCGATTTTAGATCGAGCGATTCACGGCCAGTTTTAAAATGCATGGCTCGATCAAACGTGCATGTGGCCTGAAGACTGTTTCTATTCTAATAATTAGACGGGAGCTTTCTTTGGATCGCTTTCCTCCCGCAGCGCGTCGATGACGTCGACATGCATATCTGACCATAAAGCCTTACGTAATCCCTCCCTGGCTGCGTGTGGTCGGTTAACAGTTACATAAGTACAGGAATGTGTTGTTAGCACCGCAATATATTGTGATTGAAGTGATATTTCACTGGTGCGAGTGGCGTTTAGATTCAAAACAATGGTGCCTCGATACACCACGTGGTTTGTTAAACGTGCGCGCGGCCGTGTGTGCGCGTGCTTGTGGTGCACAGATGGGCTTTGCTGGGTGAACTTGTCTCGTCTTTTTCTGTTAATGAGGTGGACACACACACACACACACACACACACACACACACACTGTCAGATACTCTATTGTCAGTGCTTAGGCAAAACAACAACAACTCTACCCATGGTGGTTCACGAGTATATGATGCATATGTAAATCCTACATTGTATAGCACACATGGATCATCCCCCAATCAACAGGCTGCCTTTGTGTCATTTGATTGCCGTTTATTATTAAGTGACCAGAGCATACAGCATTGTCTTTATAATCTCCTCCCAGCCATTGAAAACCCCCAAGTACTTCAATTTAAAATATTACATATCTGTAAAAAGCCTGATATATATATATTTTTTAAATCAGATATGTTGTGAAACTTTCTTGAGTAGTTTCACAGACTAACTTACAAAATAGCAGAAAGCCAAATAGTTGTTGGTCACAGTAGCCGAGGTGCACTGAGGTTACGGCCGTTTCAGCCCCATTTGGGTGCCGTGTGTTGCCAGTCGACCATTTCAAATGGACCATAGTTAAGTAAATAAGTAAACGTCTAACCTTACTATGGGAATTTGAGTTGGGTGTCCCTGCAGTCTGTGCAACTAGTCACCAGCTCTCCATGAATATTTGAGATGTTGGGATTATGAAGTTTGGCCATGCTGCAGCTATGGGCAGGAAACTGATGGTTTAGTTGGTTATTCAAATCAATATCGTTGTTGCCCTGTTTTGCTGAATGAATGAATAAACTTAAGTCAGAAATTACATCTGACAATTGGACCCAATTGACTTTATATCAATGACTTACGCTACGACTTCCTGCTACCAATAACCTGTTTACAGATCGGCGCTGTTGGTAACAGCCTTTTTAAAGCTACAGATTTAAATTCTGCAGAGCCCACCTATGAGCATCTTCGCAGAAACCCACTGCCACAGATGTCGAGCCATATCTTGTGCCTGCGGAGCACAACATTTAAAAAAAAAAAAAAAAAAAATCCTATTTGCGCACACTGTCCGCTGGCATCAAGATCCTTAGTTTGGACCTCGAGCAAACTGCTTTACCGCAGATACGTGAAAATGATTGGCTGTCTGATTGTTGTAAAAATGCAACAACAGCATGTTATCAGCCTCTTAACCGTTTTATAGTCGCTCCAATCTTCTGTATGCACCTCCCTGTGTACTTTATCTGTGTTTGTCTGGTACATGGGATGACTCCAGAAGCACAGTCAGCATACGCGTACATTGTGCATTAATAAAACAAGTTGCAACCAGTGCTCTTTTATTTGTTGAAGATGTTTGGCCGGTTCCCAGCATACAATGTCACCTAGGCGTTGGGCGCAGAACTTTAGGCGGCGTGTCTTTAACGCGTTTTTAAATGACGCTGTCATGGTTTCCTTAAATTAAATGGCAGTTAAACCCCAGGACGTCCCCGCCCGGTCCTCCTCCAGTAGATAATCACCACTAGACCTCATGCAGCGGAGTGTCTGCTGTCTCCTACATGTTAACAAATGCTTTTAGGACATCACACATTTTGAGTTTTGTTTCACTGCGTTGATAGACAGGGAAAAAATATACTATATTTAACCAGTTAGGTTGTTTTGACTGAATGTAAAAACACTTTTTTGACTTTTGATTTTGACAGCGGAGATGCTCTATAATCTAGATTCAAAAACATCTTTAAAGAAATGCTTGCATCAGCAGATGTTAATACACTCTAAATCAATATTTGTGTCTGATATGTTTTCATAAAAAGATAACCAAGTTAACACCTGTAAAAAGGATCCTTATTTTTTTTTATTTTCCAGACTGAATGAACATACAAACATTGCTATCGTTAAAGTTTGCCCTCTGCACACAGCTGTTCAATATCCTGCTCATAAGTACACGACTCCAACTCGGGATTAAGGCGAACACAAAGAACACAGACGTGTGCAACCACTCTTGGAAGTAGAGGGACACTTTGAATACGCCGCTGTATGCAACAGATCCCCCCCCCCCCCCCCCCTCCTTCTTAAAAAAAGTAATCCGTAGTCGTGAAGTATAGGACGGTCCCTGAGGAGGAATGCGCTCCTCTGACCCCGTGGTTGATAAACCCTGCGACAGCATAGGGGCCTAACGCATGGACGCCGCATGCAGGGCAGAGGTCCTGGCCGTGGTTAACCGGTGCGTCGTGGGCTTTGGTCTTTTGGTTTAGTTTTTGTTGCTGTAGCTTTTATGAGACCAACCACGGCTTTTGTAAGGAGAACTTTTCACAAAAGAAGTTGAACAAACGGGCAGGGCTTCGTTTTTGAGCAGCTTGTTTTTGCAACTCTCTCCTCAGTGCACAACGGCAACTTTCTTTTTTTTTTTTTTTACTGCCATCTCATTTTTCTGCTTGCCTCCAATTGGCCGGTCATGTATATGGCGCGCTGCCATTGGCCATTTTTTTCCCCTGCGCTGGCAGGCCTCGTGGCCAACATGAGGCAAGGATACGCAGGAGGCGTAGGAGGAGGTGACACATGTTCGGCTGTTTACACATTTTCGAAGGCCAAGGGTGTGGCGCTGTTTTTAACAGGTTAATTCAGTGAGGTGGGCGGCTTCGTGCCACGGCGCTTCCTTCCTCGCTTGTTATTCGCAATCCAAGTCAAGCATTTGAGACCGGTTGACTTGTTTTTTTAAATCATTTTTTTAAATATATGAACCATTTGGTACTTTTGTAGGACACAGGCTGCAGCTTGGTCTAAAGATTGTTAGTTTTCTGTGGTGTACACACACACACACACACACACACACACACACACACTCCCCCTCTCTGGTTCCACATGTCCTGTTATCTACAGCCCCATAACTCATGTTTGCTGCCATTTGGTGCACAAGCATAAGCACTGTAGGTATTCATTACACTCTCAGACATTCCTCCTCCTCTTTTCTCTCCCACTGCTGGGTCATGTGACCAGTCATTGACCCAACCATGCCATATGTAGTCAAGCCCTGGCTGCTGCGGACGGACACAAAAAAAAGGAGTGGTGTCAGCATTTCCCCGGCATGTGGGTCACTTTGCTCAGCCCCTCCTTCCAAGCCTGCGGAACACTCCAGTCCCACATGTTTTTGTTGTTGTTGTTGTGGTGTGTGGAGACCACCACCACAACAACAAGAAGCATGCTATGTAGACGCTTTATTAAATTACACATTCTTTTCATCACACCCACTATGGAATAGTATTTGAAGTCAATTGACACAATGTCCCAGATGAACTTGATGCATTCTGCTGTTGATTGTGGTCGTAATGGCAGTATTTTTGCACTGTCCCGCGAAAACCCAAATGCCCTAATCAATGCAATTTGCTCGTCCTCCCCCGACCACAGGGGTGTTCTCCTTCGACGAGAACCTGGCGGAGGCCAACCAGCCGTACAGCGTCGACGACGACTTGCTGAACGAGGCGGAGGTGAACGGTAACTGGACCCCTCAGGAGAAGGCCCTCCACGAGGCCCGACTCAAAGCCAAAGCCAAGCGCCGCCTGCGCAAGTCCTCATCGCGCAACTCCACCAGCGAGTCCTTCTCCGAGTCGGGAGACGTGCCGGGGGGCGACCCGCACAGTCCCAAGGGGAAAGTCAACACCAGTGACCGCAAATCCAGGACGGGAAAGGGCAGAGGCCTGCCAAAGAAAGGTGCGTTGGAGCGACTCGCATGCAGCTTTCTGTTTTGAATTTTTTTTATTTATTTTTGTTGGAAGCTGCGTCAGTCGGAGAGAGCAAGCAGCCTGATGTCCATCAAGTGACTTTTGTCTGAGCTACAAAAACGCACAGTTTTTGGTGTAAAAAAAAAGATTTCTACACTCTGCTCCTGAAGTTGTTACAGTTTGTGCACGTGTAATGATTGTGGTTGTTGTTGACAGTAGCAATAAGTTTAATTTGAAATCTGCTGCAGAAGCTGCTTTTCAATAGCTGCACCAGTTGTGTTTGTGGCCCTGGCTTCTTTAAAAAAAAAAAAAGTTTTATGTTTAGCTGGACCCCAATGGTGAGCACGCCTTTATGGTTTGAATGCAGGTGGAGCAGGTGGTAAAGGAGTTTGGGGGGCCGCTGGGATGGTTTATGAAGATGAGGAGCCTGATATGCGGGACCCCAACTACGATGAGTCTGCTCAGGTGAGCGGGTACAGCCGGCATGTACTGTTCATTATGTGCATATTTCTTTGGAAGAGTTCGTACTCAAAAACCTTGTGTTTGCTTTCCTTAGACTAACTATTATCTTCCAAAACAGACTAACTGTCCCTAATTCTGTCGATTTAAGTTAGGTGGAATGTAAAATGCCTTGAAATTGGGAATTTCCCAAATATATTGCCTTCATCAAATGGCTTTTGTCCCAGCCACAGATTTTGGCCTCAGATATTTGACCTTTTTATCCATGCGTTTTGGAAGTTGATCCTCTATCTTCTAAATGTTTTCATCACCTGACTGTCTATGCACACCCATTCTAAACTGTGTGTTTTCCTGATGAGAGCATCACCAGCAGAGTTTAGTTTATCACGGTTGTTTGATCTGATATGTTGTGTGGATGAGCATTTTGTTCCCTTTGATCCAAGCTTACACCCTTTTCTATTCCTTGTGTCAAACCGTAATGGAGAAAAGCCCTTTAAGAGATTAAACTCTACAATCAAAATAAATTGCACAATGCTTCACTCACTTTGATAGCTTTTAATAACTTCAAGGACATGAGATAAAATGCATTGCAACATAATCGTTTGCCAAAAACGCTGTTTTAATCTAAAAATCTAATGATTTGGCCGAGGCTTATTTGAAAAAACATGTTTCATCCAGGTGGCACCGGTCTTGGCTCAATAAACAGTATTTCCAATCTTTAACCTTTTTTATCGAGCAAATGGTCTGCGTGACACGGCTGCAGGTCGAGTTTGTTTGTCTCCTGTCATGTTCTGCCGGACTAAATGAAGAGTGGGAACGGAGCTTCTGTTGCTCAATCGGTTGACATCGGCCTTGGGAGCCGCTCAGAGAAGCCGATGCGATTTGGCCCTGAATGTCGTACTCTGAATGGTAAATGTTAAATGGGAACTGGGACGGAAAAGCACACCGGACATGTTCAGGTGACGGCGGGTTTCTGAAGGTCATCCATTAGCTCCCCTTTTTGAGCCATGCACGGTTAAAGTAGCTTTCCTATTGCCTCCTAAAGTCAGTCATCACAGAAACATGGGCAGATTTCTTTCTCTTATAAACCAAAAGCAGTTAATCTCCTATTCAAGTTTTTATGCATTTTATTTACATTCTATATTCCCCGTTAAACTCATTCAATCTTTGCCAAGATTATCATTTCATAAATTATTCCATTGTTCTCCAGTTGATCAAAACATCACCTGTAAATTTGGTTCTGACTCACATTCTTGGCATTTGCTCAACCTCGAGACAAAAGGGAGCTTTTTGTTGTGTTATTACCGAGGAAAAGAAGACAAAATCTACCATCCAAAATGATTAAGCCATTTTATAACTTTTGAATTTAAAACCTTGATCGTGCACATTTCCAGATACACTTGTCAGTTTGTGTGTATAAATGGAGTGACGACGTGTTTGTTCTCCCACAGGGGGACACAGTTTATGCAACTGTTGTGCCTGAGGTAGATGAGAAGGAACTGGAAAAAATGGTCAAGCCAATAGTACAGGAGTACTTTGAACATGGAGACACCAAAGAGGTCCAGGTAAATGCTCAAGGAAGGATGGATGGATGAAGAAAGTGATGGCGGGCACATAACGGTGCTGCTAATGGAGTTTCGTCTCAAATAGTCTTATTTGTCCTCCCTCCTGTCAGATGTTGCTGAAGGGGCTCAACCTGGGCACGCATAAGTTTGAGTTCTCCTCCCTGGCCGTGTCACTGTCCCTCGAAGGCAAGGCCAGCCACAGAGAGCTGACCTCCCGCCTGCTGTCCGACCTGTCGGGCAAGATGCTGTCTCAAAGTGAAATGGCCCGTGCCTTCGACAAGATCCTCAAAGAGCTGCCGGACCTGATACTGGACACACCGGAGGCTCCGCAGGTACAACATGTGCATTTTGTCACATATTGCTACACATGCTGTAATAAAATAATAAAAAAATATATAATAATAAATGATTTTGATGTCTCACAGATGTTGGGCCAGTTTGTAGCCCGAGCCATAGCAGACCACATCCTCCCCATGTCTTTCCTGGACTGTTACAAGGGCAAAGTGGACTGTGAGCATGCCAGGTGAGCGCAGTTTGAATGCATACAGAGTGGCTTCTTCAAAAACTCCTTGTTTGCAAGCGATGCAACATTTCATTTTACAGTAATATGAGCTAAAAAGATTGATGCAGATGTGAGGGAAATCTTCCTCTCACTCTGGAAAATCTGATAAACTCCACATGTAGTACAGTGTGGTTAAGAAATCCTTTTTAAATGGAACAAAACATTGGGGTTTTCTTGGCTATTTAGGAGCCTCATGGCATTATTAATGTATAATATGTATGTAGCCGAGGGTTTATGGTACGCCCATACTTTGGTTAATTAACAAAACAACAACACGGCTCCGGTTCTGCGCCACGCCGGCCGCAACTGTATTACTTTTTTTAAACCACCGTTGAACCCTTCCTCTACTTCCATCTCCACCTTCACAATAAAAGTACACCGGAACACTAGTGCAATAATAGCTTACATGTGTATATATATATATATGGGCAACTTTTTAATATATATATTTTCAGAGTGGCTTTAGACCGTGCCGAAGTGCTGCTGACCATGAAGAGGGAGATGGTTCGTCTGGATAATGTGTGGGGTGTGGGTGGAGGCCTGAGACCTGTGAAACATCTCGTCAAAGAGGTACGCAAATACTATTTAAAAAATGCAATACTCTCCTTGTGTCCATATTAAAAATGATTTTCCTTTAATGACCCATAGCGCTGAGGTCAATGTTTTAGTATTGACAAGCTCTGCTTCTTCATTCACATTACGTAATAGTAAGGTAAACAGAAGGCAGAGTGCATGCTGGTTAGGGAGCCACGGGCTCTACTATGCTGCTGTGTCAGCAGAATCCTTTTCTCCCCCTGAAAAAGGGAATTGCAAAAACAAGGGCACAGGAGGGGCTGACACGGATCCACATAGTGGCCTAAAACTGCAGATTTCACATGTGCACACGCTCTGTTCATACCCTGTCTTTGTTTCAATGTTTACAATTATTCTTCTACGTGGGTCTGGGCAGTGTGGGAGTTTCAAGTGCAAATCTTGTAAATTGTACGTTACGCAACATTTAAAAGGTTTTTTGTTTTTTTGCATGTTTAGAAATGTGCGAGTGGTCTGCCGGTGTGTTCAGTCGTACAAATACAGATTTCCCCTTGATGAAAGGCCATGAACCTGATTTAGCATAATTAGCATTCTAGTTAAGATAAAACATCAATATTCATGCATCATCATCACAATGTAGATGTAATTTCTCTCTTAACAGATTCTAGTAATCTCCTCATAATGAAATCCAAAGGAGATTACATTACATTTGATTTAGCTGATTCTTTTATCCAAAGCGACTTACATTGCATTGTAACCCATGCGCTACATTTTGCCTGGGGAGCAATTAGGGGTTAGCTGGCTTGCTCAGGGACACGTTGACATGGCCCACATGGGGCAGCCGGGATTTGAACTGCCAACCTTGCGGCTCCCAGCACATCACACTACTCCATGCGCCACCATCGCCCCCAGATGTGTTGCAATGAGCAGGCTTTTCAAGCGAAACAATCCATTTCAATGACCAAAGTTTGATTGCATGTGCATTTTTTGTGTCTTTGCTTCAGATGAACCTCCTGCTGAAGGAGTACCTGATATCAGGAGACGTGGCTGAGGCAGAGCACTGTCTGCGGGACCTGGAAGTCCCACACTTCCACCACGAGCTGGTCTACGAGGTATCAAAGACTCCAGGCTGTTGTCTCTCTTTAAGTTTTTATTCTGCCATGAAACCACCTACGTATTGCACACTTTTCAAAACATTCACCAAGAATTAAAATTCTTAAACAAATAAAAGCCAGAAAATCAAACGGTAAACATTATAAACAAAGGGTCGAGCATGAAACCGAAGCGTGGCAGTATTACATTAAAGGGTCAATGATGAATCTTATTTGCAGGCATAATGTCAAACTTCACTATGTTGGCTTTTTCCATGTTCTCCTCCATATCATGGTGATAAGATAACATTTACAAAGGGCAAAGTCTCATTTCTTTGTCCATGTATTAAAAGAGATCCGCCTAAATTGATCAATCCAAAATGGAGGCACATAAAACAGAACTGTCATTCCTCCATACAAATTGAATGAGTTGTCATAAGTTATAATACTCCACCTTCTCTCTATTGTGAACAATAATAAAATGGTAAACACTGTCACCACGTGGTGAAATGTGCATGTTGCACATCTATACTAATTTACCTTTTTTGTTAGATTGTTAGACATTAGATGATAGCAGAGCAGTGCACATTTGTCTTACTCACTCACTTATTGTATTTTTTTTAGGTGGTAGTGATGGTGCTGGAGTCAACAGGAGAAACTGCCAGTCACATGATGATAAAGCTGCTGCAGTCCTTTTGGAAAACGGGCCTCATCACTGTGGATCAGATGAACCGGGTCGGTGCCTCGCGTTTCCCTTTTTTTAATAAACACTACAATTAAACAACAATTTTCTGTATGAAAGACATGCTCGGCATATCGGATGAAAACACACACTTGTACTCATACAATCCGTTTTACCCGCCTATAGGGTTTCCAGCGCGTCTATGATGAGCTCCCGGAAATTAACCTTGACGTGCCACATGCCCACTCCATCATGGAGACCTTTGTGGACCTTTGCTATAAGGAGGCCGTCATCACCAAACAGCTCAGGGATGCATGTCCCGCCAGGTGAGTTGTCTATCTATCGCTGCTTCAAAACTTTTTATTATGGTTTTATGTTTATTTTCAACAAATATTGTGAATTGAAGAAAGTGTAAATAGTTTGGCTCATTCATTTGATCATTTTTTTCCCTTCTTTTTGGACATCAATGCTACAGAGAAATAACCAATATTAAGCTTTGACAACATAGAGATAATGGTTCTGAAGATCAACTCAATTTTGGTTATCTGTCAGTAACATGTTTCTCTAACTCTTTCCTCCACCAGAGGACGTAAGCGCTTCGTGAGTGAGGGGGATGGAGGCGCGATCAAGAACTAATCCACAAGAGGAGGAGGGGCAGGGGGTTGGTGGTGGTGGTGGTGGTGGTGGGGGTGGTGGTGTCTTCAGGTTGTTGCACCCAGATTTTGCTCCAGCATGTTTGCCTTTTGAAACCAGGCATCCTGGCAGTCTTAAGATTCCTTGTTCGTCTCCAGATAATGTTCTCATTACACAAACCAGCATTGACGTTTACTGAAAGTAGACCCAATAGACTGAAGGTGTTCAGTTCCAGTCATCTTGTTAATCAACGTTTTTGTCAACAACAACAAAAAAATCGAAGAAATTTCTTTATTTTGACGATTTCCTCATTCGTCGTACCCGTTTAACAAGAGTAGTGTGCGTGAGAGCTGCAGGAAGACGGAGAGAAGAATGTTGGTGTTCGGGCTTTGCTTCAGCTGTTGCCATGTTTCTATGTCTTTCCATGTCAAGTGTTAGAAATTAAAAAAGCACTTGAGAGACAACTGCTACTGTACAGTCAGTGAGCACTTGGTAGTTTTCTTTTCTCTTTTTTCAAGGACATTGAGCTTTGTACCTTCTGGTTCTATGAAGTCTTCATGAAACAGTATATTTTTCTTTTGCCTTTTCGGTCCTCGAGACCAAATGTCAATTTTTATCAAGCAAGACATGTTCGGGCGGTTATTTAAAAATTGCATCAGGGCAAATATACTTTGAAGGCTCTTTTCTCTTAAAAATAAATATTAAATTAATAATAATTTGGGGTTAACGTGAGTTTGAACAAAAGCTTGAACAAGCACTATTTTGAGCATTCTGACGTTGCTTGCATTAAATAGATCTACAGCTCACTTGGTCAGAAATGGATTCCGGATAGGTGACCTTATGATATAAAGCCAAACCTAGAGAGCAGAACATCTGGGAATTGTCTTTAAATTATTTGACCTGTCTGATATGTCTGTGAAACGGCGATCTCTGCTTATCTTGGAAGACTGTATGTTAACGCATATTCATTTATGCACATTATGTTCTGGCACTGTTTGTAACAGTTTCTCATGTTGACGAAAGTAAATGTGGCTAAGAAATATATTTCATTCATTAAAAAGCAACAAACTTAAGTTTCTGCATTTCTTTTGTGATTAAACCAGCAGTATTGAGTAACCAGGAGTAAGTGATTTGGGAAGATACATTAATTAAATACATTAATTACCTCCTGCTAATCCATTAGTTGTGATCCTTAATGTATATTACAACAGTGTTATGCACTAGTATCTTCTAAGCTTCAAATTTAAAAATCTAAATGACCCATTGTAGCAGTTTAGCTTGGATTGTTTTTCTTTTCTATTTGTGGCAACTATATGCTTATAGTGATAATAAATGGTTTCTAGAAACATGCACTTCACAGGACAACTAGTTGATAACATAACCTGCAAATACACTGGATTACTTATTAGTGGTACATTGTGTGTAGTGGAAGAAGATACTTCAATACTTAAAGGTTATGGAGTCATCAAATAGTTACTCTCCTAATTACAGGATTTCACATCTTTATGGATCATTATGGGAGAATATGGGGTTTTTAAAAACTCAAGAAAACGCTGGGGAATTATCCAGTGCCAAGTGAGTTACTGTGTTAGTTAGTATGCAATACTAGTACACGTCAGTGAAATACAGATTTCTGTTTTTTCTAGAATAGTGAGGGTATGGCCCGCCCTACTCTGCCTCCGGTTGGCTTATCCTCCTTATTTAAACCAATCTGACGCCTCTTGCAACAAACCTAACCAACCCAACTGTCAGGCCTACGAAGTCACCGAGAATTAGCCAATCAGAGGAAAGGAAGGGAGGGTCGTGACATCGTTTTAGAAAAAAAAGGTTAACCAGGAAGTGGCTAGCAAGCTAGCATCGTAGAATGAGGTGCTGAGACTCTGGTACCTTCACAGGTTAGTATGCTTTCACTGGGTTTACTTTAAGCTAAAACTTTCTACTTGCTCCGTGATTTCTATTTCATTACCAATTAAAGTCACGTTGTGTTGCGCCAACCGATCGGTTTGAGTAAAAACGAACGTTAGCATTGCTGAGGAGTAGCGTGCAACCTGCTGTCAACGTAACGGCTGTGTTTAGTGGCGAGTTACCTCAGTACAAACGGCTCTGGTTCAAACAGGTGTTGGTGATTAGGACTTTACGATAATTAGTTTGAAGACACTATGCAAAGTAAAGTCTAATTACAAAACCGTGGATGCTGTAATATCATCCGTTAGCCTTACTCTTACCTATACAGTATTTTAATGTATGTATTATTATTAACGGGCATATTCATTATATAAAGAGAAATTGGACGCTTAATAAGTGTAAAAGAAAGCACTGGTTAATGTAGACCATCAGAGTGGAGTGTCTAATTGAACTGTAGGCGATATACTGATATTAGACCGTTGCGTTACGTCAAGATATCTTCCTCCCTCTCTTTTCCAGCTTGAGAAAGGCAGGATGGGCAGGCAGAGGAAGAGGGTGGTGACGGGTGAAGCTGTTCCCCTACTGCGGAAAGACGACAAGCCCCCTGCATTTCACCGAAAAGAGAAGAAGAAGAAAGTGGATATTGGCAAAGTATTCATTAACATCTCCATTGGCCTTTGCATATTCAGTCTGGCCTGGTTCTTTTACGCCCTGCACATGCGCTCGAGCCTGGCAAAGCGCGTGGTGACCCTGCACCCGTCACCTCGTGTCCTGGACGCCAACAGCAGCAGTGCCCCGGTCTCCGCAGAGAGGTTCTGGGGCTCATACAGGCCTCAGGTGTATTTTGGCATGAAAACCAGGAGTTCCAGGTCGATTGTGACAGGTGGGCGGACGCGTTTGTAAATAGTTTGCTTTGACAAAATATTTGCTTTGTGGCACTATTCAAATCTTGACTGTTTTAATTGCACTAGATCGGATAAATGGTGGCAAACAATCCCAGGCGGTTGACACAGTTTACCCTGTCAGTCAATTTGGACGACAAATGTTGTTTATTAGATATTAGCATAGTGTACTACATTTGACAATATTGAGGTGCAACAGTTAATTAAGCACCGCCATTCTTAAAACCCAGTTGGTCGATAACATGCTCCATGCATCCAGTGAGTTTATGACCCACCCTTTTTACCTGAAACTGTTGACTAATGTTTTGCAAATAAAATTGTTTTTCAAAAGAACCAAATAACTTGACTTTCCTTGTTTTTCCCCAGGTATGATGTGGATGCGTCAGTTTGCTGACATGGATGTAAACCTGAGGCACACCTGTGAGCAAGGGGACCGCTTGCAGGGCTACGGCTGGTTGATGCATGACGGCCTCACCTTTGGCGTCCAGGAAATCCGTGACAACGATTTCACATTAACGACAGAGTTCGTCAAGAGGATGGGAGGGGATCACGGGGGAGACTGGACATGGAGGGTCACTGCCAAACAGCATGTGAGTGCTCACTTTTTAAATTTTATTTAGCCCCATGAGCAGACGTTCCCATTGAAAGTTTTAATAATTGTATGATTTTTGTCTTTACCCACCAGAGCTCGGCCCCTCAAGCGCCAGTCCTCTCCCTAATGTTTTACACAGCAACAGACACCCAGGGCTCACTGGAGGCTCACCTTGAGGACGGAAACCGCCTGGCGTCCGTCACCGGTTTCTCCGAAGAACTTGGAAACTTTAAGATCACTTTCCGAAAGCCAGTTACTGGGGAATTATCCAGTGCCAAATATGCAACGTAAGTGCATCAATACAGAAGTGTTTGGTTACGACAACAGTTTCAGGGGGATCATGAATTAGGCAGGAACAGATGCATACAAAATGCATGCAATGATTTAAAGTGTGAGATTAGTCAACTTATTTTATGCAGAAAAATACAATGTGAGTGACCCAAAAAATCTGCAAATCATTTGGATCTCCCTGGTTCCCCGAATCCGTCCTTCGGTGGTAATGTCCCAATGTGTAAACCTGCATAGCTACATTCTTTACAAAATAATGTATCTCACCATGAGATGGCAGCAAAAGCATAATTTTCAGCTTCGTTTCATACATTTGTTAATCCCCAACACACTAGAGGAATTTGGTTTTCTTTATTGTTTTTGAACATACTAATATACATTATAACGGATACAAATGAAATATTTGGTCTGAAGACAAGCAGCTTCTCTTCTTGAGGACTGGTATAGCAAATACAAATTTTCTGTATGCACTGATTGATTGAATTATGATTCATGAAAGATGTGTGTTGAAGTGTTTGTGAGGCAATGTTCACTCATCCACACCAGCACCTGTGATTTCATGAGTTTTTTTAAACATTTTATTTCCAGCTACAACTATCTTCAGACTGTCTCTCCTGGCTTGGAGAAGCTGACTGACATTGTGAAGCAAAGTCTGAACCGTAGGTTTATCTACAGCCCTCCTTCTGGTGAGAAAAGGCATTACATAGCCGTGGACACCTACCAGCCCCCCCACCAACCGAACCCTGCTGATACACGGAAGGAGAGTGACTTTGTGGTCCACCAGGTGACCGTCCAGATGCCGTTCCAGATCGAAGTTCTGTTTGAGTCGGGGAGCTTCCACAGACGTCCCAACCAGCTTGTGGGCTCAGTCATGACTCAGGAGCTGGAGAGGAGGAAAGCCGAGTTCGACTCAAAGTTCGAGAAGACTTTTGGCCTCGAAAGCAAAGGTTTCAGCCAGTCGCAGGTTAAGTTTGGCAAGGCAGCGCTCAGCAACATGTTGGGTGGAATGGGCTACTTCTACGGCGAGTCCGTGGTACAGTCGGTCTACAATGAATACCCGCTCCTCTACCCTGAAGGAGCTTTATTTACCGCCGTGCCATCGCGCTCTTTCTTTCCGAGAGGGTTCCTTTGGGACGAGGGCTTTCACCAGCTTTTGCTGAGCAAGTGGGATCCCCAAGTGACGAGGGAGGCTATTGCCCACTGGATAGACCTGATGAACATGGAGGGCTGGATCCCGCGGGAGCAGATCCTGGGAGACGAGGCTCGCAGCAAAGTCCCCGCCGAGTTTGTCGTTCAGCGAAACGAGAACGCCAACCCACCTACCCTTTTCCTGGCTCTTCAGCAACTCATCGAGCAGCTCTCGTCACATTCGGAAGAGCCGGCGTCTCGACCGACCTTGTCTTTCCTTCGACGGCTCTTCCCCCGACTGAAAACGTGGTTTGAATGGTACAACACCACACAGACGGGGTCTCTGCCAAACTCCTACCGCTGGCGCGGACGCGACAGGGACACCAATCTTTTCCTCAATCCCAAGACCTTGACTTCGGGGCTGGACGACTACCCTCGGGCCTCGCACCCGTCGGCAGATGAGCGCCATGTGGATCTGCGCTGCTGGATGGCCCTGTCCTCGGGCATCATGGCGAGTATAGCTCGGCTCCTAGGCGAGTCTCACCGCGACTTCGAACTCGCCCACCAGGTGCTCAGTGACAACGACCTGCTGAATGACCTCCACTGGTCAGAGCAACTCGGCGCTTTCAGCGACTTCGGCAACCACACCCAGGCTGTGTCCTTGCAGCAGGATAAGGTGTACGTGCCTCCCGGGCAACCTCGCCACCAGTTCCCCGTGGCACGTCTTGTGCGCTCGGTCCGCCGGGCGCCCAAGCTCCAGTACGTCAATGCGTTGGGTTACGTTAGCTTGTTTCCTTTCTTGTTGCACATTCTTACCCCGGATTCCCCCAAACTAGAGCACATCTTCCGTGACATGAGAGACTCAAACAAGCTGTGGACGCCCTACGGCCTGCGTTCGCTCTCTAAAGCCGATCCGCTGTACATGAAGCGAAACACAGAACACGACGCCCCCTACTGGAGGGGGCCGATATGGATTAACGTCAACTACTTGGCCGTCAGAGCCCTGCACCACTACGGCAACACAGACGGGCCACACCGCGAGAAGGCAGCCGCTCTGTACCAGGAGCTCAGGACTAACCTCATCAATAATGTTCACAGACAGTATGCTGAAACGGGGTACGTCTGGGAACAGTACAACGACGGCACCGGTCGGGGCCAAGGAAGCCACCCCTTCACCGGCTGGTCAGCCCTGACTGTATTAATGATGGCCGAACAGTACTGATGAGCGGCAGGCTTCAAGTCGTGTTTTCTAAGGTATTGGCTTTCGTTTATCTGGATGTGATCATGCTCGGGTGTAAATATCATTGGTTTTGTAATTATATCTTCCATTTGAAAAAAATGAAGCATTTAGGATCATACATTTCCACTCAATGAAGCATAAGATGGAAGAGAACGCTTCACACAGATATCATCTGAACGGCAAAGTCTTCGGTGCAGCGGCCTTTACTTTGTGTGACGCCAATCACTGCTTGGTGCTTGAGTTCTATACTCAAGATGCATTAAAGAAACACTTGCCACCTCATTATGTGGATGTTGAAAGTATGCAGTCCACTGAAACAAATGTGTTTCCCAGTTTTCTCTACGACAGATTAATTAAGAGACTATAAAGTCAGTAAATATCATAATGCCTAAACCAACTTATACTTCCATCTGATTTTAAGTTTCATTTTTGCTTAATGAAGATGGGCTTAATTGCCCATACTTAAACTCCTTGTGACAAAACTCTTTAAACATTATATAGAAACAAAATAAAACTCTCCAAAAACGTCTCGGCTGTTCTCTGCGCTGTCCCTCAATCAGTAACTGTATATCTGGTCAAAATAAATCCTTAATTCTTAGAGCTGGTTTTCCCACACAGCATCTTCTGCGTTGCCGCCTGTCCGAGCGGCTCGTGGGCGGCGCTCACTGCTTCTACCGTTCATTTCTTAAGACGCTCTCCAGCACACTTCTGTCTGACTGAGGAGAGAAACTTTCATGCATAGTAACTGCAATGAGACATGGTGTGACAACTGCACTAATATATATTAGTGTATATTATATATATATATATATATATATATATAAGATCTAATTTTAAGACAAAGAGCGAGAGTCTGAAACTGGTGAATTTTCATTTCTTAATGAGGTCATATCTTTCATGCAACTTCATTGCTTCTCAAGGCAACTTTTTATTATGGAAAAGCAAAACTGCTCTTTAATACATAAGAAACCACAGGTCCACCTCTCTGAGGGAGGGTTCATGCTTACACACTGTATGTGTGATGCTGTAAATGAACAATTATTAGATTTCTCACAAGTCTCTAACTGGGCAAATGAATGAGGGTCATTATTCGCTTAAATAAATGTTCCCATCTCCGTCTTAATGATTGGTAATTTTGATATTTAATTGTTTGTATAGTCTTTGGAAAAAAAAAAGGTTCTTTACAGTGTTTTCTTAAATGATCGCTTATGAAAGCAGCCATATTTTGTACACGCAGCCTGTGGTTTGACCGACAGGGAATACAACATTGACTGTGACTGTTTGTTAAAAACAATAAACGGTTAAAATAATTAGGGCCTGAGCCGACTGAAAGTCGGGCGAAAGCCCTATTGAAATTGCAAGAATTCTTCTTATTATTATTATTATTATTCTTATTATTTCACCACTTCAATCGCACTTTTGGGGCCTTTGCCATGTTCAAAAACTCTTGAATTTTTGCGTGCGCTTCAGAAGTGCGAAAAATTTATATATTCTTGGGGTCGCGCAATTTGGCGATGAAAAAAAGTGCTCTCTAGCGCCCCCTAAAGTGCTGCCTCTGGGGACATTTTTGTCCACTTTTACGGATTGACTTGAAATTTTGCACACAGGTGCTCTTGGATGTGCTCTACAAAAAAGTCAATCATGGTATGCAAATGCGCCTACCGTTTTATGGCCGCCATTTTGAATTTTGTGAAAAACACGTTTTTGCGAACTCCTCCCAGACGCTTGGTCCGATTTTGACGAAATCTTCACCAAAATGATCAGTGGCTCAATGCCATCAAAAGTTATCAAAAGCTTGTTGATATCTCATTTAGTTTTTAATTGATGGACCAATCAATTTGTCGGGGGTGTGGCCTAAAAAGGAAAGACCAATAACTTAAAAAGTAAAAGGCCTGTCGCCACCAAATCTTTAGGACATGTTCACATTGGGTCCTAGAACTTCCCCTGAGAATTAAAAAAAAATCGAACATTAGGGGGCGCTATGGTGATTTACTGTATTTTGGCCTTTTTTTCGCAATTTCCACCGTATTTTGGTTTTACAAACGAACGAACTCCTCCGAGAGTTTAAATCCGATCGATTTCAAAATCGGGCAAGTTGATCCTGACCCCCTTGGGGTCAAAAGTTATTAAAATCAAGAGTTTTCATAAAACTACCTGGCCGTGAGCTTGCGTGCAGTTTGGACGATTTTTGACGATTTTTCTCAAAAATGTAAAATGGTATAACTCCAAGGAACATTGATATTTCTGGCTAGAAATGTATATTCATGATGCTTGTGTAGGCCTTTAAGTAATGCCATGCAGTGATTTTCGAAAAAGTATAGCGCCACCTATTGGCTTACGTCAATGCAAAGTTTCTACATTTACATGTCCATTTCCTAGCCCTTTAATCTGATCAACTTCAAATCTGGGAATATAATACGTAAGACTGTGACGATGGCTCACAGTGAGAATTGGGAGTTTTGGACCAACTTTGTTGCTGTGACGACGTCATCTTCGCATGAAAGTTCAAGCACATCTTCTGAGCCTTGGCAAACTCCAAAACTCTTGGAAAGCTCATTGAGTGTCCTAGGTGATGACCTTTACAGACCTGATGTAGAGTTTTGGATCAAATGCTAAGAAATCCCTCCATTGCGCCCCCTGGAAGTTTTCGACGAAGCGGCGCCGGCACCATGTTTGACCTACAATTGTGGTGATTTTTTTAACAATTGTATTAAAGGGAGACTTCAAATAAAGTCTCTGACGACTATGCTCTAAAACAAACAGGAAGTCAGTTATAACCATATTAGTGTGAATATTCCCTGTAGTATTGCAAGAGAGTCACCAATCCTATTTGAAGGACGTTTCAAACCACTAAATTGTATCAGAGCAGATAGCTCATCTGCAGAGCGCTCGGCCCCCAGCGCTGGAGATGTGGGTTCGATTCCCAGCACGGCAGATCTTTTTATTTTCACCTCTATTTCGGTTTTGCACTTTGTACATCGCCACAACTTATTTAATAAGACTCCTGATGTGACTTAAAATGTATTTAATGAATCCAGGATGTAATATTTGTTCAGTATGCAGGAGCAGTGATTTAATTTGTCATGTTTAGTTTTTTTACATGAGAATATGGTTCGGTACATGCTGAGTTAATTCGAACAGCTGACGTGGGGCGCTTGTGGTAGCGGGGCAGCTAACAGACACTTTAATATAATTACATCTATGGTTTAAATACTCGTATTCTGCCACATACTGGTGGAGATGCAAACACGTTTACTCTGCGATCTCCATAAACTGCCTGCTCTGCTCATGGCGATGTTTAAAGTATGTAGTATGCAGTATGTAGTATTAGTATGCAGTCAAATAGCCGCATCCCTGACGTTTATGACACACCAAGCCGTTTGAAAATCGGTTGAAAATTGAGCAAAATATAGTTATTTCAGCACTACATGCACAGTAGACTTTAATGTTATAACTGGACGAGCGGTCCTGTCCTAAGATGGCCGCCGTGTGACGTCGTCGGGTCCCATTGGCTCTCAGCGCCGGTAAGCCATCTAGCCTTTCTATACATGTCTATGGCCCAGGCGAGCAGAGGGGCGGGACGCGGGACAGACAAAGAGCGAGGAGGAGGAAGAATGGCGGGGACCGCGTTCACAATCACGGGACGGTAGGATACGTCTGGCAACTGCAAGTTTAGCTTCAAGTTAAGTTCAGGGTCCGCGTCACCTCCGGCGTTGAAGATCATCCGGCGCCGCGGTTAGCAAAATATAGCTCGTGTAGTGCTATGTGGGGTCTCCTCGCTAGCTAGTGAAGTGTTTAGCTAACTTTAGCAACTTTATTAGCTCCTCACCAACGCCGCAGGCTTCACCGCGCCAGCAAACAACGACGGCCAGCCGCCTCGCCTCGACAGCCCGTGATGTGACCGCAGCTCACCGGCTTTCTCCCCCTCTCTCTCCCACGCCACTAACAGACGTTTGTGAGTAAGTACCCTGCCACATGTTACTCCACTTTGTCCACGAACAGCAATGTGGGCAGCGGATTGTAGCTTTTTTTTAACTGAACGGGTAGAACTGTGAACTGCGGGTGGACATAATACTGAGGACGCAGTGTGAATAACATTGAACTTTATTGTATGCACGGACCTCTTCGTTATGGGTAGTCTTGAATGATGTGAATGCATGTTTTCCTGCATTCAGTTAAGAGCAACAGTGTTAAGCTTGGCCTGTCGTTTACCGCATCTATGGCTATTTGTTGCTAATGACATTAAAACGCATTGGAGGTGCTTGTGTGTTGTTACAGGGGATTTATCTGTTGTGTTCTGGTTAATGAGCCCCCTTCAGTGAGAATATCTCCTATTGAGTAGGACCGGTGTGCCCCTGTTGAATCTTGGTCATAAAGATGGGGAAACGTTTCAGTGTGAAACAATTGTTCTAAACTCCAATTGAATCCTACATTGAATATAACTTACTTGTTATCACGAGAGTTCGCCAGCTTTAACTTAATGTATTTCTGTTCAAAGTAACCTCTATTCAGGTTTTGCACTTTGTACATGGCCTCAACTTATTTAATTGGACTCCTGGTGTGACTTAAAATTTGTTTAATGAATCCAGGATGTAATATTTGTTCAGTATGCAGGGGCAGTGATTTAATTTGTCATGCTTAACATATTTTGTTATTTTACATGAGAATATGGTACATGCTCAGTTAATGAATATACATTCTAAAGTGCAATGTCCGTGACAACAGCTGACGGAGGGCGCTTGTGGTAGCGGGGCAGCTATGGTTTAAATACACGTATTCTGCCACATACTGGTGGAGATGCGAACACGTTTACTCTGCGATCTCCATAAACTGTCTTTGCTCTGCTCACTGAAGCAAAAGTCACTGACGACTATGCTCTAAAACAAACAAGAAGTCAGTTATAATTTCTTTAGTGTGAACATTCCCTGTAGTTTTGCAAGAGAGTCACCAATCCTATTTGAGGGACGTTTCGAATTATAAGTTGTATCAGAGCACATAGCTCATCTGCAGAGCACCTGGCCCCCAGCGCTGGAGATGTGGGTTCGATTCCCAGCACAGCAGATCTTTTTATTTTCACCTCTATTTCGGTTTTGCACTTTGTACATCGCCACAACTTATTTAATAAGACTCCTGATGTGACTTAAAATGTATTTATTGAATCCAGGATGTAATATTTGTTCAGTATGCAGGAGCAGTGATTTAATTTGTCATGTTTAGTTTTTTTACATGAGAATATGGTTCGGTACATGCTGAGTTAATGCGAACAGCTGACGTGGGGCGCTTGTGGTAGCGGGGCAGCTAACAGACACTTTAATATAATTACATCTATGGTTTAAATACTCGTATTCTGCCACATACTGGTGGAGATGCAAACACGTTTACTCTGCGATCTCCATAAACTGTCTCTGCTCTGCTCACTGAAGCAAAAGTCTCTGACGACTATGCTCTAAAACAAACAGGAAGTCAGTTATAACTCTATTAGTGTGAATATTCCCTGTAGTTTTGCAAGAGAGTCACCAATCCTATTTGAGGAACGTTTCGAAGAACAAAATTGTATCAGAGCAGATAGATCATCTGCAGAGCACTCGGCCCCTGGCGCTGGAGATGCGGGTTCGATTCCAGGTGCGGAAGATTTTTTTTTTCACCTCTATTTCGGTTTTGCACTTTGTACATCGCCTCAACCTATTTATTAAGACTCCTGATGTGACTTGTCAACTTTTTGCAGGCCTTTTGCAGCTCGGCAGTAGCCTTGTCTTGGTGGATTCCGTTCATGAGACCACAGAGTCAGGTTTGAATGCCAGCCCCGAGAGTGATTTATTTTGTCTCCTTAGTCTCTTTTTGACCCGCGCGCCCGGCCGACCGCCGCCCCCCCCCCGACGTGCAAGGGGGCGAAGGCCCGTTCATCGCTGCTTGCAGCTTTAATTTCCTTTGTCTTACTGCACTTTCTTTTGGTAATTTTGGCGTGTAAACAACTGATTGAATCCAAGCTTTTGGCTTGAAATGCAAAGGACCAAAAATGTATTTATTTTTTTCTTTAAAACTTGATCTCGATCTACTAAATAACAATGTTTACCTTCCTCCAGTTCCAGCTATTTATATATATATAAACTCCCCCTGTTTTGTACATTTCAGGTCATTTTATTCCTCACCTGTTCAGCAGGGATGTCCTCCTTCCTGTCAGTCAAAGCTGTGACCTTAAGTGCAGCAGCCCTGTCCTCCTTCCTTTTGTCAGATGGCACATTGGAAGGCTTCTAGCTGACGTCCATCTCCTTTTTTTTTTTTTTGACATGGTTTCCATGGAGCCAGTTGCTGTGAGGTCCTTGTGCCTAATTAGCTAAAATCAAACGGCATAGAGTGTACATAGATGGCAAATTCTTTTTACTCCTTGACATGCGCTGGCATTGATTCGCACTCCAGGGCATTCGGTCGCAATGTTCTGATTAATACTTTGACACCAAATATAAAACGTAGCGACTCGGAGCACTGATACAGGTTCTCTCTGTCTATGCACAGGACTGCTGAGTTCCAACCTCTACACTTTTATAAATCCTTTTGAATGGACTCGATGTGCAGCTGTATAGTTGATGGCTTAGCATGGTGCATTAAGGTTTCCCGGATAAAAATAGTCCCTCTATCAGTTAGCAGAGCAGCACATACGCTGTGAAGCCAAAGCTCAGCAGCTTCACTACATGTGTTAGAAGCTGCAGTATTTCTGTTCACGATTCATGATGGATACTCTTAAGAGCAACGCAAATATTCACTGCACCCGTCTGGGAGAAGGTTGCAGATCCGTCTTTTAGCATTCTTCAACATTGTGATAAGTTCCTGTGGCTCAAATTTTTGGGTCTAGATGTTAAAAAAAACTGTTGTATGATTTATAGATCGTCAGTCGTGGGAGACACAAGCTCATCGTTTGACCCTTTGACCTGTCAACACAAGCAAGGTATCAAGGGATTCGGACACAGATGAGCCATATCCTCTGCCTTTCTCTGTTTCTCTCTCATAGGAAATGGATTCCGCATCCCCTCAATGCAACTATAGTCGAAAAAGCATTTATTTCTTTGAAGAGTGCGGACAATCTGTGTGACTAAAGCACTCTGCGCAATCCATCCCCCTCACCCAAGACCCTTTTTTCACAGTGAGATGGGATAATAGCCAAACAGCATCAGAGCTAACTAATGTGACTGCATAATAAACAGATGAGTCAGGGAGTATTCATTTACATATCATCCCAACCTTATCAGAGATTCAATATAGTGAATTTGTAGTGAAATACCGACCACCAAAGAAATTGCTTGAGAATGCAGCGATCATGGAAACAATGCAGTGTCCAAATGGCTGCTGCTCAGTTTTGAAGTATAGTTTAAAAAACATTATACATCTCAGAGTTTTTATACAGTTGTCCAATAGCTGCTGAAATACCCCCCTTGTAGCAATGACTACTGTATTGAATGTAATTACTGGGAACTTGTGCTAGAGGGAGCTAATTAATAAGGCATTTATGAGTGGAAAATAGGCTTTTTGAATACAGCTTAGCTATCATTTTACTTACAATGGAGAGCTACTTGGAATTAAAGCAGTGTAAGTGGATAATTATGCAAATGGTCCAATTTGGATTTAAGATATGGTGGCAGGCTATATTTCTCCATGATCACTGCTGCTACATTAGAGTGGCTCACATAGGTTTCCTGTGCGCATGTGGGCTTATGTTCAGATGTTTTGTCCTGAGGCCATAGTATGATGTTTGAGTGTGTGTGTGTGTATGTGTGTGTGTGCTCTCTGACACAACTTTTTTGCCTCCCATACAAATAAGGAAGACCTTTGAACAAACGGGCTCTGATCATCTGCTCCTTGTGACGTATGCCTTTATCCATTTTCTGGGCTTGTGCATCCCTCACGCCTCGTGGCTATGAATTGCTTAACGCGTCAATTTTAATTTACCAACTGCATGTTCATATTGTTTGTAGAACTCCGCCGTTGACATCACTGCCCTCCCAGCACCGGGTAACAGTATTTGTTCTGTCTCTCTGACATCAAAACAGAAAGCCGTCATTTCTTTTTTTAATTCGGTTGCCATCAGCATCATCATCCACACTGGCCTAATTGCTGTTTATACTTTGCGTCTTTCTATCCAGCATCTCCGGCTCTACGTACCCTGCCTTTGCCCCCCCCCCCCCCCCCCCCCGCACCAGAAGCTCGCTGTTAAGCACCAAACTTGCCTCAGCGAACATAGGTCTATGTATGTTATGTAAGGCCCCCTATAAATAGGTTCACCCGGGATCTTTTGTCTTTACCTGATTCGCTCTTAGCCCAACAGTTTTTATTTCTGGAGAGAGCTGTGGAAGCTAGTGCAATGTAGAGATGGCCGTTTCCATAGTTACTTTTGTTAGCTGCGAGCCCTTAACATTCTTCATCTGTTTCCTCACATGTCTGCTGTTAGCAATTTTTATAATCTGTTTGCACGGCGTGTCCCCTTAGTGACTGTGTGTGCATCGATAAAGACGCGAGGGAAGCACTGCTTTCTGATTATTAACAATCCTATCTTTTTC
The DNA here is from genome assembly GCF_949316345.1 of Pungitius pungitius. NCBI lineage: Eukaryota > Metazoa > Chordata > Actinopteri > Perciformes > Gasterosteidae > Pungitius > Pungitius pungitius. The sequence goes on along the minus strand of NC_084908.1, from coordinate 14,574,763 downwards.
ATAAATATTGTGGTGTCAATGGATAGAGGGAGGGGGGGGCAACAAATACATAGGTGTGGGCGCAGATGAGTCAGGGACTTGAATATGTCAGAAGTATATACAATTAGTTAGAGTGATAACGATTTTGTGTAGTGGATGTTATTGAGCTTCACTCCAAAGGGATGGTGTTGCATTGTCTGCACATAACCTAGATATTTTCATTTAAACACATTATCCACTGTAATAACATTCCATCAGTTCTCTGGCAGTGGAGGTATTCTTTAGTTTGAATATCCAAAATGATAAAAAAAATATGAAAATAAACTGTCCCGTTTCATTGATTTGTCTAAATATCGCCCGAGCAGTTAGGTAACAGCAGGTGCAGCAGCTGGATCAGGCCCAAGAATTTGACTCTCAAAGTGCTGCAAGCATGGATCCGGCAGAGAAGAGGGCAAGGTGGGGGCCATGCAAGCGCTGTGTGTGTGGAGGAGTCTGGGGGCATGGTTAGAGAAATGCTGGGGCATTCCACAATCACGATTGGAGAGCTGAATACGATCCTCAGCCATCCCTGTTGTAGAACCAAACAGTACGGGCGGCTGGGGACCAAAGTGGGCGAGTGCGAAAGTATTTTTGGATCACACGGGAAACCTGCCACACCACCAGCAGCAACAGCAGCAGCATCGGGGCCTTGTACCGGGCTTCCCTAACCCACTCCCACTCTCAGAGGAAGAGCAGGAGAGAGATGTTCCTTCAAAAGAAGAACCACGCTTCCGCCGCTTTTATTTTTCTGATTTGGGCTATTTCGCTTTCAATTGCCCAGCGTTTGAACGATGATGCAGTATATATAACTATGCAGAGCCCAACATGACAGAGGGAGAGAGAGAGAGAGAGAGAGAGAGAGGGAGAGAGGAAATAACGAACTTGGCAGCTAAGGCGAATATCTTGTATTTATAGAAAGTCGTGTTTCCGGCAGAGGTTTCTGTGGTTTTAGCACTCCCAATCCATTTCTGCGGTGTCTTACAGGCCCTATTGTATCCAGGTTTAGATTGAAGATGTTCCCTCATCTAGCGCCTTGGGGGGAGATTTGACTGTGAGACATGTCAGAATGTGATTTGGGGGAGGCAGATGGATTTCTCCAGCTCTTGTGCAACCTTGGCTTTCTAAGGATTGCTCGAAAAAAAAAAAGAAGAAAAAAAATCAGCTTTGCATCCACAAACTTTTGGCATTAGTGGTAAAACCGAGCACTTGAGGCTGTAAATGCACGTAACGTGTTCCAAATGCATTTAATTACTACATGGCTACAGGAAGAGCTTTAGCCTACCTTAATTATTTTTTTGTTTTGGAGAACCATCACAGAATTTTCTGCACAACCTCTCCAGATCATGTTTGAAATGCTTTTTTATTTCAAACAGCAAATGGCAGCCTCTGCATCTCAGTGGATTTCCTGGTTTGGATAAAGTTCTTTTATTATTTACTCCCAAACAGTGTGGGCCGCATAGTTGGTTGACAAAAGGCCAAGGCATTGAGACTTTGAGAAGCTAATGTGCAAGTTTGATGTATTCATTTTCAAATAAGAATTATCGTGACGAGTATTTTTTTTCCCATGCAGCCGAGTAGCGATGCCAGAATCCGATGATACTTTGATTCTTGCGGTCCTCAGACAAAATCTAGTGTAGGTTTAATAGGTCTCGGGAAATAGAAAACAGTGTAAGCCGTATTCTACACGGAATTTAGAATTCTAATTGCAAACCCATAAATGAACAGAAACTGGCTCTAACCCAGAATTATAATGTGCTTTTAATTATCATGAGGAGCTTAAAGTCTAAACTCTAACATAGACAGAACCCAAATGACATGTAATCAGATCCATTGATGCGTTTTTGTTGTATTTTCGTCATTAGCTCGACTGCTATTAAAACACTAATGAACCACTGTTCATTAGTGTTTTGAACAAAAAATAATATCAAACGTAAAAACACAAAAAACACCCAACAGACACGGCCGTGCTCTCTATCCTGCATCTTGCAGGCGGTGATCTCAGAGGGCAGTCAGTCCTCACTGCCTCTCCAACTCTATCAGGCACCCACCTGCAAGCAAAACTCCCACACCCTGTCCAGGAGTGAACCTGAAAATAACACGGCCATGGGGTTACATATGCAGTGTAAAGAAAAGTATTTACCTCTCCCCGAGGCACCAAACATGCACTGCTGTTATGAAAGTACCATTGGGCATCCAGCACACAAGACCATCAGCTGTAGTAATGAATTCAACAAAAACTGAAGTGTTTTGTTTGACACTTTAAATGCAAGTCAGAGAATGAGAATGAACTGTACGTGGAAACACAGGCGTTGTTATGTGTCAAGGGAGCTGTGAGCATTTCTAGACATGCTACCTGGCTTCAGTCATGGCTTTCTGTCCAGCTTGATACTTTTCAACAGCTATTTGATAGACACTTCATCCATGACTCAAAAGATGAAGCATACTGGATTCTTAGACTGTTCCTGTGGTGTCATCAGCAGCTTTACGCTTATCCTGTGTAATAATGCAACATCGGCAGGAGATGTAAGCACAAACTTGTATGGAGACGTTGTTAAATCCCAAATGATGGATTCCTTGACTTTTTCCAAACACCTCCATGAGGTTGACAGTTGTTGTTTCAAATCAAACGCCGTAACAACTGTTGGATGGATTGCCACAAAATTTGCCACCCACATTCAAGCCGCTGCAGAATAAACTGTAATATCCAAACAATTAGCATGGCTGTAAAAGGTTGGCCGTGTTGAATTTGCATGAAATGAAGCATTGATTAAAATGCATCCATGCTGGTGCCGTATATGCATGAGTAGGTTATGGCTAAACGTATTGATTTACTTTTTAAATTTATTTAGTCCAATTGATGACTAGATTTTTAAAAAAAGACACGCTGAAAAGGGAGCCTATTTAGGTCAGGTACAAATTAAAGCATTCAATTTGTGCTGGCTGAAGTAATCTATTCAGTATAAGTGCCAAAATACCCTTTTATTAAAAAAAATGTTTTATCCTCTGTCCTGTCAGTACTTTGAACCTCTTTTGATGTAGATGTCCTTTTATAAAAAATGGAATAAACTTCCTATTGGTCCCTATTCATTCCCGAGTAACAAAAGCATTTTGTTTCACATTGCTCAGATGCAAAGGAATAAAACAAAAGGCTTTCATTTAACTTTCACAGGTATGGAGTTACCCCTGCGCTATAATGTCAGTAAGTGCTAACATTACATAAATCCATTACTTAGTCCCTTTGCTGTGGCATTTTATGGAGGGGAGAGGTCAGCCACACTGCAGTTATCATAACAGCATCTCGTGATCTGAACCCCATGTGATCAGATTGGTTTTAATAGACTCTGGATTACTCGGAGGCAGTTCCTCAAAGCTAAACATCTCTGGGGCTAGAATTAGAGTGCACATCTGAGGTGAAAACGATTTGTCCGGGAGAATGTCACGGCTGCAATGAAAGATTTTATAGGCTATTATCATACACTACCTTAAAAAGATGACAGGGCAGCGACTGAAAGATCCTTTCATACATCTTCGACTGCTCCTTGAGTATGGAGATTACATTAAATCTGAGTAGTCTAATATAAGCGGGTTCTGTATTATGCCTAATAGTGTCTTTGTCTTTGTGCTATAGTCACAATATAATTTATTCACAAGCATTTCTATTCTCTAAAACAAATCCTGTTACTATTCAAATGGCCCAAGCTCGCAGGAGTCCTTTCAGTACAGTTAAAAAGAACAATTATTGGTAACTTTCTGTCTGTTGTGATGTAGAGGCTTCAATCTAATCAATATATTCTGGCCTGTGTACGTGCAATGTCTTACTGCAACAATATACAATCATGTATTCAGATATTTTTTCCTAAAATTGGCTCCAGGCAATTTTCTGATATGAAATCATGATATTTCATTCATTGTAAACGGTGCTATATGGGTGCAGTTGGTCAAAATGGAGATAATTTCCACAGCATTTCTGGGTTTTAAAAATCCATATACTTAGCTTATTATACAGGCATAGTCAAATACTCTTGTTTTTTCTTCTTCTAGGGGAACTGTTGGGAGCATCTTAAAAAATGTGTGTTTCTTGTGGGATTTGAAGGCTGAATGCGGCAGCGGCGTCGCTATCCATGGTCCTGAACCTGTAACCGGTGGAAGGCAGAGGTCTGCCGCGGACCACAACTTCCTATAAAAGAGTATCGACTTTTTGTAATAGGAAGTGTGACCACGGAGTGCACCCGGCAACAGCTGCGAAACAGAAAAAAAATGCTTTGGGGGTTGAAATGTCATGTGAACAGTTGGGTTCAACCACTGAACACCTCAGGGGTGTTATCGACTCCCTTCAATGCTTTTAAAGGCCAAGGGTTCGTTTGGACTGGGCTTTGCAGTTATTCACCCTGATGCTGTAAGCGACCACAATTTCCAGCGACAACAAGAGAGCGATTGAATTTGTGAAAGAAAATCAAAGCGGTGGACTGCCAGGAAGAGTTGCTCAGTTTAACTGGAAACATGTAGGCCATTCAGTCCAGCCCAGACAGAGAAGGAAGGGTCATGGGGGAGATTAGTACCTGCAGTTTGGTCTTGTGCTTCTGTCACCTAAACGAAGCCATTAGTGTTTACTCCAAAGTCAAAACCGACAGACTATGATTTTGGAGAATACCTTATTACCTCTTTGCAGTTCTGCCCTCAATTGCTTGACTAATAGTCCTTACATGTTGATTTTCTTTTTCGTACTGTCTGATTTTATTAAATTTTGTTAATTTGCAATTTAGCTTAAGTCCTTGCTTTTGAACTTTATACCTGAACATCAGCTGCTGGTATTATTCCTAAACTCAGACCTTCAAGAAACAGCAACAGGTAATAATTTCACTCTGACCTTGCACATATAAGCCTATTTTTATTACAGCATCTTGATATTCCTGTTGGTTCATATCATAACTTAGGGTATACTCTGTTTACAGCATGCAGCGTGCAATTTGCCATAACAACTAACTTATGGATCTCAATATTTCCCTTGAGTATTTTGCTGTCACTATAATGTGTAATATACATTTTTATAACTTGCATAGTTAAAGATTAGAAGCTATAAGTTTTATTGTTGAACAAACTTGTTGCCAAAAAGGTGTATTTGCCCAATACATACATCACGGGGTGCATCACATGATAACATGTTTTATTTTCTGATTTGGTTATTCATGTACCAACAGTATACTTTCTGTATTGTCACACTGCCCGTCATTTCGTCCCTTAAACTGGCGTTTGGATGCCTTCTTACCTCCAAAATACTGGAATGTTCCTCCTGTGATCGCTCAAGTCCGTCAAACAGCGCTGGAGTCCCACTTTTCCACCAGGTCGTACATCTCTTACCGGGAGAGGACTATCAGAACTAAACCGGCGGATGGGGGTATACCTCCGCGGTTTGAGACATTTCACCTTCAGTTCGGAGGTCTGAATGGTGATACCAAAAGAAGAGGCGCCGTCTTTAGTGTGATAACATTTTAATCAAAATTATAAATCGTTTCAGTGGAAATAACTCGAATCATTACAACATTTTACCACCGAACACTGATCGCCACTTGTTGCAACGTCAGACTCCAGTATGGGAGGAGGGAGGATTGGAGGGGGGGGGGGGGAAGACTCCGTCACATCCTGTTTCCATATATGGGCATGAAGTTTACACGCAGCGGGGAATCCTCTCACTGGAGCTGATGAATGGGGAGGAGGGCCGAAGGAGCTGCCAAAGTGTATAAAAGGAGAGAGAGGGGAAGTCGCTGATGTGAAATCCACAGCGAGCAAATACCCACCGAGGAGCGGAGACGAACAGGAATACCTTTAATTGCTTTTTAAACCTTTTGACACAGACCGCTTTGGATCATTTGTTGAACCGCATCAAAAGAGGGGTTGAAAGAACACATTCGTCCGCATAATTTGTTTTACATTTTCCCCCTTTTCTCTTTTTCTCCCTGGGAGAGACGGACCTCTAAGTGCATCAGTATGTTGAACAATATGGATTTGAATGCGAAAGATTCTTTTTACCCTCAGTTTGAGAATTGCAACAGTTCTTCCGTGGGAATGGAAAACAGCGCGCGGAAAGACAACCAGGAGGTGTATGTCGATGCAGAGCGGGGGGTACCTGCCCAGTTTGGCCACGGTGAGTTCGCATCTTTGCACGGTCGGTAAAATGTGCATGCATGAGAATTTGAATGTGTCGAATCTAAGTGCGTCCGCAAATAGAGTCGTCTTTCCGCGCAGTCGTGTATATGAAGGCATTTTATCAAGCCATTCCTGAGCCAAAATACCACACGAATGTTTACGTAACGCTGATTTGTCATCCTCGGTCATTTTTGCACTGATTCTCAAATTAAAAAAAACACTCGCGATGACAAAGTTTTCTCTCTTGCTGATTCAACAGAAGGAACCCCTGCAACCCTCAAAACCGAAGCCTCCAACTCGGAATTTGCGTTTAACCCCTGCGAGTGCCCAAAAGACACCTACACCCCCTCCTCGCTCGCCTACTCTGGCAGTTTCTATGTTGAGGCATCTCAGGGAGCGCCGTGCAGCACCGAAACACTTCTCAATATGATCACTGAGATTGTGGGAATATCCACACTGCCACTTTCAGAAATGACACACGGCGGCAACAGTCGGGGAACTTATCCGTCGCCCGCGCCGATGGACAGCAGCAGCGGCGGCAATTTTGGAGACCCCGGCGTCAAGAGGCAACCCTACACCTGCTCGGGACCTACTCCCCCCCTGTACTCCCCGGACCAGACGTGCCCGGGGTACGCTGAAGATCAGAATGGAAGCCAGGCTCTAGACCCGTCCACTTCCCAGCTGAGCTTCGGTTCCTCCCGAGCTCCTAACCAGAAGAAGGATGAACCGAAGTCAGAGGCCGCTTCTTTCCCCGTCGTTGTCAAGAATGAGTTTGAAAGCAGCTGCTACGAGTGGGGGGCATTCAGTAAGTCTGGCTGTTTGGAGACGAGTTTCCAGACAGAAACCTTCCCGATGTCCAGCGATTTCCCCCCCGACCAGCAGATGGATGTCAAGGAACTTTTAGACACATTCCCCCCAATCTGTCCCAACCCAGAGATGGAGTTTAAAGTGGAGGGGGGAATCAAACAGGAACCGTGTTTCTCTGACACCTGTTCTCAGAGCTACTCAAGCCCCCTGTACAATAATTACCTCCCACCACCTCCGATGGGCCTCTCCTCCAACCTGAAATCCTTCACCGACCCCCCGCAGCCATCTAATCAGTGCGATTCCCTGTACACGTCACCAGCTTTACCGAGCACCATAGACTCCATCCTCTATTCTTCTTTGCTGCCAGATTCGTTCGCCCAAAGTTACACCACCCGTGCGACGAAGCCCCCCAGGGCCAGGAAGAGCCCCGCCGCCTCTCACGGCCCGGCCAAAGAGAAACCCTTCACCTGCCCCATGGAGAGCTGCGACCGGCGCTTCTCTCGCTCGGATGAGCTCAACCGGCACATCCGCATCCACACGGGCCACAAACCGTTCCAGTGCCGCATCTGTTTGCGCAGCTTCAGCCGTAGCGATCACCTCACCACCCACACCAGGACTCACACCGGGGAGAAGCCGTTTTCCTGCGACGTCTGCGGCAAACGGTTCGCTCGCAGCGACGAGAGGAAGCGGCACGGACGCGTACACCTGAAACAGAAGGAGAAAATGGAAATAAAGCCACAAGTGACCACCAGCGCGTGGACTTTCACTCTTCCCGAGGGAATTTGAAGCCAATGCGGTGGTTCCACATGTACAGTATTAGAATCTCTCCGTCTTGGAAGATAAGCCAGCTGACCACGAGTTGATGTCTGAGTTCGTTCGACTGGCGAGCCCATGCCTGGCACAAGAGGTTTTTGCAAATATTGCAGTTTTCTTTCAGGAGCAGAAGGGGAGAGAGGTCTGCTTCGGCCTTATTGCTTGCTGCTGACGCGTCTGACTTTATGCAAAGATGCATAGGTTGAAAAGTCGGTAAACGGATCAACAGTGACTTGTTGCTGTTTTTGTCAGTAGAGCCCAAACCTCTCTGCTGCGGCACTGCATGACTGCTGTTCAGCACCTCTTGACCTGGACAGCTCCAACCTCCATCGCCTCAGAGCCGAGATGGATTGCACTTACAGATTATTAATATTTCCATTTAAGATTCTTATTTTCTGCTTTTAGCATTCTTAGAGCAATGGTTTGGACAATGTTTCTTAAAACGCATGTTTATGTCGGTGTTTTTTTCTTTTTCTTTTTTCTTTAAGCGGAATATCAACCACTGTCAAGGTATACTCCTTCGCTGATGGGTTTTGACATGAATGTAGGCAAACTTATTTATGGTTTGACCATAATGCTGTCCATCTTTGAACAAATTTAGTGTTTGTTTAACTTCTTATCATTTGACTGTCGGTGTTTTTGTCATTGGTCTTTGTGTTGTATTACACTTGTTTGGATTATAACAATTGTGAAAGATATATCATAAATGGGAAATAAATATATTTGTATTACTGTACTTCTTTGTATTTTTATAGCTAACTGTATATTTTACATTTATCACATTTGAGCGTCATTTATCAAGGTGAAATGTATTCTAAATCATTAATAATGTCTTGGTTTTTGAGGGCTATTGTTTAGTAACACAATATTTTAAATGTTACAATTTGATATCAGAAACATTTTCGCAATTCATCACATTGTTGGTATGATACAAGTTATTTAATTGAACTGCTGATCTAGATTTAAAAGGGATCAGTATGAACGATAGTTGTAGTACGGCTTTTCAACAAAAAGGATTTTACAATATGTACAGAGAACTATGTTTAATCCTGCTAGAAACGACTGGCAAAATCATACGAACATTGCTTTTGAGTAATCAGGTAGCACACATTGCTGCGTTTCTGTGGACTTTACCTTGGACTTTCCCATGAAAGGGTTTTAACTCCTGGTATATTTAGCTGGAGATAATGTATGCTGAAATGTTCACTTTAGCAAACAAAAAAAAGAACAATGTTGAGAGTTTGGTGAAATTGTCACCAACAAGGTATTGCAAAAAAATAATTTAACTTGCCTTAAGTTATATTAACTGTTCAAGTAAAGATTTTGTACATACACAGTTTCTACAATACTTCAAATCAATATTGATGTTGTTATTTTTATGAAAGGTTTATGAACAAAATAAACATTTTCTGGAACCAGCAAGTTTCTTGTGCATGGTTTAGAAGGATCAAACGAGTGTCTTCTTTTTCTCCCTTTGTCCGATCTGTTCCAGAGAGCATCTGGACCCCCCATCGAAGCATTCGGATGACTGTGTCCCTTTCCAAAAATATACATTATAACAGTCCACCTGTGGCACCACACTGTATCCCTAACATTAGACATCACAACTCTGCTCTGTGAATCACAAGGCGTTTGACTCAAACACTTTAAAGAGACTACACTATTACTCAGTGCTGTGATTCTGAATCCCCTCGACTTCAAAGATCCCTTTTTCTCATGTTCTAAGTGTCGAGACGAACACCATGGGCGCCGTGGTAATCTTGTTAAACACGACATTTTCTTGCCATGTCAATGAGATGATCCGATGCTCTCAGTTCATTCATTGCTTTGTTCATTCACTCATCCATTTTTGCAATAAAAGGATATTAAATTCCACTGAGTTGCTGATGGCGATTATGGTCTATTATCATGTTTTTTTCCCTCTCTCACACAATAGTGCTACTGCAGTCTTCTCTTGTAAAAAATGCCGTTAACATTCTCATTTCTAGAATAAAAAAGTGGTGCAAGCCATTGCTTCAGCTTTCTGATTGTGAGGGCCTCTTTTCAGAGCAACACAGGCTGCACCCCACAACAATGAACACATCCAAATGCCGCTGAACTGGCAAAAACACCTTGAACACAGGACAAGTACTGTTTGAGGTAGGAAAATGTGACTTATGCAAAAAAAAAAGCGGTTGTGTCTAAAATTGAATTTTCATGATGCTTGGGGCTCTGTGCATCTTTGTAGGTGGCCAAGATGGTCCAGCCTGTCATTGTAAACCATGCGGGCATCTATTACCAGGGAGTCCGGTGTGGTACGTAGGACATGCGTGTGCCCATGACGCAGCCGGCTGGCGGAACGCTACTTCGCTTGCCCACGGCGGTGCGTAAGCGCCTGCGTTGTCTGTAGCTGACAAACATACTGCACCAGTGCGAAAAGACGAGCTGCCACATGGCGCACTTTGAATAGCATGTATCCATCCGCTCCTGTCCATCACTCATCATCACTTACCATAGGGCCCCCCCAACCAGCAACAACACACACTCCCTTATCCATGTTGCTTTAGTGGCAAACGTGGTCCAGTGATGGATGTTTGAGGTTTTGAATTGCAGTGATGTGCAGTCACAGTGACCATTATCCAGACACTTCAAGGCTGAAGAGTTATTGAACTCTGGCCAGTGATGGAATTTCTGCATTTGTGCATTTGAAAGCTCAAATTCACATTTGCATACTGTAAATGGTGCTTGATATATCTACAACGTGTGCGTGCAGTTTCAGCTGCGTTGTCTTCATCAAATATGTTAACCATGTCAGAAACCCTTCCAACTCATTCTTCGATGAGGACTAAAGGCTTACATCAGTTTTTTTCCCCACTAGCATATATGATTTTTTTTTTTACTCCAGCAGATATGCGTAATTGCGGAAACCATTAAGTAATTGTGCAGAGAGGGCATATGACCGCCACTGAGAACTATGATTTCTCACAACGCGCACCTCTGCTGTGAATGGTAGCACATCAAGTCCATTAAATACTTGCCAGGATGTTACTAAGGCAAACATATTAACATTAGTAGTGTTGCACAGCGGGGGTCTGGGTGTGTGGGGGGAGGGGGGCCATCCAAGGAAAGTGTCTCTCTGTGACTAACAAATTGCAGCGAGAAAACCATGATCACATGTGATTTCAATTACTCAATGTCTCTTTTAATTAATCGCTTAATGTAGGATTGCTTCTGCATAAATCAATGGGACTATTTATCTGCTGTACCAAATTTACAATAGTAGCTAGTAATAATAGTTTGGCCCAGGATTAAATAAAAAATATCCTTAAAAAAAATGACAATGAAGGATTAGATGGGCCCAAATTCTGAGGATTTGTGTCATTGCAGAATGATATGTACTTACATACATCACTTGTAAGCTTTCTTTTATCATTTGATTGGCACACAAAGGTTTGTTTTTTCTGCATAATCTACTTTTTTATATATTATAATATTTGGAATGATACACATGCAAAAACTAACCTCCAGTATATCTATATTATATAGGGTTCTGACTGGAGCATGTCCTCCTTGGAGTCAAGCCCATCCACATCTGCGCTGCCATTGAATATCTGAAGTCCGTCTTAAGAGGGACAAGTGCGGCCCCAGTCGTCTCTGAAGAGCCCAACATCCCTTTTATCCATGCTTGAACTCCAAACAATACTACCTCTACAACAATAATCCAATAATGACTTTCAGAAGGTATGAAAAGGAATGTATTTGCTTATATGAAGGATAACAAGCAGCTCCAGTGGTTCAAGATTCAGGTATCAGGTCAACTGAAGTACCTATTAATAATCACAGTTCTACTTGAGACGGTCTATATGGCCACACAGTCTCATTTGGCCGTGGATTGATCTATTGTGGGGTAATCACCACATAATTTTATGCGCACCTTTAAAACGTTCACCGGGGCACGTCATGGTCCTTGGGGTGGGCTCGGTAATCAAGGTGCATAATCGCATGGCGGTAATGGCAATCAGGCTTAGCAGATTAATTCCTTGGATCATACATCAGCCCGTTGGACCTGTATCTGATCATGAAGAAGGGTGTAGGTGGTCTGGAGAGTGCAGGTGATTAAAAACAAGAGAACCATCGCGGTGAGAAGGAGCTCGTTATGCAAACATTTTAAAGTGCCTTATTCATTCCAATGTTCTAGCTCCCAAATTCTTCATTTGTATTACTGATCAAGCTAAGCGTCTGAAGAGAAGAAGTTTTGCTTTGCTGATGAACTACACGTCAACGCTAGGGTCAAGGAGTCCAGTCTACCACTTTTGTCCTGGGCACGTCATCTCTATGGTAACTAGCTCAAGGGACTTTTAGTATAGGCTGCATCTAAAGTGAATGGAAGGCGGTGAGCATACCCTAGCTGGATTAATGACTTCATAGCAGCTGCCCTTGGAACTACCCCGGTCTGAGCCATTACAATACTGCAGCAGCACTGTGGTGTACCTGAGTGTATACGGCCTCCAGCAACCTGGATCCATTCATCGTTCAGTCCATACAAACAGCTTTCTACCCTTAGGTTAATTTCTTTTCAACCCTGAAAGCAGAGTGTGTCAGATGCTTCTTGCTTCGGGTTAGTAAAGGAACAGGGCGGCCTTTGGTATTTTGTAACATAACATATCGTTTTCAGATGCTATAATACGTACCGTTCATGACTAAATGTAATGTCAAAATGGGCACTTGTTGCGACAAACCCACAGACGTTTCTCCTTAGGTTTTGGTAGCAGCAGGCAGAACATTTCTAAAAAGCCCATTGTACGCCGCTGCTCAGACTGCAGGTAGGCAAAGATAGCAACCAGCTGGTGACCATAGGGAAGCATTCAACGGAATCGTAATACTTGCTTTTACACTGCTCTGAATTTAGCTTTTATGTTAATTGTTGGGGGAGACCAAAAACAGAGCTAAAAGAAGTTATTGGAAAATCTTTGAAAACTGTTTTAAGAAACACCGGTCAAATCGAGGCTGTTTCTCCTTCTGCTGCTGGAAGTACAAATAAGCAAATATTTACAAAAAAGTTTGCTATATCACCTTGATGAGGTGATAATGTATATTCAACACCAAAAGCAGCAAAAACTTAATTCTTGAGACAAATGTTTTTTTAAATGCTTTATCAAAGGGAAAAAGGAAAATTGCAATCACACATTTTCAATCAAGACCACCTGCTCATGTTCTTACAACAAAACAGACCTGATTAGCTTTTGTTCCCCTCCTTCCGTAACGAAGGAATGAATATCTTGTGTTCAAGTGTCATACACCTAAAGGGGCCCAGCCAACATGGGCTGGCTACTTACATTACCCTCAGGGGCAAGACAGAACAAAGAGAAAGACACTGTATACATGCTTCAAACACGTTGTGCAAAATAAAAACTCACGATATCGAACCGTAATCTACATTTGTCCCTCATCAAAACAAAAAATTTCAGGATAAATTTCCAAAATCCCTTTGGCTGCAGTAAAATAGAAAATGCATTTCCCTTCATTCAAATAACACAGGTGACACTTCCCATCCTCCTCTGGGACTGAATGGAAACTTGCAGTCTTAACAGCCGAAGGCAGAATGCCAGATCTCAACCGAGCACAAATAGATGTCTGAGCTCTGACATATTGCTTGGCATGGTAAGTGTGCTATGTAATAACACAGGAAGCTCTCTGTTTTGGTCTGCCTCGGTAGCTGGTCTGATCGTTTTCTTTGTCATTTTCAAATAGCAGGGATTTTAATATCACTGAGGCTACGTGGAGGTACATGTATAATACAACTGTGGCTCAGGGTGGTTTGGACGACTGTGACAGCAGCTGGTCGTGACAATGGGATGAAATGTTAACCGTTACACCAATCAGCTGGTGGCAGGAGACGACACACTCTAATCAGTCATCATTTTGTCGCAACAAGTGCCCATTTTGACATTACATTTAGTCATGAACGGTACGTATTATAGCATCCGATGTTTTCATAGTTTTGATAGAACAGTTGACTGGTCAACTAGGAAATGACCAGCACAAATGCATCGATGTTTCCTGCAGATGCATGTACTGTATATCCTGGATTGACAGCAATGACTCTGAAGGAAGTTTGTGCTTGTGGGTAAAAAAAACTATTACTTGTTTCAAATATCGAGAGATATGCTGTCACATTAGCATACATCTCGCAAAGTGTCTTCAATAAACAAAAAATGGTGTAAAATCCAGTCGAAAAACCCCACCGTATACACACAACTGTTAACCCCTCTTCCCATAAAGTAAATTACCGTATGACCATGTGTCCAGTGGAGCCCTGAGTGATTACTTTAGTGCTTTGACATTTGCAACAGCAGTAATGAGGCATGTCTGTGACAGCTGTGTCACTACCGGCAGCCTATGTCTCGGCTGCTCAGTTCAGCGCTGCGAAGGAGGCATACTGTGGCCAAACACTGGCACTCTCTCTAGATAATGATGGCTCACCCATCGAGAAGCAGAGAGAATGTGTCGAAGTCTGAGGACACTGCGCATGTGTGTTTTCACTGAGAGAAAGAAGTGAGGCCGATTGAGAGAGTGTTTGTGGAGTGTATTAGTATGTGTGTGTGTGTGTGTGTGTGTGTGTGTGTGTGTGTGTGTGTTTGTGTTCATGCATGTCTGTCATTGCCAAGATGGAATCAGAGACTGTGAGAGGAGGCTGGGCTGGGACATAAAGACTAGTAGTATGAAAACGAGTGGGCTGAACATGCTCGGCTCATACGGTGCACCCTACCGTCAAGCAGGGCGGCGATTTGCATGCGCACGCCAGCCTGGACGCCAACCGCAGTGTGCATTCCGCATCCAAATTAACCATCAAAATCAAGCATCGCTCTATGGAGCCCCGTGAAATGTATGCAAAATATAGCTACTTCAGCATTAGCGCTTCACTTTCTCTGCCGTGACTGTTGTTTTAGTGGCCACTGAATTCTGATAGTTTCTGAATTGGAGCCTTTGGTAAAGAATAAGATGATTATTTCCTAGTCTGCTTCATCAATGACCTAAATGTGATCAGACATTGGGTCTTGTAAAGGTTTTAGATCATATGTGCTACTCCTCTGTTCTGTTGTACTCAGGTCTGGATTCTTCTGTCATTGTTCTATTATGTTTTTTTTATGGTATTTTCATTGAATTACATTAACGCAATATCATCATTCACTAACGACGACTATTGTTTTACAGCCTGTTAACGCATTTTTTTAAAACATAGTTATAATTATGGAATCCATTTGCTGACTGGCTGTGAATACATAAACAGACACACCGTGGCACTCACAGAAAAGAACTGGCGGAGAAATGGAGAAAGGTAGCGCTCTCTTTTCATTTTAAATCTCTTCCAGACGGCAGAATTGATGGAATCAAATTGATTAATAACTGTTGTGTTTTAAATGCACCCAAGAAGGGAGAACAAACTGCTCCTTATTGTAACTCTTTACTTGGGCAAGCAGCCGTTCTGCCCTCAGGAGAACTGTTTGCACAAAAGGTGCCTGTAATAATATGTTTTTTTGCTACAGACTAAATATAACGTTTAATGTCCTGGCTCTGGCAGAACGCTTCGGTTTTATTTTTCATCTGATTCAATCAATTTTTAGGTTGAGATTTACAAGAAACATGTTAAATGTTACTGTGTAAAGTGAATACTGCCGTTAAAAAGTGCTTGCATTAATAAAAATGCGCAGTACACCACTTTTGATTAATCGCAAGAAAATACAGTTACAAGTTATTTTCTATTTTGTTTAATTCTGTTTGATTTGTTTCTGTTCTATTATGTTGTGTTATGTTATGTTCTATTTTACCTTCTGTTCTGTCGTCTTTCCGTCTTGTTCTTGTTATATTCGGTTCTATGAGCTTCAATCAACAAGTCAAAACAAACGTAAAGTTTTGGTTGTCCATCTTCCCGGTCCAGTCTTTTTTATTTTTATTTTTTTAATTCAGCTACTTCATGGCTGTACAATGATATTGAAAAGAGTCTGATATATTCTGTAACTGTAAAGGTTCAACAGCTGTTATTCCCAACCAATGACTGGAAAAGTCTAATTATATGTGGCAATACCAAAATATATCATATCTGCTCAAATGTTTTACTTTTGAATATATTTTTTGCACTGAAGACCATTTGTCACATGCTGAACAAATATTGGGAAGTGATCTGTTAACGACCATTATGGACATATGGGCAGCTAAATATAAGAATGTAACTCAAAAACTCAAAAACTCATACACCTACTTGCATTTGTAATGCAGGAATCTTCCGTCTAATGTAGTATTTTGACACGCATGACTACTTAGTATAGGTAAACTTAAGTATAGGGTCTGAATACTTGTCCACCACTGCCTGCGTGTACCTGCTGCTTTACCCCCCTCCGCTCAGCATAGAAAAGCCATGACCCCGTCCCCTCCCCTCCTTATTCCGCCTGGTCCCCCCTCAGTGGTGCATAATGGCAAGCTCTGCCCCCCAGTGGCTTTTAGCTGTTGATGGACTGTCACTTTCCCAGGGGGGGTGGAGTGCACAGAGAGTGTGGTCTCTCCCCGTCTGAGAGTATAGGAAGCATGCTGGGGTCACACACAGGCGTATGCAGGAGGCTACAGTACGTTTCTAAGCCTAAAAGCCCTGGCCGTGTATCAGACAGGAGCTGTCTCTGATCTCAAACCTGTAGAGTGTTGGAAACCTGAAGAGACCTGTTTTGTCCCCCTCCTGTGATTATTTGTGCTTTAAATGGTGGCTTTCATATGTATGAGTCAGATCAGCAGCTCACATTTAAAAATGAAAACACTCTCTGCTCACTGCGGACCCTAAAGTCTCTTGTCTTGTAGCAATCCCAAGGTGAAATAACACTGGGATTTAGGTTGTAGTTTTTTTTAACTGCTTTTGTGGAGAGTTATGCTAGTCAAAAATGGAGAAACTGAGAGACTTGACATGTGTGATTCATCACACCATATGAGGATACACAATGTTAAAATGCATAACACACATGCATGATGTTACATATTCTTATCATTTCACAATCCTCCATTCTCTTGCATTTTGGCATCAATGCACATCTTTAGGTACAGGTGCAAATCCTTTATTGGTGGTTCCCGGCAAATCCTCTCCAACAAGAATAATAGTGATCTATGCTATATTTAAGTTGGAAAAAATTAGCAGCCCACATTTTTAGTGAGGAAAAAGACGAGAGGAAAAAGGAGTCGGCTGTGTTGCTGTTAGTCATCAGTGATCCTGTCACTCAATGCTGTGGCGGCATAGGGTCTGCTTCCTGTTAACAAGATATGTTTACAGCATCAGCATTGAGCTCCCACCCTCTGTGTATTTGTGCATGTATACCCCTTGTCACTCCCCAGGATGGATGCATCTACATGACCGTTAACTATTAACTAATCAGGAACTGCCATCTTTGGGGAGACAGATAGCAACAGGGCCCCCGGTCCTCCTCAGTACTCGGTGGCTGAGGCAGGCCTTCCTTTGTTATGGAGCCAAAATGGTGCCCGGTGGCAGGATGCTGTGTCTAACCATTAACTAGACTCTTGTGACTCTGACTTACTACTGAGGTGACAAATCACAATGTCCCCCCAGAACTTAGCCTGGAGAAATATTAACCCCATCTCAGCTGGGGCTCTTCCTCTCCCATTCTGCAGATAAATGAGGAGATGTTGATCCTTCCATCACCATCAGCTTCTCCCTCCTCCTACTCATCCACTCTCTGTGTTTGTGTCTCTTCTGGCACCACTGACAGCGGCGTCTTGTGAAGGAGGGAGAGATTGATATGATGAGAGGTAGATGTGCTGCTTCCTGCCCTTGGCCGAGAAAAAAAAAAAAGATAATTTATGGACTCGTCATTTTGCTGGTGGTGAAAAGTGTATTTTTCCTAGCAAAGAATAACCCTCAAATAAATTATCATTATGAACGAATACAGAAGTATGATTGAAGTTGAACAATCACTTTAACATTCGCAGAGCTGGTACAATCAAGGGCTTTAATTTATGTAGCGGATTCTCTTCATTGGTGATCTCACACGGCACCTGAGCTGTAGATGGTCCTCTCTAATGTGACCGTTCCTCTGCTCGTGTTCACAATGCCCTTGAATGTTGTCGGTCCCTCTGTCTGTTTAACGCAACACCGACAACATTTCCCCTCTGCGGAGTCAGCGGACCTCTAGGCTGTCCCGGGCCCCCCGGCCCTCGTAATGGCCGCTTAGGGTCCAAATGGACTGAAGAGCTTTCCTGTGTCCTGAACAGTCTACTCCACTCATCACGGCCCGTAGGGGTCTCACATCAAACGGCCTCATTATTTTCATCAAGGGTGGAATTGTAAATGTGTGGCGAGTTGGAGCTACAAAGTGACTACCGGGTTCAAATAGAATCTGCGCTTTGTGCTTATGCTACGACGGCAAAAAGGCTGCAGAGACTCAAATGGGAGTCGGGGCTTCATGTCAATGGTCTCACTTCTATTCGTATAGGTACTGATGGAATTCATGTTAAATCAGGAATCAGCCTTATGCATAAATCCCCCAAAGGATGAAAGGAATTATCATTCAGCACGTTTGAATATCCTCTGTCATAAAGGACTTTCCCCAAATCTGATCATTAAAGCACAGCAGAAATGTTCTGATATCCCAGAGACCATTAAATAACCTCTTAGCTCAATTGGGCCTGTTTAGAGGTTTAAAGCATTTGTCAAAATTTCCATGAAAAAAAATAATATTACCAGCCTAATTTAATATTTACTGACAACAATGTGACAAAGCAAGATCAAAGGTTGGGATAACACTCACTGGCTGTTAACTATATTAACATGGAAATGAATGCAACAACTCAATAGCCTGTTGTCATACCTACAGTGAACAGCCTAAATAAGTTGCAGTGAAAAATCACAAGGGCCGTACTTGATAAGACATACTTGTGTTACTATGGCAACGTCCATGGCTCAAGCAAAGAATGCAGAGATCTGGATAATCGTTGTCATTGTGAAACATGGGGCTTTGCTGTGAGACCGGTGTATTACTATAGTGGGGCATTAATGCGTTTGCAGTCAGCATAATCAGTTTCCATTCAGAAATCTCTTCAACTAAATATTTACACTGAACTGCCTGCAGCACAAACGCCTCTGTCCGTCATTATATCGCTTTTTTTAAGATCAATATACTCCTTCCTGTTCAGACACGAGTTGCAGATTATACAAATTATTGTAGCAATTTACACAAATAAAGAATAACTTAACATGTATTCTGATATACATTAAACATCTGCCAGATATTCTGAATAGATTGTATTATTCCAAACTATTCAAATGACGAGTATAGTTCCTTCATTTGATTTGGATGCACATACCTTTTAAATGGAGCATTTGTTCAGGTGTATAAGAATAGATTTTCTGTCTACGTTGTACAAATAACTGCAAAACTTACAAATTTGCTCATATTTTGTTGTGCATTTTACTCTTTTTTTCTATTGTTAATTTATTTTTATTGCACTGTTGGAAACACAAAAAAAATAATTGAATGCCTGTTGGACTGAACCGCTATAAAAATATCTTTATGTTTGTATCATTCAGCATTTAGAGCGCCAACTAATAACAGCACAGTTTACTTTTCTTTTTCACAGATTTTGAAATGTTTTATATTTATTTTTTTGGCCTTTCCTGTGTGACTGCACACATTCATCTTGATATTTGGACTGCCTGATGATAAACCGCACACTTACAGTTGAGATGCATTGCTTTGCAGAGAGTGCGATAATGATTTCCAAGCTGTTAGCCTGCAGTTTCATCACATTTTAGACCTTTAATGTGTGTAATTGGCACCTGAGGTGATATATTGATATTGGCTGAACTCCCATAGGCATTAATGTTGTTCTATTGTGTTACTCTGCGTTGACAGACGGCAAAAGCCCATTTGACTTAGTTATGTTGCAAGGATTCCTCATCCTGTGAAGAAGCCAAGACTGGCCGTCATTTTCCCATCGTGTGAGGTCCTTGATCGGCTTTGGGAAATTTCTCTTTAATGTTTTCAGACAATTTAATGGCAGTCAGATGCAACACACATATTACACTATTCAACTAATCTTTTTTTTTGTTGCACTGTGCATGTCTGATTTTGAGGAAACAAGACAAAATGGCATTGACGAAAAAGACACAATTCCTACAAAAACAATTCCAGACAAATCTTTTGATTTGCTCTTGTTGTGACTGTTTCTTTCAGTTCTTGCTGTAATGTTTAATCCTTGCATATGACTAGTGCCCCCTGCTGTTCAAATTCTTAGATACTTTCTCTCTGGGGTTTTTAAAAATACATTTGTTGCTACATCATACAGGTTGTAGATCATAAAGATCATAGGTTATTGATATGTTTATGGGTGGCTTATTTGCTCCAACGTGACCTATCAGGTTAAATCGATTTTAAGGTTGGACAGACATTTCTTCTAATATTGATAAATTATAAAATGACTACTTTGGGTGGATGTAAGAATTGTCACAACATTGAAGGTGGTTCTTTGACATGTTTTTGTGGGATTGGGATCACGTGAGGTGGCTTTTAGAGATATTTTTTAGAGGTCTGTTCCCTCCATTGATTCTACATCTGACATCACTTAAAAACACAAGTGTTAAATAACTACTGTTGAGTCATACACAACAATAAGAAGATCATTTTGTTCTTGGTCTCCTTTTTCTTCTCCTTTTCCTTTTCATCCTTAAGAAACAGCAACACTGCAGCCAAAATAAAATAAACTCTGTGCAAAACCTTTTCTTTCTAAAAAAAAAAAAAAAGTCAGACATGTGTTGTGGTTGCTAAGCAAACAGCGACTAATAATATCTAGATGGAAGAGGTTTGCATTAGTGCAGCAAGCCAAAGCACAGCGTGTCTCAGTCTCCACCAATCTAAAACAATGAAGGTTCACCACACTGTAATTACCACACAATGAGTTTGTCAGTCACTTCTCATAAATATGAATGAGGAGGGATGGATAAAGGTGTTTGGTCTAAATTTGCCACGGTTTTTGACGTGAGAACGAGAAAACGGCCTAGCATCATATTCATCCTATCAAAATCTCCCGAGGGAAAGAGTTTTTAAGCTTTTGTGTGTCAGTCTCTCGCTGTCATGACTGGATGAGAGCAGCATGTAGAGGGCGGAGAGGGGTAGAGATTGATGTAACAGGTTGGGATTTTTACATTTCTTCTTTTTTTTTGAATCAAGGGCTATATATTTTTTGCTAACAGCTGTTAACTGAGATATGCAGGAAAATGGCAAAGAGACAGAAGGTACCGCGGTTTGAAAACAGAAAGATACACCGCCGATTGGTTATTCTCAAGTTGATTTGAATATTAATGTGAAATATGAAAAGCTCCACTTAAACTGCTGCATGTTCGTCACTTAGCATCTATGGAGAGTGCTCTTAATGTCAAAGCAGGCTTGATCATAACCAGCGTTCTATATTTACATTTCTAACCACTGTATATAAAAGGTAATTCTGTCATCAGAAACTATAATTATCAATTAACACTTATTTAGTCATGGAGATAGATGTGTGATAGATGTGGTTTTATACAGCTTACAAACTGTTTTAGGCCCAACTTGAGGTTGAATAAATCCCTCTTGGCTTCTCAAAAATGATTACAAAGCTCAGCTGAGTGGTTCCATGCGGTTATCAGATATTGTTTTAATATCAGCGGGTGTAGTAAAAAAACGAGCAGTTTAATAAACCTCATGATTGAATCATGATTGAAGTTCTATTAGACGTATTATTATGTGCAGGATGGACCTTGCACATAAAAATAAAGATTAAGCTGACAGTCGTTAAGAAGACCATAAATGATTCACAAATTTTGTTATTCACATTAATAAATATACAATATTTTCTGCACTATACATCTAAATCTTACTGAACTGCTACAACGAAACAACTTCACATTGTTTCCTGTTGACGTTGACATATAAAAAAGAATCACTTTAGAACAGTGTTTACCAAAGTTAGCGAAGCTCTTAAATGAAAACTTATTGGCCATAAGGAACACACTTGATCTTATACAGAGGAAAGTAGTGAGGAAAATGTTGACATTTGGCTTGAATAATTAGTCAGGTGCAGGAGTAAGATGAACCACGGACCATTTGACACCTTAATGTTGTCTGAAGACAAAAAGGTTTGGACTTTTTAATTGCTATTTTGTACATTAAGGGAGAGTTTCTACACTTTAGACATCTCTGTGGAATAAGGTGGAAAAGCTCTTTTATCAGTTAATTTGGCATCTTGATGTCGAACACAATGAAACAGTACTTGTCTGTTTCAGGTACTCCATTGTATTTCTGTCACTTTATGTTGAAACTGTAACTCTGAACTATTTTACAATAATGCAGGTGATTATTATAATTATATTTTTTTGCTCTTTGTCATGATTTTTTGGTCCATTACAGAAAGCTTAACGTCTGTTAACAAACTGAATCTAAATAATTAGCTTTTTACCAAACAGTTGTGTTTAAAAGCCAATATTTCATTTGAAATAAATCGGATTTCCCCAATTTAGATGGTGTTGTGTATCGCAAAATTACAATTCTTTTTTAACCTTTATATCACATTTGTTCAATTCTGCTTTACAATCACAGGATTTTCAAACGGCAATCAACACATGCTGTACTTCTGGTATTTGACCAGTAAGTGGTGCTTGAGCTCCTAAACGGGATTTCTTGGAGTACCGCTACTCTCTAGGTCTCTTTATCTGAATTATCCTTTAAACCACAATTAAATCAAACTTGATGGAACCCAATAGTGACAAAAGAGCCTCAGAAATATGGGTTTCATTCTTTTTAAAGTATGTTTTTTCATTATATCAAAATCTTGTTGATTGATTCTGACCAATTTAAATGGTTAAAAATGACTGTTCGGGGCGTCTCCATTTACCAAGTATTAAGGTTATCTTCTCTTTTATGTCATCACATTATAAGTTGACTTTTTAACTATGATCTCTTAAAAATGTAGTTTTGATATCATGACATTAATGCACACAGGATATTGGGCATAAAGTAGAAGTTTCAGTCGGTTGCTATTTGTGACGTTACAGCGAGACGTCACCATATCCTCCACACTGCCCCTTTAAATCGGTTTGTGGGTTAGACTTCCCACACTTTTATTTTAAGAGTAATTCATTTTCTAAAAAGAGACACAACGCAGAAGAGTTTGACTGATTTTCTTTTCTTCCAATATTACAATAATATATTCATTCATAGGTCGAGCAATCGATCCATTTTAACACCACCATCAACCAAAGAAACTCAAGGGCCAGCATTTCTGGAAATGAGTTCCAGTTCCCAATGCAGACCTTATCTGAACCTTACGTGGTCTGTAATGTTGTAGTTAAATATAGACACGTTGTCCCTGATCACAGTAGGCACAGTTTTATAGTGTTGTTTCAAAGTGTGCAATCGCTGTTCCTTCCAAAGCAAGAGGTGAATCAAACAGGCCCAGGAATGAGATGCATCTTCTTGACCACCTCCCATTGTGCTGAGAAACATAGATTGCACGACTCCTCGTGTCTCCCTTTGTGTCAAGACTAGCTGAGAATGAGAGATGGTGCAGTAAAAGCCGCCACACATGAATGTCGTTTAACCCCCCCTGCTGCTACTCGTTGTCGATTGATTCACAAAGCCGCAGCTGGCTTGGACCAAATTGTTTCAACAGTTTAGATAGAAGACGTTTGTCTGTCTGTCATCTGTATGCACGACCCCACAGGTAAACAGCATCCTCTCCTTAATCCGAGGACAGGAGGGATGTGTCTTTTTCTTCTTTTTCTATGATTCATCGGTTCATGCATTCTCTCTCTCTCTCTCTCTCTCTCTCTCTCTCTCTCTCTCTCTCTCTCTCTCTCTCTCTCTCTCTCTCTCTCTCTCTCTTTCCTCCCTCCTCTCTCTACCTCTCCTCCCTGGTCGTCCTCTGCGGGCCTGCTGCTCTCTGCTGCAGAGACGGGCTGCGTGACGTCAGTGGAGGCTGGAGCGGTTCCCCGGTTGAAGCGGAGGAAAAAAAAAATGGGGAGAAGATTGCGAGGTGAGTGAAAAGAAAATGCACGTTTCTGTCATTTCGTAACCCCTTGCTTCTTATCGAAAATGCGTCGGCGTTTGGAGTTTGTGTGCCGGCGCGCGCGCGCGTGTGTGTGTGTGTGCGTGTTAGCAATGATAGCTTCATTGACTCCGCTGCTCCCGTGCAACACATTTACTCAACGAGTCCAGTGCAGCGATCTGGCCAGTGCCTCTGTGAAAACGGGAGGAAATCGGGTTCATGCCGCGCAGTTGACCCCCCCCCCTCCCTTTTCCTCCCGAGAGAGCACCGCTGCTCCCATCAGCCCGACTCCAGGCCCCGTGCGTGCGCGTCAAGTCACCGCGGCGGCGATGGCGCTCGTCCACACCCACATGGCCGCGTGTGATTGATCCATGTGCAGCGCGCATCCACAGCGCCAGTGGGGTGGATCTCGTGTGATTTGCTTTAGGTGTTGAAATGTCACGTCGGTCAATCGGGAGCCTGACTCGACGGGGGGGGGGGGACTTCGGCCGGCGTGTTTGGCCCCGGATGTGCGAGGGTTACTCGGCGATAGATAACGTTAATTAAAGAACATGCAACATCTGCCATGCACGGTGCGCGCGCGGCTCCAACCTGTTCGTTTCGGGGTTTTTTTTGGATGCGGCATCATTTGCAGAAACCACGTGAGCACGAAAACAAACAAACTAAGGTGTTAGCTTCTTGCTGCCACGTTGAAGCACGTTTGGGGCTCTTAATATTCATCTGAGCACAGTAGTAATATTCCCATGACGTGCCTCCAACTCTCGTGTGCAGCACACACCCGCACACACACACAACACGTGCCGAAAGCTTTGGGAAAGCTGTCATGTGACCAAGGCCGTGGCCCACAGTTCACTGTGGAAGTGGGAGCAGTCATTGTGTGGCTACAGGAGTGAATGCAGAGAATAAACATGTTGGGTGAGATCTACATGTCCATGATGACATGGCATCTACATCTACATGACTGACTTTGTGATGGCGAACCTGCAGTTTGCAGCAGCCGTGCAAGTGTGTGTGCAGATCCTTTTTACACGTATTGTGCGGTACTTAGCAGCAATATTCATTGAGTTTTTGTGGTTACGTTACTTTGTGTATGTGTTTTTTCATTCAGTATGCATATCTGAGCGGCCCATATTAACTTAAAACCACTGAACCCCACATTCATTACCCACAATCCTGCAGCAGATTGAAATCCCAAATTGTTAGATTACAAACTTGTCTTAACAATATTGTATTTGTGCTGCTCTAAGGACAGCAGGGAGAATTGTGTACATTTGTACTAATCATTGAGCGATTTTTCATTTATCTATCTATCCATCTCTTTGAACATCTGTGGATGTGAGGTTCGCATCATTGGAGCTACCTGTGTGGATGTATTCAGCCAGTTTAAGCTAGCAACCCTCACAATGTCCCTGTAGCTAATCATTACATTTAACTCGTTTAACTGTCTCACTCTCAACTATAACACAAGACCGTGTGTGTGTGTGCCCATGTACAGCTGGCTCAGGCATTCACGGGTCGCTCTGTTATTGTTGCAGCTGCGTGTAAAAAGCTGTTTGTCCGACCATCACTGAGAGATCAAGGATCAGGCTCATGGTTCTGGCCACACGGCATTGAAACTTTCAATGCGGAAGACTAAATGCGGAAAGAAATACTGACGTGAATGTGTAAACTGCCCTCATGCAATATTTAGTGACTCTGTTATTATTTTAGTGGTTTAAAACCTTTCAATAATGACACACAACCTCATTTGAAGTCCCGTCCTTGTTAGCTGAAGCGCTATCAGGAGGCCCGGTTGAAATAGGAAATATTTAATCTGCATTGGCACTCACACTCCTCTGCCAGCAACTTGACTATCATGCCAACACAGGCTCGGGATTATTGTGTATGAGGACAGACGAAATGCAGTCACACGCCACAGAGGCCGTTTTCTCTGTCCTTTTCCACACATGTCCTCAGAAGCTACGTCTCCTTTTGGCTAGCACACGCTGCCTAACGTACGCAAGAGGCTTGCTCGTGCTCTTGAAAAATAATCCTGTCCAGCTCTGACTGAAGAAGATATTGTAGCGTTCCTCGATGGACGTGACAAACGTGCAGGAATATAGTAGAGGGCCAAATGCATAGGCAGCAGTTGTTGTGATTCAGGCTCATAAATGCCCAGCATGACTGATTATTGGCTCTAATTACCTGTTGACAAAAATGCAAGATTCATCTTTTTTTATTTTCCTTCATTAACTTGTAATCTCAATCCTTGTCTGTGGAAATAGGCCGGTTGAATGTATATTTATGCATATAATAGAATGCCGGGCTGACACAGTGATCACACAAGGAACCCCCTGCTCTCAGGAGCTCCATCCTGGCATGCATGGTGGAGGCATGTACACCGGAGGATAATGGTGTCTGCTTGGATCAATAGGAGACGGCGGTGAGCCCGGGGGAACGAGTCAGTCCACCTCGTCAGAGCCTCGTGCCGATCTGAGCTCCCGTAACGAGGCTCAATCGAGCTGTGCGCCTTCAGCTAAACTTTTGTGTTCAGTCTCACCTGTCAACTGAATGTTTGTACTCCTTCAATCTTCCTCTCTTTTTGTTGATAAAGTAAGGGCTCAGTGGCAGATAGCGCCTAAACATAGGACATCAATCACTTTCATTAACAGTTCAAATGGTTTTATTACACACCTGGTCCTCCTGATGAATATAAATCTGCATCATCATTGTCTAGTGACCCGTCCAGGGTGAACCCGTCCCCCGATGGGCGCTGGGGATCCGCTCAAGCCCCCACGGCCCTGGACAGGATGAGCGTTCCAGATACTGAATGGACCGATGAATCCACCTTGCTCTCTTTTAGCTCTCTTTTAGCTCTATAACACGCTGCGGATTCAGTTGCCAATTCACCTTTCACGCTGTGCCATTGTTTTCATGTCGTCATTTGATACGTTGTTATTATGAAAATTACGTTTTTGACCTATTTCTTTCTACGTTGAGTTTGTCTCCCAACTATGTAAAGATAATTTTCAGTACTGCCATGTTGCCAAGAAAGAGACTCCTTTAGCCTTAGCCCTGAAGCATGAGGACGGACACACATCTTTTAATTGATAGAAAACAAGGTTGTTGATGGAAAGTTATTGCTTATTTTCATTCTATTCCTGTGAGATTGTCCTGTCATGGGAGTCCTATGGCTTTTTGCCACACTAACATACTCTGACAGGCTCAAGTAGGAATCTAGAAGGCATCTGGAGCTTTTACTAAACCTCTCATTCAGTGTCCAAAGGAGTCTGTATATTGCAATGCAGCCTGTCCACGGAGCATCTCCCAGCTTTGGACAGTTTTGGCTATTTTCAAAATGGTTGCCATCCTTGGTGCACATTTTACATTGATGCCCCGTAAGAATAATAATAAGAATAATAATACAAGGCTTTTTCATGGCTTTCACTGTGAAATATTGATGTGGGATTGGAATCAGCATACGAGACACATCAGAAATACCAGTTCCATTGTTGGAGTGTAGGTCCATGCTCGTTTCACGCCTCTCATAAAGTCTCATAAAGGCCTCCAGTGTTGTGAGCTGTAGCTTACTGCTTGTTCGAGTTCAGCACTGCAGCATCTCTGGTTGAGGCTTGGCAGAGGAGTGACATGAATGCTGTGATACACCTTGACTCACTCCGCTTCCTACACCTCCGAGCAAAACACATGTGAGAGAGAGCCCGAGAGGCAGAGTGCCATTTGGTTTGCTTTAAACTGGTGAATTTGATAATTTATGAATAAATTCAGTTGGCTTTTTGAGCTGAACTTTCGGGACGTCACGTCATCGGTGTAGCCTGAGGGCCAGCGGATGCGTTCAGATGCAATAACTGCATCGTAGCCCGCAGTATCTTAACATATTTAGTGCAAAAGAGATTGAATAAAATATTATACCAATGCATTATTGGTACAAGGGTTGTTGTGCATCTACCCCGATGGTAATGTCCATTTACGAGGATGTTTTTAAACCCTTTTAGTCAAATGTAACCCCAATTTAGTCAGATACCCCGCATCATGGAATTGACCATAGTTACACAATTAGATTTGCAAAAAAAGCTCAGCTGTCCAAAAGAGCTACGAGGATTCTTCTGGGAGAACTGCTTCCCTCCTAATAAACACATGAATAGACATTTAATCTCAGTTTAGTCAAACACAGGGAGGAGGTTGGAGCAGCTATCCCGGGCAAAACTGCTGTGCTTTGCTCGAACCGCAAGAAACACGATGCCTCCTCGTAGTCATGTTCCTCTGGTCTCTTACATAAGGGACAGGGATGGGTTAAGCAAAGTACTGCTAAAATAATCTGGAACATTCCCTGTGCATCTCCTTCTTAACGAGCGGTCTGTGGCTGAACCATTTGTATTTACAATAATTTGAGAAACGGACATTTAAAATGAAATTATATATCCATTTCTTTTTATTGCTAAGAGTTTAGAAAGCACCCTAATCAATGTTAATTTGCTCACAAACATAACCCTGCTTAGATCCAATAAATTAGGACCATCATAAAATGTCCAATGATTAGTATTCATAGCGCATTACTGCGGCTGTTTGTTTTTAAGATTGACGCATGAGTAAAATAGACTTCAAAAGAGGGAGCGAGACCTTTTAGTAGGAGAGACAGAAAGGAATCACCCACGGAGACGGTTTAAACTTCGCCACTGTCAGATTGGACCATGTCCATGCTGGACTGAGTAGTACAGCTAAATCAGGGCATTTGTATATAGATGAGTCCCATTCCTCCCATATAAAACAGCTTAAACACAGCTGTGTACGCAAGCTGATAGAAACTGTCGTATAGGGAGGGACTGAAATAAGTATAAATGTGTCTCTGTAATGATATCTTATATAGTTTTTAAAAGCATCCAATTGCGCTTGAGAGTTGTTACCTCGACATGTTTCCAGCTGTGTCACAACAGGTCTCTGCCTCTGAAGGCTGATGCAGGCCCTAAATATCAAAATCATATTGAGTACATTTGTAATACTGTTAAGTATACAGAAGCCTTATGCAATTATTACTGTGGGCTTGTTCGTTTTTGATTAGGACTGAGTGATGGATGTAATCAATGGTAAATGGACCGCGCTTATGAAGTGATTTTTTGTGTGTTTAAAATAAGCCTCTCATTCACCTACGCACAACTGCCATGCAAACATCTGGCCAAGCCCCACGCAGCAATCAGTGATCAGCGTTTCTCTCATCTCGTCAATACATGTACAGTATATAAATGTGATTGAGCTCTTTAGTGTTTGGCATGTTTATTTAGGGGAAGAGAGAGGAAGAGGCTCCTCGTTTTCCTTTTTTATTGGTTCACAGAGTTTTACTCTCCGAAAGGCAGCTTCCCTCGGGCCAACAAACATTCGCAGAGATGAAGTTTGCATGATAATTGAATCCATTGAGTCAAAATATTTGCTTGGTAGCTTCCTCCCTCCCAAGACTTTATGAGATTGAGATTTTAGAATAAATGCAATTTGTCTGCTGCTGATGCATCCTTTATTTACCACAGCAACAACTGGTTTCACTGCAAATAATCTCCTTTTACAGAAAGACGCTGTCCCCTCTTAGTGTCTGAGCTTAGTGTTTTCACACGTCTGAAATGAAATCTCCTGGCTTTCTCTGGTGCAGGGTAGAAATGAGGGAATAACGTCCACTATTCTCCTATCAAAATAACACATTAAAAAGGAAGTCTTTTGTGATTCCTCAGCTAAGCTCCATTGGCAAGATGTGACATGTGGCTTCCAAGCTGCTTCCTTTCCTTCCATTTCCTGCCCGGGTTACTACCTCACTTTTTAGTTTTAAGCAGATGGGAATCCCTGCTATCTGCGGTGTGGTGACTGGCTCTGTGAAACTCTCCTCCGTTAATAACTGGGCATGGCGTGCCAGCACACTCCCTGTTCCAGCCTCACCAGACTTCTAATAACAGTCTTGGTGACTTCCGCCCCCCCCCCCCCCCCCCCCCCCCCTGCGTTTGGGCCCTCTGAGAAGTGTTTGTGACTTGTGATAACAGCGGCGATGTCTGTGCCCGCTGATTCTCTCGTTAACGGCCGCTGTTGAAATCAAAGCAAAGAGAAAAGAGAAATAACAGTAATGTGTTGTAATTTGGCGCATGTTCAATGTCCAGCAATACGTCACGATCAGGATCTTTGTTTCATTTAGTCCGGCACGATTTATTTTTCCTTCAACATATTATGATTTTCATCAATAAGTAGTCTTTAGTTTTTGGTTGTGCTCTTAGTTCTCTCATCCTTTCTGGTGGGGTATTATTATTATGATATATTATTCTAAGAGGACCCTAACACATCCCCTTTTAAAGAACTTACAATTTTGTCAATGTGACCCCCATAGGCTTGAGATTAAGAAATGATGTTGCTGCTAACAAGCACTTTCACTAATGGAGCTACCTCCTTTACCCGACTCCTCTCCTCCCGTCTTCCTCGGAGTATTCTAGAGTACAAAGTGCAGGGGTCTGCTTTTTAACCCTTCATAAAAGGTTTCATGTTTCTCAACCACTAAACCCAAAGATGAATGTTATTACAGAGTTGAGACATGCTACAGGAGTGGTGTATACTGAGAGATGGACTGTTATAGTAAAGAGCGCCTTCTTATTCTATTGCTAATCAATCCATACAAACAGTTACAATAATGTATGCATGTGTAATCACATTTTACAAAGATGCCTCAGAATGCTAATAACATTAACATTGTTATATATTTATATATATATAACTTGATTAAGTTCCAGTTGTTCAAAAACATTTCCTAAGATTAGATGTTGTACCAAAACTCACAGTAAGAAAAAACCTTAATCTTAACATGGACTTTCTCCCTCTCATTCTAGGACCTCAGACCGAGGAACCATGACAAATGAAGTGAAAAGCCCAGTTGAACGTTCCCACTATGTGTGGTCATGTGACTCCGCCGGGCCTCCTCCACGAGCACATGGGAAACACTTCCCCCCTCTGACTTGCCGTCGCCGCCTTGTCGCCCAGTTGTTCGCCATGAGAGGATCTGTCAGGCGCTCCACCTCTGTGCCCCCGTAACTGGCGCCGCTGTCGTGCAGCGTGAGCAGCGCCGCCCCCCCCCCCCCCCCCCCCTCTTCCGGGCAGTCGCTGCACGGAATGGCCTCTCTGGACCTGCCGTACCGCTGTCCTCGCTGCGGGGAGCACAAGCGCTTCCGGAGCCTGTCGTCCTTGCGCGCCCACCTGGAGTACAACCACACGTACGAGACCCTCTACGTCCTCTCCAAGTCCAACAGCGTGTGCGACGCCGCCGCTCTGCTGCCGCTGGTGGCCGAGGGGGCCCTCCTCGCGCCCGCCAACAACAACGACCCGTTTGAGCCGCTGCGACCTTCGGCCCTGAAGGAGCGGCGCTTCCCCTGCCGCGGCGAGCTTCCCTGCGCGGATGACTTGAGTCTGACCCCGGCCGCCAACTCCAACACCGCAGCTCGCTACATCCCCAACGTGGAGTTCCCCCTGGGGGAGATTTTCATGAAGAAAGCCATGACATCCGCAGACCCCGGTTCCCATGGCAACCCCAGCACAGCTGTAGCAGTGGCAGCCAATGTGGCGGCCAGCGCTGTGGAGGCGGCCTACGAGGAGGGCCTGGCCAGGCTCAAGGCTCGGGCCTTCGAGCGACTGGAGCTGGACGAGCGGCTTGAGAAGCTGTCTGAAGAGGTCCATATGAGCATTTTGGTGGTTTGACTCTCTCCGGAGCAGTCAATACAATACATAGTCACATGATACAGAAAGAAAGGGTTTTAGTCTCAGAGGACTTTTTAAAACATTCGATAAACTTTATAGTTCAGGTCAAGACAACTGTAACAATTTCAGATACGGTTGGTTCGCAGATGTTTTTCAGAAAGTATTACCATGATGTTTTCTAGTTACTGATAGTAGACGATCTAGAGATTTAATATGTTCACTTGTTTCAGAGTTCATTAGGATAACGGAGCTGTAAGATGTGTACGCTACACATAGATACGATTCACTTTGTCAATGGCCCAATTTGCAAAACCAGTCATGTACCCCTCACAATGCGGTGATCCCGGCGGGACACGAAGCGACTCGGGTGCCTCTTGTCGTTGCAGGTGGAGCAGAAAATAGCGGCCCGCGTAGGTCGTCTTCAGTCCGAGCTGGAGCGGAAGAGCTCGGAGCTGGAGCGGGCCAAGCTGGAGAGCGAGCGGCTCAGCCAGGAGAAACAAGACCTGGAGGACAAGGCCTCCGAGCTCTCTCGACAGGTGGACGTCTCTGTGGAAATGCTGGCCAACCTCAAACAGGACCTGGTGAACAAGGAGCAGGAGCTCAACCACAAACAACAGTAAGTGACATGCCCGCTCCTCAAGACCTCAGAATATATATTTCCATTAGGGGTTTACTCTCGATAATGTAGTGATTATCTGGTTCAAAGGTTGCAGCTTCTAAAAATGTGAATATCTGGTTTTATCCGCTGTGATATCAAACTAATCCATAGTTACAGCCCACCATGTCTGTTGTATGTGGGCTCTTCCTTTCATTGAACACATGGGCATGCAACCACTCTCACACACACACACACTCCCCTCCTCCCCTTCACCTCTACCTGTTTGTTGATGGTATTATTCTCTGTAGCATCCAGCCGCCAGATGTGGTCTGCATCTGTCCAGCTGCTCTCTCCACCCACCACCAGCGCCTTGCAGGGCCGGCTAGTGGCTCCTGCTGAACGGAGCAGCCTCTCTCTGTCCGTAAAGCCGCTTCTCGAACCAGTGGAAAGTACGGCTGCTTTAAATAGAAGGAGCACTTGGATATAATTCACAGAGTGGTGATGAAAGTTACTGCTGGCTCTCAATGTGACAAACGTGATTTAGAGCTGGTCCCCACATTGGTACAAAGAGTGAGTGAGACCAGGCTTCATTTTTCAGGTTTTCAGAGCTTTTATTTTAATTAATCTCAGATTGAATTATTGTGTGCTCCAAACAGTGAGGCTATTTTTAGTTTGACAGGCTAGAGCCAATACATAGACAATAAATCATGCTTATTAAATCCATCTTAATACCTTAATAAGATAATAAATAAATAGATTTCACAAAATGGTTTACCTTTTCCCTCTCTCACAATTTATGTGCAATTGTATTGCATACAGTAATTCATTATAAATGACATGTCTAAACAGGGTTAATAAATAGGATAAGAACGCTTTGGAAACAGAAGAATGTGACAGGTGTACATTTGAAGTTGAGGCTTAAAAAGCAGATCACTGCTGCAATCACGATGGCATGCTCTTTGCCTTTTTGCATTAATTGTCTTTGCTTAGCTGCCCATCAGATGTTGACAGGTGTATCTTTACTGTGTCTTTATCTGACTGGACAGTCAGCCTAATGTCTCCAGCTTCCTCAAGGTTATCATCAAGTTCAAAACATCCAACTGCACTGCGTTAACCAAGCAAAAAGTGAATGAACACAGCAATTTAAAACAGACACGAGATTTATTTCTGTTTTGTTTGATAAATTGGTTGCTGGGAGGTAAAGAGAATATGAACTAATTTATCAGAAATACCTCTGGAACAAATTGCCAACCCTAGCTTTAACAGTAAGCTCTTCTTCAAATTCAGTCCCGCCCCTCTGGTGTAAAGGGTAAAGTAGCTATGATCATGTCTCCCAAAACTGGTGGCATCAGACTGGGATGTTCTTACTCCTAAAAGACCCTTGGCTGAATGACGGCCTCTCAGCGATGCCAGCAACCAAGTCTCTCTCTCTCTCTCTCTCTCACACACACTTTTCCTGTGGCGTTCTCTCTCAGGAGCAGCTGGCAGTCAAACAGTAAGCTCATTCAGACTCTAAAATACAGTTGGTCTGAGATGGAAAAAGAGCATCAGAGTGGATGAATGTTCAGCAGGGTTGATGCCTAAGCAGGAGGCAAAAAGAAAAACACAGGGCGACAGCCAGTGACTTTGTGCAGTCTTTGAAACTCCTTCAAGGAGATATGCACATTAGTGGTGTCAAGTGATAAAAATGCGAGACACCTCATCGAGAGTTGCTATGCAACCAGAGGAGACTCCCACGAGCTGGCGAGCAGCACAATGCATGAATATATGACACAACATAATCATTTATTCTGCCCTAAGAAACGCTGTGAATGTTTTTGAAGAGCATACAAAACGCCTCAGGTACATTCATGCTAATCAGCTTGTTTCTTATTATAATGTACAGTTTGTAGCATTATTATTTCGTTAACGCATTCATTTATTGAACTATTATGAGTTTTAAAAGCGGTTGACCACTGGCTCCGAATACACATAGAGAGGTGACATGGGTCACATTCAGGGTGCGATCTTGATCAGTGTTGGCTTGGGAGGGGCCTCATCCTGCCTCTCAACCAATGAGAGCATTGGTGGTGGGACTAAGACTGCTGCAGCGGCTCACATGAACTCTTATAGACACTTGTTGATAAAACGTCATTTGTAACCACTATGTCACATTTTGAATACACACAAGACAGGACAAAAAAAGCCAAATTTATTCTCAAAGCCAATATGAGTCATTCAAAAATAACTCCCCAGTCTTCATTCTGCATGTGTTATTTCTTACTTGGGTAACCCGGCCCATGCTGTTTTCCAAGTGAACTGTAGCGCGGAACGGGCCTGTTATAATAATATAAGTTGTTAAGACTTGATCAAACGTTAATGTCCCGGCAGTGGCAAATGGCTGTGGTTTTATATTTTATTTGATTAAATTCATTTTTAGGTTTATTTCAAAGAAATATTTTCAATGTATTCAATTCAATGTGTGCAATAGATCACCTTTTAATTAAATAATTCATTTTGCAATTAATCTTGATAAATTGCAACAGAAAATCATGGCAATAATCGGCAATTATCGTTGCGCAGTACTGCTTAATAATTAACAAACACCAACAAACAATACAGATAAACACACACTCATTCTGTAGCAGTCACTGAAAGGACATAATGATAAACATTAAACCACATTGTAGCAGTCAAAGCTGAATTAATAACAGAGTCTCTCAAGCATGCATGTTAAGTGGTTTGATAACAGCTGGAATAAATGAGAGCATCTGTAATTAGCAGAAAGTGGAGTCTGAAGAAATATTGAAAATGCTACGTTCATTTCCATCAATGCGCCACAGACCAAAAACTGGAAGAACACCTCATTTTGTGTCTTTTTTAATAATCTGTCGAATGCCGTTATAATCTTTCTAGCCATTCGTTGTTTAATGACAGACAAAACATTTATTCAGTAATCTCTAATGTGTCAGCTGTTGGTCCGGTAGATCATATAAAGGAGCTATTTCTAATTAACTTGGATCTTCAGTTTGTGACCCCTTTCCACTCTTGAATACCTCACTGCTTCTGCAGGAGGACATCATAGTGTATGCTGCCACAATACACAAGACGCTGGATCTTTTAATTTTTTATTTTTTCTCTTCCCAGTTGAAAGGTTTGTATGAGATATGCAGGCTGATGCTACACTCATTAATACCACTGGCCCACGTTTTACAGATCAAACCAATCGTTGACTAAGCGATGTACTGTAAATATGCCTGAGTGTGCTCTACACACACACACACACACAGACACACACACAGACAGTTGCTGTAGCCGTCCTCAAACCTGAAGCTTGACCCATTCCTATCACCATCTGTGATAAATGAAGTGTGCCCTGTGTAAGGAAGCTAAAGGCTTCACAGAGCACGGAGGAGTCACTGTGGCTCCCTCGACGAAACAAGCTTGAGCAGCAGCAGTCTATGCAAAGCGAAGCTGTCACAGTGCAGAGAGAGAGAACTCGCCTCATTAAGAGAGAGAGGAGCATCGGGCATCAGCATGGAGAGACCTCTGCGGACTCTCCCATGAAAATAAATCTGCAATACATCTAAGAATGTGGACTTGAAAATGAGTTTGAGCTCTATTAAGACTCTGTGTTTTCATGTGCTGAAGCACAGTTTATTTCAAAATATGTCAAAGCATAGAAATATTTGTCCAAATTGATGCCAAACACTTTTGCGCTACTAAAAAAATGAAATGTTTGTTGTACATCGTTTTTTCATGTAAAATTTTCGAAGATTAATACTTGACACATACTATGCGTATTACTTACAGAGCTCATTCACTGGAACTAGCTGTCGACAGAGAGATATATTAAGGCTATAAGGCACAGTGTAGAGCTCTGTGGAAACCAAAGTGCATACATAGAAACCACATTCAGCAATATTAAGTGGAATATACATAAAAGAGGGTTCTGATGATTCACAGAACTTTAGCCCTTAGAGCGAGCAGGATTTATGAGCGCAGGGCTGTTCATGTCCATCATTAGATGGAAGAAATCGATGCGTGTGTCCTTGAGGCTGGATGAAAGGTTTTTGAAAGCAAAGGAAAAGGCAAACCGGAAGGATGGAGGAGCCAGTGTTTCAATGGTCATTTTTGTTAAATCCCACATGAATGGTTCGAGTAGCCAGTGCACTGTTAGCAGATGGTCATGGAAGAGTGTACTGGGGTTTAGTCATGTGTAGTCACGTGTGTGTGTGTGTGTGGTTCTTAGGTCCAAAGCTGATATTGAGACAACGCCGTCATTATTTTCTCTCTCCTTTTTGAGCTGTCAAGCTGCCGGATGAGTGCTGCTTATGTGTGTGAATGCAAGGGCCGGCGTGATTGAACATTCTTTACTAAAGCCGACATGTTTACCCGATAGCGGATGCTCAGGAAATTAATGGCATATCATCTGATGAATGTTTTTCAAGCTGAAGATAGTATTCTTCAGCCTCTTAGATTTACGATTTACGGGTTCTGGGACATTTGTCATGATTTGCAGTTGTTATGGCCCGTGTCTTAGACCACAACATTTCAACAGAGACACTCTGTGGCTACTTAATTAAAGATATTATATTTATTTCAAAAATACAACAATTGAAATTGAAGACTGAATGGTAACAGTGTGAAGGTGGCAGTCCAAAACACAAGTGTAGTAAAGGTGCAAGACAAAATATAGAAAGTAAAGTTAGACTAAAGAAAGATGATAAAACCAAATGGGTGCCTTTGAAGACAAGCAGAGAGCTGCAGTAGCAAAACAGTCTGCTTGAATCATCTCGAGTATCTCGAGAGCTACTACTAATTATTTTCTTCCCCAGTTGCACCACAACGTTTATTTTTGCTGGGTTATTCTCTGTAGTCTGAGTCTGACAGCAATTTCGTGAGGCCTTTTTTTCCCATAATGGTATATTGATCATTTCTGTCAATAGGCCTCATCATCTCCTTGTTGTTGCATCTGGGTGAAACAGCCGTGGAGGACTTGTGACAGGGTCTTTTTTTTTTTTGCAGTTTGAAAGAACTGATTCAAGCAACAGTAAAATATTTACTCTCCCGTGATTGATCGGGTCAGCGGTTTTCATGCTTTTCTTTTTTCTTTTTACTCTGTGAGAGGCGCTTTCAGCCTGCATCATCTTCACCGTCCCTTCCCTCGCCCTCTCGTCCCCGTCCGGCGTTGTCTC
This sequence comes from Pungitius pungitius, assembly GCF_949316345.1. NCBI lineage: Eukaryota > Metazoa > Chordata > Actinopteri > Perciformes > Gasterosteidae > Pungitius > Pungitius pungitius. Next base: position 14,537,446 of record NC_084908.1, on the reverse strand, counting down.
TTTGTGTGTTTTCGTGTGACGCATGCGTATATACACTCACCGGCCACTTTATTAGGTACACCTGTCCAACTGCTCGTTAACACTTAATTTCTAAGCAGCCAATCACATGGCGGCAACTCAGTGCATTTAGGCATTTAGACATTGTCAAGACAATCTCCTGCAGTTCAAACCGAGCATCAGTATGGGGAAGAAAGGTGATTTGAGTGACTTTGAACGTGGCATGATTGTTGGTGCCAGAAGGGCTGGTCTGAGTATTTCAGAAACTGCTAATCTACTGGGATTTTCACGCACAACCATCTCTAGGGTTTACAGAGAATGGTCCGAAAAAGAAAAAACATCCAGTGAGCGGCAGTTCTGTGGGCGGAAATGCCTTGTTGATGCCAGAGGTCAGAGGAGAATGGCCAGACTGGTTCGAGCTGATAGAAGGGCAACAGTGACTCAAATAACCACCCGTTACAACCAAGGTGGGCATAAGAGCATCTCTGAACGCACAGTACGTCCAACTTTGAGGCAGATGGGCTACAGCAGCAGAAGACCACACCGGGTGCCACTCCTTTCAGCTAAGAACAGGAAACTGAGGCTACAATTTGCACAAGCTCATCGAAATTGGACAATAGAAGATTGGAAAAACGTTGCCTGGTCTGATGAGTCTCGATTTCTGCTGCGACATTCGGATGGTAGGGTCAGAATTTGGCGTCTACAACATGAAAGCATGGATCCATCCTGCCTTGTATCAACGGTTCAGGCTGGTGGTGGTGGTGTCATGGTGTGGGGAATATTTTCTTGGCACTCTTTGGGCCCCTTGGTACCAATTGAGCATCGTTGCAACGCCACAGACTAAAGGCAGTAGACTTGAGGCAGTTCTGAAGGCAAAAGGGGGTCCAACCCGTTACTAGCATGGGGTACCTAATAAAGTGGCCGGTGAGTGTATGTGACCTGATAAAACACAATGGAGCCCACTGAATCCTTCCAAAATAAGAAATCCCTGTTTGATCCAGGTGTCAAAACACGACGGGACAGAAGCAGCTGTCCTTTGTTGGAGCGGAGAAAAGCTCGTATTCATGTAGCAGCCTCGTCTTCCTCACGCAGGCTCCTTTCACAGATGACATTTGTGAAAGGAGCCTGAACCAGTGTTGTGTTGTGTGCGTGCAAAATGAAACACTGAAGGCTAAGCTATTCATTATTTCTCCGCATATATGACGTTGTGTAGGTAAATGTAACTGTTAGCAAGCGGGCCAGGGCTAAAATGAACAAGACTGGAGCTTTTGAAGGGAAAAGAAGGCATCAGATTCAAAATTAATATAATGACTACAAACAAAATATGAGTGTTTTTCCATCTTCTCATCGGTGAATCGCGGCTCCGGCCCAACAACCCGCATTTTGAGCCCCGAGAAAAGATGGGGCGGTCTTCCTTTTAAGCTTCCCCGGCGTGTGGGTAAACACACGACGCGCATTATTGTCACCTTGAGGCTTTACCTGTAAGGTGTTGGGTTTGTGTCACCCTTTTGAATCTCCGGCGTCGCAAATAGGTCCGACAACAGCGGGCAGCCGCGTCCCACTCGGCTCTCCTCCTGTGACCCACCATCCTGCGTTTGCTGCTTCCACGCCACTGCAGATTTTACGGTTTTGCCCCGGGTTGTTTTTAGCCTCTGCAGGGTTTTACTTCACCGCAGCAATAACGAGATATATTTCATTACACCGGAGGCCGAACTAAAAGCAGTGCTCTGTCATTGTTTCTTTCTGTTTATTAGCTTGAATGAAAGAGAGTAGAACTTGAGGCTTCAGGCTGCTTAATCACACACTACGTTAGGCACAGCTCCAATCATTGGATTGGAATAATGATACTTTGACTCATTAGTTGTAGACCACAATGAGATATTTAAAGTTGTCAGCGCATTTTTCACATTAATCTGATCATTAATGAATGTTGATCCCATGTTTATCTTGAACAAAGCAATCATTATCTTATCAGTTCAGCTATCTAGCTGGTAAACTACCTGTTTTATACAGAAAACCAGGTAAAAATGTACAGTAAGTGTAAAGTGAATGAGCTGCACTCATGATTATGATAATCTAGTATGTACTGTAGGTACTGCATCTCTCACAGAGAGTTATATAAATATGTGCCAAAGTTGAGGCTAAACTTAAATTAATTACCACTAATTCATAGCATTTTCTTGGTAGTAACCATTTTGAAAATAACTAACACAAAAAACTATGGAAAGGACATGATTGCAATGAACTACTGTCATGAGATGTGCAGGTGTTCCTATTTGAGGCTTTGTGTCCACGCAACCTTTATTTGAGGTTAAATATCATTCATTTGTTAATTACTACTTATTGGCGTTTCCACGCTCCACTGGCTCATTATGCGTTTTAATCCAGAACTACAGTCTGTATCTTCAGTGTGTCTCCTACAAGATGATACATTCTTTGTAATGTGCTGTCTGCCTGTTGAAATCCCCCATTTCCTTTTCCAGAAGCAGAAAGGGAGAGTTTATAGTTGGAGGTAATTGGACGAGCTTGTAGCCGAGACAGTTTACGTCTCATACAAACACACACATTCTTTGTGTTTTCTTTGTAAACGTCCACATAGCAAAGGAGTGTACAGTAATACCGAAGGAGTCTTGTAATCGCTTCACAGCCAGTTGCATAGGGCCCAATGATCCCTAAGTAGATACACATCATGTTATCTCACATTGTGGGCTCTTATCAAGAGAAACCATGGCCACTTCATTTTCATATATTTGACTGATTTACTGATTGTTCCCTCACATATTTGAAATCACATGTTACCTCCATTCTACCATGGAGTTTAACGCCCTGACTCATTTTGGAGGGACATTTTTTCATCTTTGCCTGAGGATAGGAAAAGTTAACTGAGCCAGATGGCAAACCATTTTGATCAGAGAATACTCCCATTTCAAGAAAAATTGCCCTTAGGTTAATGTGGGCTATTACTGTTTTTGGATGGATCCTGGATGCATAATGGTTAGTAGTAATGGATGTTTGACATCAGTTTGATCTAAAAGTATCCATCCTCATAAGCAGCCTGGCTTATTTCATGAGCTCCAATCATTTTAAATTGGAGGGAGAAAGATTCTGTCTGTCCCTGTTTTCTCTCTGCAGCGAGTCAGTCTGGGACTTTTTGATGATTCATTTAGCGTTTTGAGAGGTCTCGTTGACTTCTGCTTCCTGCATTGCTTGGGCAGTACACACTCAGACTGCTTATAAGGACACAAACTCAAAGAAAGTCCCATATGGACACAGTTTCACATTGAAAGGCATGAGAGGAGAAGCCCTGTACGGCAGATGCGGGATAATGGGTCAGGTGGTGTTCCAGGAAAACCTTTGTCCGCATTTAAGAAATAGTACATTGCAGAAACCATTATTATTAATAATAATAGATATACAGCAAATAATCACAAACAATTTGGATTATTGATGGATTATCATTTAGTATATTATTTGATTATATCAAACAAAAGATTAATTCAAAAATTGTTGCTTTGGGTACAAGAGAAACTCTGAATTGTCAGATAAACACAATGTACACCAACCTCTCAGCACCAAATCTCAGGCAACCACAGTAAGCGACTTTCAAAGAGCCGCGTATCCTAATGTGGTTTTCACATGTTGTTTCTACTGCCTCCAAGTGGCAACAAATACTCAGTCATTGCAGGTTGAACGAATTTACAGAGCTGTATGAGCACAGAGTGGTTGGTTCGTGGTGTCATTAAGGTCCTTTTACAATATTACATATTAGTCCACGCCACGTATGCAGAGACTGCTCATACTGATCAATAAGGAGTGCTCATAATGATTCATAACCTCTAGAATGTATTGAGTTAATATAGTCGGAATAATCAAATCCGAACAAAGACCATGATCATTTTTTTCAGCCGACACTGAACTAAATCCCTGCAAGGAATACAGCGGGCCTCCAGGCCGCGGACGACTAACGATGTCTGAATTCCTGGTGCGTTTGCCTCTGTATCTGAGCAACACACGGCCCCTTAAAATGACGGCAGCTTAAGCCCTGCTGCGCTCGCAGCGGTATAAATATACAGCTGCTCTCTCTCTCTCTACTCTATTTGTGATGGTATTGTGAATGTTTCTCTGGTACCGAGCCTGGTAGTGTGTCGCCCCTCTAAAAAGCACGTTACGGCATGTTCTATGAACGCCGCAGACGTTTAAGGTAAACATGCACATTTTTCCCTCATCGGATCTCTAAACTTTGAGAGAGCATTGACCAAAATAAAAATCCCATCAACGTGGCCACCTTTCCCCCGTCTCTGCCTCGTAGGGAAGTCGCCCAGATCGACCAGTTCCTCCAGGAGACGGCGGCGCGTGAAGCCAACGCCAAGGTGCGGCTGCAGCAGTTCATCGAGGAGCTGCTGGACCGAGCCGACCGCGCCGAGAAACAGCTGCAGATCATCAGCAGCTGCGGCACCACGCCGAACGGCAGCCTGGGACGCTGCAGCCTGCAGGCCTCGAAGGGCAATGGACGCCAGGTGGGGAGATGATGTGTTGACAATGTCTCCCTTTTGTTGCATTGATTACGGCTCAGAACACACTGCGAAATGCACAGTGACATCGTTTATGTTTCGTGCATTTTCACAATATACTTAAAGGAATTCAAGTCGACATTCAAGTCATTTTCTGTTTTCAGATTGTCCGGGAAACAAAGCATAATAAAACATTTGATTTGCAAAAAGATATTGATCACATTGTAATGCACAAAAATATATATTTTTTAATACAAATGTGCTTTTCAAAGAGATATAACTCTTTGGTACATTTTGTTGAATAGTGCATAAGCATTGATAATATTGAGTAATGTCCCGTAATGAAGCACATGTCGACACATAAAGGCTTATGACCAGACTTGAGATGGCCAAGACAACGAGTCCAGTAACTATCCATCACTTTACCATGTTTTCATACACCGGCAGGTTAAATTCAGTAATCTAAATCACCTCTACATCTACACATATACAAGAAGAGAGTATGTTGGTGTGCTTGGTCTTTTAAGTAAGTCTTATTTGTTTTTCTTCCTGTTCCAGGAATCAATCATTACCTTCCTATTGAGTAGAACTAGAACAACCTAAATTTAGCCTTGCGAAGATGTTTTCATGGCATGGTGACGCAATGGGTTATTTAATGATTGCACATTCACCAAAGATTGTTTATTTGCAGATTTGCTGTGCTGCCCAGTGGCTGCATGAAGTTAGCATTAAATCGCTCTCTTCCTGGCAAATTCGAGGCGGATTTGTTGTTCGATTCAATCCGGTTCTGTTCTGATTAACGCTCAAAGTTGGATGAGGGAGCGTGGCACAAAGCCACAATGTGACACTCGGGCAACATGCTAACCAGATAGTGTACTCTAATGGAAACCTTCCTCATGGTCCAGAAACTTGAGATCAACCCTTTGCCTTCAGGCTGTGCACAGCTCCAGCTGTGGAATTTCCCCTTTCTTCTTTTGTGTCACAGCACGAGGACACACGTGTGGAAGCCGCTCTTAACTATGTCATTTATTCAAGTTAATATCCAACACCTCTTGGAAAAAAGGGTGACCTGTTTCATCGCACAGATCTGTGCGCTGCCATGGAAACCAGTTCTTGCTCTTGTTTCCATCATGATTTTGAATCAGATGTAATGTTGCAAATATCTTCTCGAGATTTTCTTCTCCCCGAACCATTCGACCTGCGATTGACCCACAACACTGCCATCTATATTTAGATGTCATCTCTTTGGATTTGAACATCAGTCAGTTTCCTGTGGAACTGTGAATAATCAAGATGACAAGTACACGTGTGGAGTCACAGACTCGTCGGCACCTTGCTACACTGTGAAGGGAGGCCCGCAGATGTCACCCAACCAATGTCACGACATCAGCGAGGTCGCCCTCATCTCCTAGGAGACAGGGTTTCTACTCAATCTTAACGGTCACAGGAAGCGGATGGTGGATTCAATCAAAGTATTTTACTTTGCGATTAATGGTGAACTTCTCCAGTTTAAGAACAAACGTAATTCCCCGCTGAAGTGGTTGGGATCCATTCTTCCGTGGGGAGATTTGTTCCTGTTGAGCTCTCATTGCATGCTAGCCCTGCAACGAGAGCCCCGGATTGGTGTTTGGCCGCTTTCCTCCTTGGTGCGTTTTCCCTGGCTCCAACCCAGAGACAAGCCGTGTGAGTAGAAGCAGAGTAAAGAAGGAGAGGGAGGGAGGGAGGCAGTGACAGAGACCTGTGTTTGAACACGTTATCCCTCTGTGGCGCGATGCCGGTCTGGTACGCACACAGGTCCACCTGACAGTACTTCACGCACAAAACACTACGTACCACGAACTTCAGTGCACAAGCACAGGAGGGAGGAGGGAGGAGGGTTTCGCTCTCGGGCAAAGCGAGGGGGGGGGGAGAGAGTCGTGCTAAACACCCGCCATCAAAAGCACTTACAAAAGATCCGCCCTGCCTTAAATGCCACAGCCAGATATTGTCGTCCATCCGACAATTTGGAGTAGTCCACAGCCTCGGCTGTACTCCCAGCTTTAAGAGACAAATTGTCAACTCTATGTTATATGAATGATGTAATGACATATTTTAATTATTTATTCCATTATTTCAAATATATTTCTATTCTATAGTTTGTTTCCCATTTCTAAAAGGCTGTTAAGTGGTGCTTTAGTTCCAAAACTTTCATTTTCAAGTAGGAGAATTGTCAAAATATAATGACTTGATGACATTTACTCGTTGCACTAATGCTCCACACAGAATGAACCCTTTCCATTACTAGAGCTTTTCTTTTGTGGCCCCCTCGAGAGGAAACGATCACAATTATCTTAACAAGCTGTCAGGATCAGCTGTTATGTCTGATCGTCATTCATCATCATAACTTGTTATTGTGTTGGAGAAGGGTTTGTTCGTTGATGTTCCTGATTCTGTCCCTCGGCATTACAATGTACAAATCTATAAACTGAAGTCAGATCAGACTGAACCACAAAACACACAGAAAATGTCTTTAATTCAAGGATCACATGTCCTGTTTATGTCAGTTTTGATCATTCGTTCGAGCAGAGCTCTAAAAGGGAGTTTTCCGTGGTAACAGCATGCGTGTCTTCCTCAAGCAGAGCCCACTAACTGCGACCACTGCTTTTAAAATAATTGCTGTTTCTGCCGCGATATATTTCGAATTTATATTTCCCGAAAAATGCCAACGAGGAAATTGTAATTCCCACACTCCATGTTACAGCCACAGTAACAACGCTGCCATTAGCCCTTCAGACGCTGACTAAGGAATACACGTGAGCCAGGGGGACGTCTAAGGAAGCCTGCAGGTGTTTTGTAATTATCACTAATAGCTTTTCTTTCTGCGTGTCTGTGTCTTTCCAGAGAAACTCCAGCAACTCTGGGAGCACAAGAGGCATGTACCACGTGTCCGACCGGCGTTCGTCCCCCAGCACGGGGTAAGTCATCACACCGCTCCCATTGCACATTTTACACCTCCATCGATCCGTCTGTATCGATGGAAGCGCTCTGGTAGGGAGCAGGTTCTCTTGTCCCGCTGGAGATTTTGTTGCCTCCTCTTTCTCACCCCGTGGAAGCTGATGTAGTGAGTTTTTAATCTATTTAGTTTAACATTAGCTGGTTCTATATAATCTTATCTAAATACAATGTGTTCACATCCATAAATTAAGATTTTCCTATGCAGTATTGAACTGTGATATAGTATATCCCGTTTTTCGCACGACTCTCATTCAGTGGAGGACTGAGGTACAGGTTAGATGTCTCTCTGAACGAGGTGTGACTGAAGTATTTCTGTTTCCCAGCTGGAGATTTCAGACACATGGCTGCACCATAGTACTCTGACTAACAACAACTGTCATTGCCAGTTGGTATGTGAATGTGTTTCCTAACGTGACGTCACAGAGAACCTGTCAGGCCTTCCCCATTAAATCCTTAAAGCACGACACATACAGTGGCACAAAAACAACAACAAGACTTTCTGTCTTCTGACTATTAATCAGTGATGAAGCTCATAATCTCATAATCTCATAATAATAAGTTTTAGTGATGTATTGACAACAATCATATACAGTATATATAGTTGTATAAATTAAATGTATGTTGCATTTATGATAGAAGTGTGAGGATTTTCCTCTTTAAAATGTCAACATATTTTTGTATTTTTACTTCTTCTGTGCTTTAATTCAATTTCAAACGGCATATATAATTTTTTCCAATCAATATTGAGGCTTTTTACAATTTCTCTTGGATTCTAATTTTCATTCTGATATCCTTAATTAGAAATTACTAATCTTGAACTTGTCATAATTGGGATCAATTCATTACATCTCGCTACTGATTTATTGCTGACAAAACATCTAAGCAGTTTTCATCAGGTTACTGCTTTACAACTATCTCATTAACCTTTTTGTCATTCACCCCCCATGAGTACGGAGGTGCTTCTTAAAGCATTTAACAAAAAACAACCTCCAAATACATCCTCCCATTATTAAGAGACTCAGAAGAGAGAGTCAATGTCACAATGACCACAATATTCTCTATAAATAGCTCGCCATTTAAGGGATTAGTTGCACCCTGAGCTTGAGAAATTGTTGAAGATTGCAATTGAGATACAAATGCAAATACATCTTCTCTCATGTGAGTCTTTTTTTTAACCAAATTTCCATATTGATCATCAATTTCTTTAAACCATTAACCATATTTAGAAGACCAGTATCCAATGTACAGTTTCTGCTCTTTCCCTGCAGAGCATCGGGCCGGATCAAGTCCGTCTCACAGGGCTCCGGCGGCTACGACAGTGACAGCGTTGAGATGCACCCCATGGAGGACTGTTTAGAGTCTCAGTACTACCACATGCAGTGCCGGCTGGGCGAGGCGGGTTACGAGCGCTCCCCGGGGTGCGGCGGCGGAGGATCGAGGAGCTGGGGTCTTCGCAAACAGGCCATCCAGAACTGGCAGCGGCGACCTTACAGGAACAGCACGGAAGGCGAGGAAGGAGACGTGTCCGACGTGGGCTCCCGGACCACCGAGTCGGAGGTGGAGATGTGGGAGCAGGAGAGGAGAGCTGTGGCTGAAGTCCAGCAATCTGCACCTCCCTACGCTCACCACGGCAGGACGGGGTACCGGCCTAACACAGGTAGCGAAACTCTCTCTCTCTCTCTCTCTCTCTCCAATCATACATCCAGACACTTGGAAGACGGGATTCATAAAATTAAAGGCCTTAAAATGAGTCCCCCAGCGAGCGGTGACTATGCGGATCTAGGTCAGGCTCACGTGCAGCCGCTGTGATGGTTTTGGAGCTGGGTCACTGGCCAGAACTCATTCTGTGTTGGTGTGGATCAGACATCAGCATGAAAACATTGAGGAAAGAGGTTCATTATCTAGTATGTAGATACAACAATATAAACATTTCATGAAAAAAACAATTTCTCAAATACTTTTACAAAGATTTTGGGTGTTTTTTCTTATCAAAATGCTCAGGTCTAAGGGTAGAGAGCATAATGTGATTTACAGCATTTTGGCCCATATGAATTATTGAATTAATTAACTTAACTAGCTTCAAAGCCAGTTGTCGCCTTTTTAAAGCTACTGCAAGAAACTTTTAAGTCTCAATCTAATGCAGATGCCTCTATATGACCGATATATACAGTAAGTAAACAAAAATAATTTTATTGTGATGATTATTCTTCACGAAATCAGACAAAACGCCATGTAGGTGCACGACAACAACTTAGACTCCAGCCAGGCTGTTTGAGAGCTCACTGCGGAAAACTGTATGTGTCCAAACTGCATGCGTATTAATTAGAAAATTTAAAAAAACGTAGTTTATTCGTCCAGCAGTGTAATAAGAATAAAAAGAATACTTACCAATGAGAAAGGCATAATACATTTTATTGAAACAACTCAATTTACAACCAATATACAGCATACACTGCAGTTACACAAATGCTTTGAAGAACATATTTGTATTGGATACAGCGATGTTTGCCTGTTGAATTATCTCAGTTCTTCCTCTCACACTAAGCTTTACTTCATTTGAACCGGCAAGTCAGACCACCAATCGCGCCCGCTCGTTTCTCCATTTCCACCACAGATTGTTCAGCTCTTTGTTAACATCCCGCGCTGCCAAAATCCTTAAACTCGCTGCTGCTGCTGCTGCTGCTGCCCTCGTGTTTTCCTTCACCTGCTGTCGCGTTTCTTCTTAAATATCAAGCGGACTGGTGCAGTCTGGGAAGAAGCGAAACTGGGCCAGCACCAGAGTCCCATGACAAATCGGTATGAACTGCCATGACTGCCCCCCGGATTCAAAGGTTGTTTTTTTCGCATGTAACACTCAACATGTTGCTGGCGTTCCACTGCTCTGACGTCGTTCTCTTGATTCGGAGGGTCTCTGCCAGGTTTTTATCAGATGGTACGTATCTACAAGCACACAGCCTTATTCTCAGCATGTAGCACACAGATCAGCTTTTTTAGCGCATTTGGCAGCCTTGAGCGTAGGCGGTGTGTGAGAGAGAGAGAAAGAGAGAGAGAGAGAGAGAGAGAAGGAGAGAAGGAGAGAGAGAGAAGGAGAGAGAGAGAAGGAGAGAGAAGGAAGGAAAGAGGAAGAAGAGAGCGAAAGTGTAAGTGTTGGTTCGTAGCCCTGATGGTTTTTGAGCAGACGCCTTCCAAGGCCAAAGATGAAATGAGTCATCTAGGAGCAACTTGCTGGGAGGAAAAAACGGACTTCGATTGGACACATTGCATCAGCTAATAGGTAGCAATAGAGAGACGAAAAACTTATGTAATCTCATTGGGTTTCTTGTTGAATGTTGGCGCCACCATGTGACAGAATGGCTTTAAAACATTGTTTATTTGGTTGTTAGAAAATTGGTTTTCCGGCAATGGATGTAAACTAGAGAACATCTCTCCAAGCGTGCAGTTCTATTTGTTTTGTATCTTTTTTTTCTAATATACATTTACATCCATTTATAATAATAAAAATAAAAGGTTTGTTTGTTCCAGGCTGGCTGCAGGTTGATCGCCAAAACCTTTTTTCTCCTTAGTTTTCAGACTGTGAGAGCTGAAAAAGGTCTTCATTTTAATTCCAGTTGAAAGACTTTCAGTTGTACAAAAGGTAAAAACCGTGTATTATTTGGCCAAACTGAACGAGATGCAGCTACATTCCTAAGATAACATGGTTGGATGGCTTTGCTTTCATGGTACACGGGACTGAGGTTGATAGAACTGACATATTTCGACGCGGTCCAACTGAAGACTGGATTTGTCTTTCATTTTGTGAATATGCATACTTTCTACCAGCGAAGCCGTCCATGGTCGGATCTTGGACGGACGACCCCCAGTAGCGTTAAAGCCGCTATCTTCCCACAGGTCGCTCTGAGGGGGTCTACAAGCCGTGCCGCCATGAAAAGAGCCCCTCCAGATCCAACGAGGTGATCAGTCCAGAGATCCTCAAGATGCGCGCGGCTCTCTTCTGTATCTTCACCTACCTGGATACTAAAACCCTGCTGCGGGCTGCCGAGGTCTGCCGCGACTGGAAGTTTGTGGCTCGTCACCCAGCCGTGTGGACCAGAGTGCTGCTGGAGAACGCTCGCATCTCCTCCAAGGTGCAGAAGTTGGACATCTGTGGTAACATGCTGTGCCTCATCTCTGCTGTGCATTGTGTAAATCTTCAGTGTTTCTGCTTTAGTTCCTGAGCACATTGTCTCAGTGGTGCACTCAGACGCACTCCCTCATCCTGCAAAACCTCAAACCAAGACAGCGAGGCAAGAAGGAAACCAAGGACGAGTATGTTAAAAGCACACGGTAAGTCACACATACACAGGAGGTTACAACTGCACACCGATTTTTTTTTATTATCACATTGTGGATTTCTTTTGCCTTGATAAGTGAACTGCTTTGCAAACTTTTGCAAACAGTGATTGGTCAGAGGAGGCCAACAAGACGAAATGAAAGCGTGCTGATGTTTGATTTGGATTTGAGCTCCCTGCGAAATATAAGTTTTCAATTCAAGGAAGACGTTCAATTTGAGCGGAAAAAGTTCAAATGTTTGTTTCTAACTGTGGGATGTTAAGGTGACTACCTCGGCAGCTTGAATCTACTCCGACAAAAACAAACAAGCTGCTTCCTGTGTGGCCGCAGACACTGGAGGAACATTTTCTTGAACGCGATATATGGTGGAAGTGCTGCTGTGAAGGACAGGAGAATTACTTTGTCTGTCTTTTTCTGTTGACCTTCCCTCACATTTCCATCTAAGTGGCTGTCTGGAGGAAGGCCTGGAGGCGTTGTTAAAGGCCACAGGAAGCAACCTTCTGATACTGAAGATTTCCCACTGCCCCAACCTGCTGACTGATCGCTCCCTTTGGTTGGCCAGCTGCTACTGTCGAGCTCTGCAGGCTGTAACCTACAGGTAGACCAGTAGACCCCATCCCTGCATGCGTATTACAGGTCAACCCTCAATGAGGGAAATAGTCTATGATCACTTTTGTGACGTGTGACATGTGTGTAATAGAAGCACGGTATTTTGTGTAATGCTTTTTTTTGTGTTCCAGAAGTGCCACAGACCCAGTTGGCCAGGAGGTAATCTGGGCCCTCGGAGCAGGTTGTAGAGACATCATCTCCCTGCAAGTGGCGCCACTACATCCATGGTAATGGTTCTATCTGTCTATTCTGTCTATACTATTCTATATCAGTGCTCACCAAATGAATGAGCGTGGATTTTATTTTTTACCCTTTTAGTCAACAACCCGCGCGTTTCAGCAACCGATGCCTGCAGACGATTGGAAGATGCTGGCCACACCTCCGTGCCCTCGGCGTCGGCGGAGCTGGATGTGGCATTCAGGGGCTGGCCTCGCTTGGTAAAGCGTGGCTCACAAAGCTACCATTTAGTTTGTAGTTTAATTCCATTCACTCGCTTCAGCTTCGACACTTACTAACATGCTCAAATTGTCTCGCATTGCTTGTTAAGTCACGGGGCCTCGATCACATGTGCAGAAACCGAAAGGGGGCAGAGATTATTAAACAACATTGTTGTCATATCTGCACATAAACATCTTCACATATTTGCATATAGCCTTAATGCACAACTGTACTCTTATCTTAACCCTCCACCATTTTCCTCCATCTCTCCCAACCTCCCACGCCCCCCACTAGCGAGGAACTGCATGCGCCTCCAGGTGCTTGAATTGGATCACGTGAGTGAAATCAACCAGGAGGTGGCAGCAGAGGTGTGCAGAGAGGGCTTGAAGGGTTTGGAGATGCTGGTGCTAACTTCCACACCAGTCACCCCCAAAGCGCTGCTCCACTTCAACAGTGAGTTTTAATACTGTTTCAGTTATTTAGGAATAGATGAATAACTTGTATAAAACACCGTTCACCCTGAGCAGGAAATAATGAACGCTGCCTAAATCATCCTTCCTCTCGCGTAGGTGTTTGCCGCAACCTGAAGTCTGTCGTGGTTCAGATTGGTATAGAAGACTACTTTGAGGACCCCAACAGCCCCGAAGCTAGAAAACTGTTTGATGAGATGGTCATCAAGCTTCAGGTAACGGCACACCCACCGCTCACACACACACAGGGTGGTTGGGGAGGGCTTGGAACATCCGATCCCTTCCACGCGCGCCTGCCTGTCGGCGCCGCCCAATGCTTTCATGCAAGCGGCCCCTCCCAATGACGACGGATCCTTAATCATGTTGAGATCTGAATTCCGTGTCGGTACGTTCCGTTCTTTGACTTGTGTTCCCGCATCACCTAGGCCTGTCGGACCTGTCCCGGCTCGATTCTGTACATTGGTGACGTTCTGATACAACGTGAGGGAGACGGGTATCTCGCGAAGCGCTTGAAGGTGTTCTTCTTCAGCATCAGCCTCAGCGCGTCCATGCTGTTCCACACACACACATTTCCATGAGTGAAATTAACACCCGTGGTGATTCTTCTGCACAATCTGGCTGAACTTTTAGTTTCCTCCTGAAGAGCAAATAAACAGAATATATTTTGTGTGCAAGTTTTTTGCTCCCAAAAAGTGTTTTTTTTTTTTTTTTTTACCGTGTAACCACTCTGCCATCCATGGAGCGCAGTGATGACTTAGAGGTCTGCACCCTCTGCTGCACATTCTTCTCAATTCAGGCTATATTGTTTTTTTTAGCAATCATATCCCTGTAGCTCTGCAGCACTGAATGCAGAGGATAAGATGCATCTATTTCTGGTCACATTACACACCGTTTAAACCATGACTCAGTACTGGAAGTCCCAGTGATGATTGGTTGTAGATGTGATGGTGCTACCTCACTCGAGCAGAGGCTCACTGCGAGAGGCTCGAGGTCATGCATGTAGCTGACCACACACAAACAGAGATGTAAAAAGCTCTGAAATCCCAGGTTTTATTTATGTTTTGTTTTTATGAGTCAGTTTGCAGTGTGTTCCTCTAGGATATCACTCTCAAGGTGGCACAGTTATTCACAGCAGTTAGGTAAGAGCAACAAAAGCTACTTTTTTTTATCTCTTTCTCTTTTACTGAAGGACGGCAAAGTTCATCTCTCGTGTTTAATCATTCTTTTTATTTTTAAAGGATGAAGTTGTCTTCCTTATCCTGCAGCATCCCTATGTTTTAGCATTTGGAAAACCTGTAATTGTAATTCTGTCAATGAAAGGGAACAAATGAATGATGCAGTTGTCTTTGATAAAATTGAATTCTTATATTCCTTTCCATCGCCTTTTTTTCAGGCTTTGAGAAAGAGACCCGGCTTCTCCAAAATCCTCCACGTTAAAGCAGACAGTCTCTGCTAGCATCATTTGAGCAGATTCTTCAAGTCTTGGAGAGGCGCCGTCTTGGCTCGATTCATCAAAATGACCCAGCTGTTTTGAGCGCGCTCCACAGGGGGGTTGAAAAAGTCTGCAACACAGACAGAAACAACAGAAGAGCACCACGATGAACCAGGACCGAGGCTCAATGCTCCCATAACTGATAAACGACCCCTCTAAGATCCTGTTGGACTTTCACTGAGCTCACAGACTCAAATAACACGACAAAAACTGTCAGATTCCTCTTTAAAAAAAAAAAAAAAGGATTGTGTTGTCACACAGAGCCAGATCCCTTCCTTGAGACGCCTGGAGCCGGGTGACGGCGCCGTGTTTATTCTTGACATGTTCTTCAAAACTACCCTCGACTTCAACGGCAGGCGGGCAGGAGCACATCAAACACCGTACTTACTTGTGGCAGGAGTAAGACATTTTGAGTACTCAAGGTTAGGAGTCTTTACACGAGACATATATATATATATATATATATATATATTCCATCCTTTTCAAACTGGACGACTTTCCACGTTGTGCACCAGCTTTCGGCAGAGTGGAGGGAGCAGAGACACTGTAACACACATACCTTGACAGTCTACTTAGCCAGGTGCACAGCAGAGATGCATTTACCCACCGCTGCCATCCCCTGCTTCCCTATACAACCTGCATTCAAGTGGTTTTGATAGTTTTAGTATCTCTGAATGCAGTTTTTGATGCTTTTCATCAGCCAGACTGCAAAGGTGATCCATACGGGCCTCGGTTCTCTCAAAGGACTGGTGCCATTTGTAACCGTGTCTATCCTCATTCGAGTCAGCGTTTTCTCCATCGTGCCATTAATGAGGGAAGAGGGGCCATGTGCGGAACGTTAATCTCTTCAAATCCAATGTAACTTAACATTATTGTGAGTAAGCAGCTCTTGGTTATGTTTCCTAATGAACATGGCCTCCAGGTGTAAACAGGTGTTGCAGTGTTTGTATATCATGTGACGGTGCCATCCCTATTCACAATGCTCATTGTTGCTGAGGCCTCCTTATTTATAGTTTTTCAGCTGACCCCATGTGGCTCCCTCTGCTGGTCTTTCCAAGCATTTACACAGCCAACGGCCAGTTCATGTGATTTGACACTTTGGACACTTTGCAGCAGGGAACGCGATCACCTTTTACTGTTTTGCCGAACTCAAAACCAACAGATCACTTCCTCCGCATCACCTTCAAATTAGGAATTTGATTTGGTGTCGCAGTAACTCTCAAGAAGTACGAGTAGCAATACTGTGGTGACATTTAGTGTACGCTCCTATCTGCTGCAGGGCGCTTAACACATCAAGACCAGTTTATTATTCATGTGGAATAACACTGTCTTCTGGCTCTGGAGGAGCTTTGTCAAGTCAGAGAAAATAATCCTTGGAATGTTATCAGGCGCTTCTTGGTTTTTAAACTACAAATTGATAGCACAGCAAGCTGCATTACAAGCTGGAAGGTATGTAGTCTGAAGAAATGGGAAAAGATGGATTGACGGTCCATAGAAAATACTATAAATGGGAATTTCTTAAGCTTGACCCATACTAGGGACCAACAGTCAGGATTGTTCTGCCTTTGCTGCATTGGTTTCCTTTTTTCTTTTCTTTTTTTTTTTTTCATTCTCTCATGAGACGCCGAACATTATAAAAAGTGCAATACTAGATCACTGGAGCTCCTATGAGACACTTACAATCAGTTTTCTTTCAAGATAACATGCACACTGTTTTGAAACTTCCATCTCGTAGAACATCACAACCTCGCTACATATTTACCCACCTCTTCAGAACGAACGTTTTCCCCGAGCCGGCGTTTCTGACAGGTCACAGACGAGCAGAGGTGCGCCCTGAACTGTTTTGGGTTCTCCGCTTCATTGTCCCAACGTGTTGATGGAGACTTGTGTAGCTGCATATCGTACTGATGATGTTCCGGGTGAATGTGTGAGGACAGTTGTTGGATGTTCATTTCTTCTTGTTCTTCCAGTACTGCATATTATTGTCCCGTACTGGTACTGAGTCATTGGAGGGAAGTTGTAATACACAATAGCGAAAAAAACAAAGCACTTGTTGATTTGAAGTTTTAGACAATCCTGCCTTCGCTATCAGCTACTCTGTACATACTGTTTGTAAAAAAAAAAAAAAAAAAAAGGACCAACATTTGATGTTATATAATATTTACGGTCTTCATGCTGTAAGCATTTTCTCTCCAAAGTTGAATGAAAGATAAACATAGAGAATTATATTATGTATTACAGTAGTGTTGAATTTGCAGTTGTGTATTAGATACTTTATATTAAATGTGCATCAGAGTCATATAGAGATGGAAATTATTTAAGAAGAGGATAAAGTATTATTCAGCTATTTATTTCTATAAAAAGAGCGATGTGTATAATGTTGGCATGTTTGTGTTTGAGCATCAATCATTAAGTTGCCTTCTTAAGTGTTAACTGCTACTGTGACAAGATAATTATTAGATGTTTGAACAGCTTTGATTGCCTGCAGGTTAATAATGCTTCTTTTTTTGTTGATCCAGTCTGTTGTTGCACTAGTGAGAAAAAAAAAAGAAATTTCAGATGTTTATTATAAAAGTTTTTAAATGTTCAGCTATTTCTCAATATTTGAAAAAAATTGATGCACTTTTTTTCCTGAACACTTTAATCGACCCGTCGGCCTTTGGTGGAGCCCGAAGCGGGTTCCCCTCGGCGGGAATGAAACGGACATGCTCTGGTTCAATGGGGGGTAGATTTAGGAAATGCAGCGATTTTCAGATGAACATTTAGCCTCTTTTCTCTTAATCCATCAAGGTGGTCAAGAGCGAACCTCATTCAACAACATTCACGTGCTTTTTGGGTTTGTTGCCAGTACGACCTTACGCTCACTGCCCTTGTGTTTGTTGCTGTCACCGCTTTGGTTTTGCATTTTAATGCAGATTTCATGCTCATACCATCAGTAGAGCTTAGCTTTTTTTTGTTGTGAAAATGGACCTGCTGATGATGTAACAGAGCCTGTGTGGTCTGAAACTGCAGATTAGAGGTGCCCGGTACGCCACAATCACATTCTGGCCTATACCTCTCCAGAAATAAAGCAGAATCATTTGTAAATGATTTATTTACAAACTGAAACATCTCTAATAAACCAACGTGCTTCCGCATCCTCATCTTTATTTAAATTAATTTCAATTCCTCCTGTTTTGTGCTTCTATGTATTATGCATCCCAATGTGCAATTGAAAAACAGTGTCTGAGTGTTCATGTACCTTTCTGTACATATTTTATGAATGAATGATTGTATTCTGCCCATCCATCTGAATAGTAATTTACACATTACCTCAACACTTATCTGGGCAATTAAGTGTGCAGTTTGTCTTTGTAATTATTTTATCCTTCTAACTGCCATCGACCCATGAACTTCATCCATGTCGCTACAGTGACAAAATGGAATCTATCGCTGAAAAGAACTTTCCTAAAAGATGATCAGCCTTCTGCGATGACTGCAATAGAGGGAAATGTTTTACTACTCATTTACACTCATTTGTTGCCATCAATAAAATTGCTTTAAATTGTAATTGCTCTGTACTTTGGCTTACTTTTTTTGCAATAATGTTTAAAGGAGTTGGTGACGATTAGAGATTCAAATGAATTACTAACCACCAATACTGATAACTCGTATAATCCAGAACCATCACATTGTGTCTTGAAAGACGTGTTTTCTGTTGAATTTCTTATATCTTTCAACTGACATTCTGATACAATCCACCTTGAAGACATGGTCAATACTATGTGCTATTTACTATGTTTCAATGTGGCGGAATATGAGAGTTTTTATGGTGCTCACAGCATTGACATTAAAATGAATATTGGCAGTATTTCTTAGTAGAAACTCTCTTGTTTGCTTGCAATGATTGAGTTATCCGCAGACTTAACAGTTCCCATTGGAATTAGTTTACACAAAAGAAGTACTTATATGAAAGTGATAAGTCAGATTTTCTGCCTGAATGAAGGAGGAGGGTCCACTTAGGTTTGACCTAGAAAGCCTTCTAGGAATTATTGAGCACAGGAATTATTCTTTTTTTAATCAGTTTTATTGCAGCTGTCATTACAGTAATGCCCCAATAATGATAATGCCAACAGATGAGTTGGCCACGTACCCGCTCAAAAAGACAAACTGATCATTCATTCTAGCAAAGGGTTTTGAAGAGCAACTGTTGGACTTGATCTTCTTTGTTCAATACGCTCCCCATTAGAACTTTATACATCAGCTCGAGGGAGGGGGTTTCAAGTGTATTATCCAAAAGAAAACAAGACATTTCCTGGCATATTTGCTAATCTGTCGGGAAACGTAACATGAGCTGGGATTTGCTGTCAGGGGAAATTTTGTTGCCGTCTCTGCCCTGAAGGTGTCAGAAAGAGATGCAGCTCCTGTTACATCTTGCACATTTAAAATACACTCACCGGCCACTTTATTAGGTACCCCATGCTAGTAACGGGTTGGACCCCCTTTTGCCTTCAGAACTGCCTCAATTCTTCGTGGCATAGATTCAACAAGGTGCTGGAAGCATTCCTCAGGGAGTTTGGTCCATATTGACATGATGGCATCACACAGTTGCCGCAGATTTGTCGGCTGCACATCCATGATGCGAATCTCCCGTTCCACCACATCCCAAAGATGCTCTATTGGATTGAGATCTGGTGATTGTGGAGGCCATTTGAGTACAGCGAACTCATTGTCATGTTCAAGAAACCAGTCTGAGATGATTCCAGCTTTATGACATGGCGCTTTATCCTGCTGAAAGTAGCCATCAGAAGTTGGGTACATTGTGGTCATAAAGGGATGGACATGGTCAGCAACAATACTCAGGTAGGCTGTGGCGTTGCAACGATGCTCAATTGGTACCAAGGGGCCCAAAGAGTGCCAAGAAAATATTCCCCACACCATGACACCACCACCACCAGCCTGAACCGTTGATACAAGGCAGGATGGATCCATGCTTTCATGTTGTAGACGCCAAATTCTGACCCTACCATCCGAATGTCGCAGCAGAAATCGAGACTCATCAGACCAGGCAACGTTTTTCCAATCTTCTATTGTTCAATTTCAATGAGCTTGTGCAAATTGTAGCCTCAGTTTCCTGTTCTTAGCTGAAAGGAGTGGCACCCGGTGTGGTCTTCTGCTGCTGTAGCCCATCTGCCTCAAAGTTGGATGTACTGTGCGTTCAGAGATGCTCTTATGCCCACCTTGGTTGTAACGGGTGGTTATTTGAGTCACTGTTGCCCTTCTATCAGCTCAAACCAGTCTGGCCATTCTCCTCTGACCTCTGGCATCAACGAGGCATTTCCGCCCACAGAACTGCCGCTCACTGGATGTTTTTTCTTTTTCGGACCATTCTCTGTAAACCCTAGAGATGGTTGTGCGTGAAAATCCCAGTAGATTAGCAGTTTCTGAAATACTCAGACCAGCCCTTCTGGCACCAACAATCATGCCACGTTCAAAGTCACTCAAATCACCTTTCTTCCCCATACTGATGCTCGGTTTGAACTGCAGGAGATTGTCTTGACAATGTCTACATGCCTAAATGCACTGAGTTGCCGCCATGTGATTGGCTGCTTAGAAATTAAGTGTTAACGAGCAGTTGGACAGGTGTACCTAATAAAGTGGCCGGTGAGTGTATATAGCACCTAAAAACAGGGACACCTTTATTAGCCTTTTGAACTGTGTCACTGTGTCAATGGCTTCTTTCTTTATAAAGAAGACCTAAAGTCATTCAGGTTGTTGTACGAAGGTCTAGAATTCTAATTATTCTAATTAACTGATTTGATCAACAACTTAAGCAGAATACTGATTTTAAAACCTCGTCCTTCTCACATCCGCTTGCATGTCCACACAGGTGCTTTCACTTGTGGTTGATTTGACCCTCTGCTCACATTGAAGCTGGACAGAGTTTAGCAACGTGACAACGTAACTACCAACCTTGATAAAGGTGAGCCATGCTGCGTGTTAATTATATATATACATACATATATATATTTATATATGCTGTTTACTCATTGGAATTAACAAGCTGTTCCCAGCCCACTTAAGAATAAGCCTTATTTAGTATGAACACTGGTTAGAGTTAATTCATTTTGTGACCTGTCAGACACTCCATACTGAAAACCTGCTTAAAGTCAGTATGTAGTGAAGACTTATACAGCAAGTGACCATTTGCCAACCATGAGTACATTTTTCCCTTTTTGTTTGGTGTCTGTAATGTAGCTGCATAGCATAACAGTTGCAACAACAAAAAAACACATCAGGAGACTGTAACACATTGTGCACACACCTGCACAGAGTTCTAATCAGGCCAAATAGTGGAAACAGCTGTGGGTGCTATTTACAATTCTTTTTTCTTTAACTTTTTGACCTGAACATTTGAAGCAAGAGATAAAAGTCTGTTTTTATAGCACCGGTTGTCTATCAGTTGAAAAACGCTATTGGCACGTCTCTAAAAATTGGCACGGTCCGTTTTTGGATGCATGTCATTCTCTATTTGGGCTTTTTGTTCCTCCTCCACCATCTGATCCCACTTGATGTTTGTAGTTGGCATCAATTTGGTGTTCCAGCAAATGCATCAGCTCAGTGTTCTTGGCCCTTATTTGGTTTTGAATCTAATTGGTCATTAGTCAAAACTGTTTTCAGTATTTTCGGCATTTTGGGTTAGTTGTCCGCCCCTTGGAAACATGTTGGATGAAATATTGTACTTTTTACTACATCATCTGATTGTTTGAGGTAATTTTGCAAAGTGCAACATTTAGCCTATTACTGAGTTCTAAATGTCTTAAAAACAAGTAAGGAATCTGTCATTATACTGACATTAATTCAACACCATAAAGGACTTTTATTTGTAATGGAGTAAGGAATCTGAATGCTTCTTCCACCGCTGATGGTTTTCATGAGCTAACTGGAGTGGATCTCGGTTAAATTTCAAATAATTTCATTTTAAACTGAGGAGGACTGGTTGAATTACGCCAGCTGTCACATTGGCACAGAATTCTGGCTTTGCAGCCTTTTCTTTCCATGTGCACTCGCTCTGTCACTCTGCCTTGTTCTCATAGTCGTGAAGTTTAAAAGCTCTTTCCTGTGGTTGTACTTTCCTGGAAAATATTCAGGTGGACCCTTAGTGTGTTTAATATCTTAATGAATTAAGAAGACTCAACTGGGCTTGTTAGATGATGAACTTTTATTTTGTTAAAACATTATCATTTTTAATTTATCATTTTTAAAATAACATTACGTATAGAAGGCACTTAAAAAAACAGAGTTAAATTAAGGATGCTGTTATTATGAACATGAAATTGATGATTAAAAACAATTTACTGACAAAATAAAGTCATGAAATGACCGCACCATTGGCAACCTTTTGAACAGCACATGTCAAATAAAAATGTAGCATGATTAGAATCTACAGTACAATAGAAAAAATACTCATTAATGAAATAATGCCAAAGCTATGTTTGTAAGTGTAACTTAATCGTGAAGATAAGTAGAACTCAAAAGTCATGTTTTTCACTAGTCAGAGGTGTGTTTTATTTTACATTTTTTGTGGTTTCAGCTCTGTGCAAGTCCTGGTACATCTCTATTAGGCGAGTGGCCTCCCTCTGTCCCGACAGCAAAGCACCATGTGTGGTGGAATAGTATTTTCTGTGGGTGGCCTCTCCAGCAAACAGGACCTGTAGAGGCTGAGGAAGGAGGAGGGGAGAAAGACATCAAATATTTGAGAGGAGAGAAGCAGATTCAGAACAAGAGCCGTTAAATTTCTTTTGGCCTCTTTCCCAGCACTATTTTCTATTTTCATCACTTGCACTCTAGTAGGAGGCCTCAGTAACTCTCCTTAAGGCCTTACAGTTTGACAGGGTTAAACGGCTTCAGCAGAGGGCTCATACCGTTCCTTTAACATTCCTACAACAGTGTCAAGTGAGCACACAGCGCCCCCGGCCCCTTCCCCCCCCCCCCCCCTAACCCAGAACCCCTCAGGTTTCATGGCCTGGACTGCTGGCCAGGAAACCGCCTTCACATCCCCCCTGATACCAGCTGCACTTTCTGCATGTGCTGCACGGTACTGATGACATTGACCATATGTTCACCAGTTTAAAATACTGCTTTATTAAGGGTGGTAAGAATGCAATGTTCTTTTGATGCAGCCAACTTGTAAAAGTATTTTTAAAAGAGACCGACACTACAAACCAACAACATCCATGCATTGAGTCCGGCCACTTTCTGACAGTCTAACGCACACTTCATCATGAGGTTGTCTTCTTGCCTTACCGGAGCCTTGGTGCTGTTGGCATAAGGCAGCGGCGTGGCCAGCCTTTCACAGTCCTCACCGCTGGATCCCACCCTGGTGAAGGAGTAGGAGCCTCGAATGAAGGGGTTACTGCCCCAGGAGGAGCGCAGGACACGCCAGGGCTTAGGAATGTCAGGGTTCCCTGTGGACAGACGGACGGAAGAACTTTGTGAATTCCGGTGAATCACAGAGCCAAAGCATTTCAGATTAAGAATGTGGCGGCAGTGAGTCCAGGCCTCTCAGTGGGATGTTTAATCTGCCAACTGATCAACTCGTGAATTCCTAAGCGAGGAATGTGTGCATGTTGATTTACCGTCTTCTTTTCATGAAGTCACAGTCACTGCCTTCAACTTCACACTGTGACCCATTTCTGAGGAAATCACTGTTCTGAGGAATAGTCGTACTCGTTCGTACAGTATTAACATTATTACAAATCTACTCGGAAACAATGAGTAAACCTGCGTTCGTGTTGAGAAACCTGTACATTGGCGGGCTGCAACCTTTTCCACTGCTGCGTTTTTAGGGAACTTGTGGCGCGACATTAGGGAAGTTCAGTGACGTTCAGTGACATTTGTGTCACAAGACAAACGACACACTGAGTGAGAGCAAAGACTTCCCGATCAACCCTTCAGCTCAGTGTTGCTCATGCAGTTGTAACAACTGGTTCGTAGTGACTCACCGCACGTGAGTCATCCAGCTGTATTCTCTGACCGTCCTATGTCATAAAGAAAGCTACTGACATCACAGATAGTGTCATGTCCTTTGAGCCGGAAACGCAAACACCCAACCTTTGAGTCACCGAGCTCAGTGTCAGCCTCCCCCCCGGCTTTTGTGTTAGCTGTACACTATTGATTGTTAGCGATAGAGTAACTGGAAGACGGTTTGAAAGCACATGTTGATCTCGTCCTTTTTTTGACATAGAAATCCACAGGCTTTTCTTTCATAAAAGCTGTCTTTTCTTTCCTAATGGATATTTGAATAATGTAGCGGTGAAATGAGGATTACATTACAGAAGGCCTTCCCACAGAAGCTTATCTGGTCTAACATTGGCCCACCATACACAGCTCTGTTTCCTTGCGTGCACGTGTCCTGACCTGTGAAGCGCCTCAGCAGCTCAGTGCAGGTCTCGGCCACTGTTTCGTCATCGCAGCGCTCCATGTACAGCGCCTCCTGCCCGCAGATCCAGCCGCTCAGCATGTAGCCGTAGCGCTCGGGCGGGTAGAGGACGTCAAAGCTGCAGATCTTCTTGTACCACAGCTCCTCGGGGTAGGCCAGCTGTTCGAGCTGAGCCTCATCCTCCCACACAAACTGGATGCTGTTGCACTCGGGGCTCCAGAAGGGCTCTTCAAACTCCAGGAATATCTTATCGGTGGTGCTGATGCCCAGCTTCTCGATGGCGAGCACTTTGTCCTTGGGCAGAGATGGGGAGAACATGGCCTCGTGGTTCTGCTTCAGGACGCCCAGAGAGGCTGTGACGATCACGTGGTCGGCCGGGATCCACTCCTCGTCCTCGCACTCCACGTAAATGGGGGGGCCGAGGCTCGCCGGGTCCTCGCGAGGTCTGCAGCCGTGGTTGTTGTCGTTGTGGTTGTTGTCCCGCTGGCTGTTGCTGCTGTTGGGGATCACCTCCTGATGCTTGGCCGAGTAGTTCCAGTGGAGGCTGCGGACCGGTTTGCTAAGGCAGACGGTGCGAGAGGGGATGTCCTGGGCCAGGAGCTCCACGACCTTCATGAAACCTTCAGGAATGACATAATGCGCACCGGGGATCTCCGTCCACTCGCCAAACTCACTCAGAGACACCTCATCCATACTGGGAGAGCTGCTTTCACAACTCTCCACCTGAAATATCAACACAGAGAATGCGAGCAGTGAGCAGCGAGATCATACGGATGTGCTACCGGGCAATCGTAGAAAACGGCGTTAGATAGAGAATTACGCCATGGTTTGGCAACAATGCAACTTGCAGGTGTGCACAAAACACCAATGGGGAAGAAAGACTAGTGAGCGTGAACAAGCAGGACGTCATGGAACAAAAATCCTCCTCCCATCTGAATATGAACCTCTTGAAACTATCGTTAGCTGCACCCTTCATCGAGCTGCTGAATTATTAATAATTCTGTCTAAAGTCGGTTTCATGCTGTTTTTGTGACAAATTTCCATTCTCAGTGAATTCATCAACAATTGAATCACTTCAGTAAACACATGGATCCTTTCATAGTGCTAGCGGTTAGCTGGTGTCCGGTGAGACGCAAACATCTGCCTCTTCTCTGCTGCAGTTCCCGACGTGCTCGGGTTGTTGTGTCTTTGTGTGTGGGCAGAAGCTTCTGGAGGAGCACTCAAAGGTGTAACACTGACGTAGCACCCATGTGAATATTTCAATTCAAGGTGTTTTCATGCACACAATAGCGTTGGAGAGGTGCAGGTTTAGTTCTTGGATGTTTGTATAACATCTGTTATAAAAGATAAATAAGACCTTGAATGAGAAAGGAAACATTGTGTTTGGCTGCTTCACACAATTACTTAGTTTTCTTCACTATGCAGAGGGTGAGTTTCATCATTTAGTGCCAAAATGATTGAATGATTAATAAATTAGCAGATCCACAGTAAATGAATAAATTTTAACTACATGCCACTTTTCTTTTGCATGATGACGGCTTTACTTAACATTTTCTATTGACAACGTTTGTGCTGATTACCTTATTTCTGGTATTTATTTTGTTATCACCCCTGTTGAGGTACTAATCGAGCTGAATATATGCTAAACAGTATAGTTAAAACACTTACAGACCCTCCAAATGGTCAGAGAAAGAAAGATAAACATTTGCTTGTTTCATTTTCTCAAATGTATGCCAGCAATATATCGTGCAAAAACCACACACACACCTTGAGGTATTGTTGAAGCATGGACAGTTTGAGCTTCTTGGTGCTCTCAGAATCATCGGCATCCAACATAATCTTCTTGCGCAACACGTCTCGCGTGAAGATGCCGACGCTGTTCTGGCTCTCAGCGCAGACGGGCTTCCCATTCTGGAAGAACTCCTGAGTCAGCTCGTACACCTGGAGCAGGGAGAGTAATTAGGAGGAAGAGAACAAGAAAGCATGTCAAGCAAGGAATCCCACAGCACATTTAATTAATTAAAGTTATGCTAGCAGCTACAGGAGCAGTGTGAGAAAAAACACAAAGAAGAAAGTAGGAAAAGAGACTCGCTGACACACTGAGATGCTGCACACAGGGGATAATTTGCCATTTCCTGGAAAGTGAGACTTTCCTGGTGAAATTCAAACATTCACAGTGTGAATGTCCTTGTTCCCTTTAGGTAAATAAAAAAAAAATCCTTCAGAAGTACTGTGAGTGCTCAATTTATTGTTTGGTAAACGTTTTTTTTTGGGTTGTTAGTCAGACTGGTATTTTTTTATGAGGGGCCGTTTAGGACTTAACTACTGAGACACTCTCACACACACTACTGAGACACTCTCACACACACTACTGAGACACTCTCACACACTCTACTGAGACACTCAACACTCACACACACTACTGAGACACACTCACACACACTACTGAGACACTCTCACACACACTACTGAGACACTCTCACACACACTATTGAGACACTCTCACACACACTACTGAGACACTCTCACACACACTATTGAGACACTCTCATACACACTATTGAGACACTCTCACACACACTACTGAGACACTCTCATACACACTATTGAGACACTCAGACAGCATCTCACTATACAACATGAGAGCATCTCACTATACAATGTGAGAGAATCTCAGTATACAGTGTGAGAGCATCTCAGTATACAGTGTGAGAGCATCTCAGTATACAGTGTGAGAGCATCTCAGTATACAGTGTGAGAGCATCTCAGTATACAGTGTGAGAGAATCTCAGTTACACCGGAAGGCATCTCAGTTACACCGGAAGGCGGAAGCAAAGAGCGCTGATTTTGAACAGCGCAATGCGCCAATCATACGCCCTTCCTTCATATGCCTTGAAGTCCGAGCTTGCCCGTCCAAGTTTATAAATACTACCATATTCAAGGGACGGAATGTCATTCTAGGACGTTTTCAGGCGAGAAATTAGGTGTTTAAGCAACATTTCTGCGGTCGGTTTGTTAGCATTCAGCCATCGTAAAAAATTCCATGGAGGATGTCGGAGACGTGAGGCGTAGTTAACGGGACCATCTGATGCCCCCAGCACCGGGCGGTCAGCCTCATCTCACGCCGCAGACAGCAGCCTGTACTGAGATTCTCTCACACTGTATACTGAGATTCTCTCACACTGTATACTGAGATGCTCTCACACTGTATACTGAGATTCTCTCACATTGTATCGTGAGATGCTCTCATGTTGTATAGTGAGATGCTGTCTGAGTGTCTCAATAGTGTGTATGAGAGTGTCTCAGTAGTGTGTGTGAGAGTGTCTCAATAGTGTGTATGAGAGTGTCTCAATAGTGTGTGTGAGAGTGTCTCAGTAGTGTGTGTGAGAGTGTCTCAGTAGTGTGTGTGAGAGTGTCTCAGTAGTTAAGTCCTAAACGGCCCCTCATAATTTCTGGTACATTCTGTTATCTGATGTTTTGTAGACCAAAGGATTAATCAAATACTTCAACGGATTAGTAATTCAACCCTGTTGTGTAAAGGAGATGGAAATCGTTCCTGCCGGGTCCTAATCAGTTGAATTACTTATTGTTCATTTGACCGACTTAATATGTAACATATATTTAAATCTGTGTTTGTTCTAAATTGTTGCTGCTATGACATTTTGATTTACCTCTGGGAATATAGTAATATAAAATATATCTATAGTAGAAAATAAAATAATTGTAGTTATCAAGCAGGCAGAGTGATCAGGTCAGGAGATGGTTCACTCTTCTATGTGTGATGTTGACCATAACCCTGGTCCTCATCACTCTGACGCATGTCAGTCGGGCTGAAGGGACGTCACAAAGAGTTACAAAACCGAGGTGAACCTGAAGCCATGGTCTCGTTTGTGTCTCTTTTCATTACACTAGCCATTGAAAACGCATCCTGAAAGGCTCTGAGACTTGATGCCTTGTCAAGTTGAGTTTATGCATACTGTATATCCAAAAGTAGCAAGTTTTTTAACTCTAAGAACAAAAAAAACTCAGAAAGAGGAAGGTGGATAAGGTGAATATGCAAGGCTGTAAAATGTAGACGAGGCATAAATATGTATCTACTGTCGTAAAGATGCTGCTGATGTGTCTGTAAAGGTGTTAGGGTTTGAGGTGTGACCTTCAATTAAGAAGATTCATAATAGTGTTAAAGAGTGAGTGGCTCATTTTTGCACCTGAGGTCCTAAAGGAAAAAAAGATCCACCGCGGGTTCATGAAGATAAAATCCCCCAAACAGCTCCTCCAGAGGCGACCTACTTAAGGTACCATAATGGTTCTGTAAGAGTAGCAGAGAACTGGACCAACACAAATGGCCACTTTTTGTTCAGCATGCCTAGGTAGATGTTTTACTGTTTAACCTCAAGATGGCTGAAGATATTTCTGTTAATGAAGGATGTTAACAGTGGCTTTTATTTCCCTTTAACATTGTTAAATTGACAGCCTAATTATCTTGGAAAAATAAATATTGATTGTTATTCTGTTCATTTACTGTGATTTATATATATTATACTTTTATTTCACAGCCTTGGTAGCAGCTGCTGCTAGCCACGTGACGTACGTTTCTTATGAACCATTGAAATCTCTACTATGTATTTTACATATTGTCTTTTTAATCATATGCATCTGTGTTTTTCTGGCTAAACATTTCCTCATATTCAGTGTAATTAGTAAGTATTTATAGGGGCTTACATAAACGTATTTTGATGTCAAGCAGGCTGAACAGTGAGATTGCCTGTGCTATTGTCCATGCATGCATGCATGAATTCGTTTGTGCATTTATAAGTGAATTCTCTGGTTCATTCGTGCCTCTGTGCACATGCTTCCTCTTACTTCGTTGTACTGGTCACTGAACTCTTCCACCAGGTCTTTGGGGATCCTCTTCCCGACGTTGGTCTGGTAGTGAGCCACGCCGTTTTTAGTGTACAGGCTGATGCGTCCCACGCTCCTCTCCCCGTCTGTGGTGTGCTCCAGCAGCCCGTTGTCCTCTGCCAGGTGGTACACCGGGTTGCCATTGGCTCCATGGATCCAGGTGGCTCCAAGCTCCAAAGTTGCTTTTCCTATAAAGAAAGAATGGAAAGACAAAAGGATGAGATCTCTTTGCGCTATATACTTTGTCGCGCCACAATCGCAACCTGAGTTTTACATAAATGGACAGATCAGGAAAGAGTTAAACTCAATTAACGTATGGCAGTTGCTTTGTCCCACTGGAATACCATTAATTACATATTCTTCCTGAGGATGATGGCATCACACACGTTGTGTTGTTTATAGTCATTTATATGTTAAAAAACGCTCCATGGGGAAAGACATTCATGTCTGAATGCTTTTGTAATAACATACAGTTGCGGTACATAACCAAGCTAATACATAACAGATGCAATTATCTGTGTGCCTCAAATTGGACTTGATATTTAAGAGTGCAGGATGTTACTTTGCGTCTGATTCCTTTTATGTGCATACAATCATCTGGTGCCGCGAGCACATGTTGTTCCCTACTTTTTTCCAGTAGAAAGACTTGTGAAACTTGTTGTGTAAGCACGGCGGTTGAGTTGACTTGTTGATAAAATGTTCCAGCGTCGCTCAAGCAGATGAAGTTGAAACCACCCTTTTTTTCTTTTGCAACTAGACATGCATCCGATAAGTGCATTCTTTCAGGTTATTTAAGGGAACAAAGAGTCAATGGATAAATGGCTGGCTGATTAGAGTACACTTGAAATAATTATATGCAGTGATATCATCTAACCCAAATTCTTTTTTGTGGGGATCTAGTAGAGAATTGTTACTTGGGAGAGATGTGTTTTTCTTCTAAGCAAGCTATTGGACAGTTCACTTCTTGGCATTACAGTGATATGTACATTCCAACTATAATTCCACAGATTGATGGACTTTGTGCACTAAATTACTGTCAGTGTATGCACCTTAGCCTAAAGACTGGAAACAGGTAGCCCGGCTTAATCGGAAAGGTAACAAAATATTTCATCATGCTTACAGTCTTTATGCTAGGCTAGCCATCCATTGGCTTTATTTGGTCACTAAGGTTCAAATCCTCTCATCTAACCCTCTGCAAATGAGAATATACAAAATGTCGAGCTGGTACTTAAAACTTTTCCTTCGGATTGTAATCCCGTTATATATGGGTTATTTTTAACAGGATTTGCTTGATGAATTGTGGGACATCTGAACTAAAATAACAAATAAAAACCTGAGGTACATGGTACTAAATGAATGAGCTGCATGGGGCACAGTTTCCTTAGATACAAAGTGAACAAGAATTAGACAGAGACTCTCACCGAGCTGAACACTCTGAACTCTCCCGCCGACGTGGTCTGACGCCTCTAGGACGGTGACATCTGTGAAGCCGTTTTTCAGGAGGATCTTAGTCGCAGCAAGGCCGGCCAAGCCAGCACCAATCACTACTATTCGAGGCTGCCGATGAGTGCGTAGGCCGCTACTAAGAGGATCATCAGTGCTGTCTGACGAAATTTCACAACTTTGCATGCCGTCCAAGATCCTTTTCGATGGAGTCTGTGGTCAAATGAAAGAGAGCCAGTTTAAAAAATGGCATCATTGTAACATTTAGTTGCACCACAGATTCATCATTGTGTCAAAGAAACAAAGCGTCTTTTGGGGTTTGCACATGCTGTGTTGCAGGATGTCTCCTCCAATACACGCATCATGTCATAACCTTGGTGGTTATATTTAGCAACTGATCACTGCTTCGCTCGGTTTGATGCAGTTTGTCAAGATCATTCATTACTGAAACAAAAAATCTACGTACATATGTACTACTACATACACACAAATTGTGTGTATGTAATTATACCAAGTAGGATGTTAGATCCACCTTGTCCATTAAATCAATTGTTTTGTGCCAACAATATCTATTTGTTAATAGCAATACAAACTCAATTCCTCTTACCTCAATGATAGTAGGGTGGAGGCAGAAAGACTTTGCATTACTGATACTATCATCATTTAGCTGAACTGATCTTTGAATGATCTTGAGATCATAGAGCCCTGTCTTTGTGGCTAACAAAAGTAGTGTGTTTTAATGAATTTTTCTGTAAAATGTGTACAATATTCTGTCTACCTGCTGTAAAAAAAAAGAGCATAAGGCTAAATAAAATGTCCCTTTTACATGGAGAAACAACCCTAGTGTCTCAAATTCTACTGAAATTGCTCAAGGATGAAAACATTCAGAGTGAGGACACAAGCGACCTTGTTTTTCCAGCCCACAAGGTTGTTTGGAGTGAATGTATGGACAGCTGTGTGTGAGAGTAACACAGTGCGAGTCCCAGCCAAATACACTGTTTCCAGAAACATTAAGAAGTAGCGGGCCGTCATGTCGGGTGTACGTCGTTGTAGCTGTCGCGCGTTTGATACGAAATGGGTCACTTTTTTTCCAGTCAATACACACACACATTTACATACATTTGCAATGCCCTCGCTTTGTTACCACAGCAACACTGACAGGTTGAGATCACACTGCGGAGAGAATCCACTGTTCCATTCAACGTATGTTTGTGTGACAGATGAGTCTTCTATCTTCCTTTGTGTGTGTGTGTACCGACCCAGATACCTTGATTTAACTGAAAATGTGTTGTAAGCATGTTGTCCATCTTGGCAACTGTGAAAGAGGAGCCAAAAGAGCTGACAAAGGGAGAAAAAGAGAAAACCACAAGCCAGGGCTGAGAGGGGGGGGGGGGGGGGGGGGCGGCGTGTCGTAAGAAGCAGATTGTGAGGTCAAACTGAAGACGACACAAACACGGATTTCTGTGAAGCTCAATAACTTTGTGTTTTACAGTCCACCAGAGTCTTGGTTGACTGGTTATTCAATGAAATTTATATTTTATATATTTTTTTTTTACCTAATTATGTAGTCCACAAACAATTTGTTAATCAATTTTATCAAAGTCAGAGGGCAGTTGTTTTATGTTTCATACAGATGTTTCCATTTTTTGACTCATTTTTCCTCATGGATGTTTTTAAGGATTAGCCTTTAACCCTTCAGGACTGACTGTCATACTGAAAGACATCATTGAAGCTTTGCCACATTTGCATCAACAACTCCATATTACAGCTTAAAGATTTAGTATTCACTCTTAATCTGTTGATGCTTCGCTCGACCCATAAAATAAAGCCCATTTCAGTAAAAAAAAAAACAACCTCCGTTATTCTAAGAATAAATAAGTACCCACGTTTCTAAATGAATTACAGGTCTAATTAATTGACAATCATCCCATTACACTGTAACAGATTGCACATCCATCCCTCGTTGCTCTTAATTATTCCACGGCTGGTTTAAACTCTCGCCACATGCCGCCTCAATACTTTACACCCGACTGGAGATTAATGTGTGGGCCGGCCCCGAGTAGATAGGTGGCTCGCGGTGGGATGGAGTGAAAAAGGAGGGGGGGGCTACTGCTGACCTAGAAATGGCAATGTACCACAGCGCATCTGCTGGTGGCCTTTTCAAGAGCAGCGGCAGCCTTGAGTATCTTGAAATAATGACTCCCATCTTCCACCTCCACTGCTCCCCTCTCTTCATGCAATTGTGTGCATTGCTCTCTCTAGCTGTGTCACACATCTGCATTTTCTTTTGTCAGTCATATATCAGTATTAGCAGCTTAACAAGCATTTGACCGTCTCTACATAAATACACTTAACGTTTCATATTTCTCTCACAGTTCTGGTTTTCCAAAGCTGGGATGACGTATTAATGGCACCACACACACACACACACACACACACACACACACACACACACGCTCCACTGCTGCGCTACTGTGCACCCTTTGTATGTTCCCCATGTCACGCAATGATAAAAGAAACATTATCTCCAAAAAGAGAGATGATGGCATAATTGAACAAACAATTTTAGTGTTCTTCTGTCCATTTAATAAATACATTTTAAACGAAAAAAAGATGTGGGCCCCATGGTATGAATAGTACTACATTGTAAATAACTGCGCTATTGGGAATTAATACAGCATTTATAACGAATATAAATCTGGGAGTCATTGATAAGGGTGAATGGGGACAAAATCTGCTTGTATGGTTTGACCACTCACTTATGTGCGCATTCCTATTCACTGATTGACATTTTATAAGTGAAGGCTTTATATACAGTGAGCAAGGAACACGCATTCCTTTTGACCTAACCTGAGCTTTCTTGATCTAGTATTAGTATTAACGCTGCCATATAACAAATTAGAACACTGTTGACCATTAGTTTGAATTTAAAATCCCTTTATAACATTTGGCTCATTTAAAACTGGTTCCAAAGTGCAATACAATAGGAACAATAACACGTTGTAACGGACAAACAGATGTTGCGTGAGAACGGCAGAGTTTGGTGTCACCCGTAGCTGCCTGGCCGGAGCTGCCACGTATCAGCTGTGATGCCAAAGTGGCAGCAGTTAGAAACAAAGCGACCGAGTTCAGAGAGTTTCTCCCAGTTTTCGTCCCTGGGAAAAGTCTCCGTGTGATGTGCACCAAATGGAGCCTTAAACACGGCGTGAAGTAGAGCAAAACACACGAATGCACGTTATTGCGAGCAGTGAGTCATGCAGCACATCAGTGTAGCGAATAATTCATGTGGCCTGTGGTCACTTTGTTTGAACAAGGTTGCGTGTGTTTGTGTCGCCGTGTCTTCTGTTGTCTCAACACAAAACGGTCAGCCTGGTGACATTTAACACAACGTACGTGCGCGCTCACAACTCCGCGCTCATTACCGTTCCGGTAAATAAGCCCCCCCCCCCCTCCCGGTACTCCCGGTACCCCCGGTGACATGTAGCCTACGTTTACCCACACTCTCATCTTTGTCCAGACTCATTTGTGTGTGTGTGTGTGTGTGTGTGTGTGTGTGTGTCTTGTTAGTCGTGGAGCAGCTGGTCTCTTACCTCTCGTGGTCTTCAGCTTTAAACCCTCGGAGTGCTCCGCGTCCCTTTTCGTGCCCGTTGTCCCTGAGACCGGCTCCGCTTTGTATTTATGCCTGGAAACCAGAAGCAGCCAGTTTCGCCCCGTTGGCCGCTGCCTTCTCGTTAAATAAATATGAGCAGCGATGACGACACAGACACGGGCCTGCCCCTCCACCCGCAGCCTGCTGCCGCGCGCACTCACGCGCGCGCACACACGCAAGGACACAGACGAGTAAGAAACGAAGGCTCGGGCTTAGATTTAAAAAAAAAACATCGCTGAAGATGATGATGATGATGATGATAACAGTTGTGTCAGTAGGGAAGCCCGTTTTGTTTATTTGCGTTTTTCTTTATCAGGCTCGTGTGCAAAATGAGACGTCATGTGGCAAAAGCCTGCAATATGAAACACAATTTCCATTATGCTCAAGTGTAAATAAAACTAGCGTTTAATGCAATTTTAAAAATTCCTGCATTTCGACTTGTTTTATAAATGAGAGTACAGACGGTTTTGGAGCAATGTGTTTTTCAGCTATAACAAATAAGGCAGAAAAATTGCCCATTTCAGAGGGTCAAATTGTATTATTTTTATTACTGATGAGAATAAAATATTAATGTTGCAAATTGAGGATTATGCATGGCAATTGTATGTTCAATCTATAGATAGACATGATATATTATAGGATGATCATAATTTGGGCCTAAAATTGTGACGATGTGGCAATGAGTAATGAAAGCTGCATGCCAAATACAAGCAGTAGGATAAAATGTACAATATTTCCCTCCGAAATGTTTTGCGCTGTAAAGTAACTTAAGTAAACATACTTTACCTTAGTGATTATAAGATAATACATTTCTGAGGTTAAAACAATCCATTTATAAACGGCTCATAAAAAGGCCTGAAACAACACATGGCTAAAAACTGTATGCTTAAGATGTTAAAAAGTTCATGCATGGTCTTTACCATTTTCTGAAGTCAGTGCAGTAAACTGTAATTTAAAGGCAAATCTACCACATGTCAATCCTATAATGCATAACTAATTAAATAGCCAAATCATATGAAGATGAAAAAGAATAAAGATAATGTCAATCAGCCAGCATTATGATCAGGATTGTTGAGATGGGTGTTGGAATAAAAAAGTGTTTGATGTTTTCTCATTGACATGACCCAGTATTTAAAATTGATGATGCTGCATGAGGAGGATTTGTTTCATGTTGTGGAGCAGGAAATCCCTCAGGAAGCAAGCTCTGTTTGCTTTGGTGGGTTGACCCTTTAGCTTCTCCAAAAGCCCACCTCCGGCTGTTTTGTCTAGAGGTCCAAACCCATAAATCAACAGGAAGATGGTTCAGTGGTGCACTCACCTCTCGGATGTCATAAGCGCTTGTCCGTATAATTGCCGGTTCATCTTGCAGGTCGCCTCCCATCCTGTTCAATGCTGTGTTACAAGACGGAAGCCTAGCAAACAATTGTTTGAATAATAAACAAAACGCGGGAAAATAAATTCTTGACATAAATAATTATGTTGCAATTTGAAAATAAAGCATTATATTATACAAATGTATTTTGAGATTTGGTATTGTTACTGCTGTTGTAAATGAAAGTTTTGGCCGCTATGACCAGTAAAAGCCATTGACGACAATGAGGAGTTGGTAATTTAAAATATAATTTGAATGTGTTCATGGCTGTTTGGAGAAGTCTCTAAATCATAATTTACTGCGCCTCCTATGACATACAATTTACACAAACTATAACGATTTAGGGCAAAGGGAAACATATTTGGACTCAAATCATTTAAAGCGCCACATTTTTTAACATTACAAAATCTACCACTCAGGTTTCAAGGAGCTTTGAAAATCTTCTGTACTTTTCTGCTGGATAGAATATGTCATACATATCTGTCAAGTGACAGACAAAACGGTTGGAACCAATTAAATCATTCTTTAGAAAAAATGTTTTGTCCAGACTTTGATCCCAGGCCCGACTAATCCGCATGTCAATGTGTCCTTGGGCAAGACACTTAAGCCCAGCATTGCTCCTGTAGATGTTAGATACCGGGATGGGATGGGCAGGTGCCACTGTGTATGGTAGGTCCTTTCATCAGTGTATGAATAGGTGTGAATGGGTGAATGATGTCATGTAGTGTTAAAGCGCTTTGAGTAGTCACAAGACTAGAAAAGCGCTGTATAAATCTATTTACCATTTAATAGAAACACACTAACTGGTTCTAATGCTTCTAAATGTTCATTCTTTAATAGGAGAAGGATGTTTATTGCTTAAATGGCTTGGGATTTTGGCACAGATCTCACTCTTTGCAATGAGGTTGTTGACACACTTACTACTATCCCCACATGTTATTGTTGTGCTTTGGACAACATTATCCAGTTCTCTAATCTCTGCTGTTACAGACTGCAGTGCCTCCCTACAGATCTCGTTTAATCACCGCCTCCAACTGTTTGCATGTCAGAGTGTCTTTGAGCGAGACACTGAACACCACAGTTCCAACAGGCCCTAATAGACAATAATGCCCTATCTGTAGGTTTATCCTCATAGACTAAGGACACACATAGTACTTAAACTATTCAATCTTGTGCAAAGAGCTTAATTGAGGTAACTAACTGTGGAAAACAGATAAATAAAGCCACTTGGGTACATGTATCAATGACATATATCCTATTAGATTTCCACACTCATGTTTGTGGATTGTATCCTATCTTAATTTGTGAGTTATTCTTAAGGCTGTTAAGTCAAAGCTAATGTATTTGGGTGGTACAACGACGAAAAAAAGGCTTTACGAACAAGTGAATTAACAAGTTAAAAAACGGGTTGAAATAAAATGAGAAAATGGACAGTTTCAGAGTATTGAAAGATATAAACATATTGCCCCAAAAGTGATTTGATAAAAACCGTAAGTTGGAAATTCTATACATTAGTGTCTTAAATATCAATCGTATATTTGTATTGATAGGATTATATTTTGAGACATAATGTGCTCATTGAACAAAAATAGTAGGTGCCCAGCAGGAAAGGATGTGGGTCCCTACAGCATTGATTTAAAAAAATCACAGTAATGTCCCTTCTATGCATCGGCACACTTTCATCTCTGCTCCCTTGCGATCTCCATTACTTTGCAGGCTGTCGCGGCAGAATTGACGTGATTAGCACGTGAATGTACATGTGTTTTCTGCATAATTAAAGCTCAGAGGAATGCTGGCGTGGGATTGGAGCAGCAGAAAGGCCTCTCTGTTTGTTGGTCCAGCGGGCCACAGAGACCTCACATTGTGAGTCTGGGCAGTGTTGGGTTACGGTATTGTCCATCGTTTTCCCACCTCCCTTTCGCCCTCCTGCACAGCCATGCACCAGAAAAGGGGAAAGAAAGTGGCTTTTCATTGATGGGTCAGTTGGAGCATGCACCGGAACTCGGTGAAGAGGGGTCAGTCAGCTGGTTACCACCACTGCCTTTCGTGATCTTCTACCATTCCCCCGGCAACAGGCATCCTGCATGAATGCTACCGAGTGACTCATTACCTCCACCACCATGAAGGAGTGAAGTGGGTGCAAAGGACCAATCGGAGTGCAGGATTTTTGTTTAATGTCCTCTGTGAGTTGGACATCAACTACGAAGCTTCAGGGACTCTAGTTCATTGCAGAACATTAAAGTAAACTTATTCATTAACTCCATGAGTGGATGCAGTCTCTGGCTGATTTTAACTTGCACAATGAGGACTAACAACGAAACCAGTGCCACGCAGAAACCAAAAGAGGAAGGATCTAAAACATTTAGATTATTCAAATTTATTTTCATTCTATTTCATTTGTGAATGTCTTTCTACTGAAGTTCAAGGGGCTCTCCTCTGCTGAGTGAATTAAATTACGCTGGGAAGATTGCTTTCAATCCCTACTCTCAGGTGCCCTAAATTCTACAAATTCCCAGAAAAATAACAGGGATTGTGTGAAATTAAACATTCTCCAAGTGCATAGCTTCACACACATCCCTGTGTGAAAGGACCTGTTTTATCCCGGTAATAAATAAAGAAAGTGCTGATTCATAGTTCCCGCGGGGCCTACGTTTCCTGAAGGCAACGTGGTTGAGAATGGGTTTCAGCTTTAAGCTATCGCTCATGTCACTGCTGGGGTTCCCCAAGGCTCTGTCCTGGGTACACCAACTATCTCTGCTCTGTCATCCTACCATAACTATGCTGATGACACCCAACTAATCCCGCCTTTTCTGTACTGCACCTGAAAATGAACCTTGACAAGACTGAACTTCTTCCCCGGGCCGCCGTTGGTGGGGGGAAAGGAAAAGAAGTTCAGTTTCACACAGAGATGTGTGTGTGAAACTTTTGGCCAGATTTGGCTTCATCTCTACGGCCAATTGACTTCAAACTTAAAAAATAAAATGCGAAAACAAGATTTAAAAAAAAGATGAGACAAACACAAGTATTGAATTTAAAAATGTTAAATAGAGCAACATGCAATTTCCATTTACAACTTTTTCTTCTCTTTTTCCCCTCACTCGGTTTAACCTCTTCTTGTGTACACTATGACAACACCGGTTGCGTAACAGGTCTTGGCCAGAGGTCTGAGTTTTCTGTTGTTGTAGTGTAACAAGGAGCCTTGTCCCAAAGAGTTTCCGTCCAAATCCTTGCTCCCTCACTGAGTGTGAAGGCCCCCCCCTCCTCCTCCTCCTCCTCCTCCTCCTGCTCCTCCTCAAGTTTCTGTCAACCACACATGTTAAATAGTAAGCTGCCTTACACACAGAATGGTTCAAAGGACAAAGAAGCTTATCTCTAGGCTGGATTAGGGTAAGAACGTGCATAACGATTTATGTAGAAGATTTCCTCACTCCTTTTTATATCTCTTTTTTTTGTATTTTTCATTATTACAGTTTGTTCTTGTATTGTTTATTTAGGCTTTAAAAGGTTTCACTGTAAACTAAATTGGTGACTTTTTGAACTTCCTGTTACATCTTTCCAAATGTTTTTATCCCACTTGGTATTTTCACAACTAAATCAACTCAATGACAAAATGTTATTGTTCAAATTCTCCATGTGGATGAGAACGGAGATGGTTACTGTCTCCTCGTCAAACTTTCTTTTCCTAAATAAACAGTAATTGTTATACATAGAATAATACATATAGAGTATACTGTATCTACCACAAGTTATTCAGCTCTTATTGGAATGGCCTGTGAGGAGCTAATTACCAACAGCTGAGCCGAAAAGAGGAGAGTACAGGAGATTAAGGCAAGATTCAAAGGAATATGTTTTAAAGGAGAAGTTTCATGAAACATGTTTATTCCCTACAAAATAAAGAGTGTGGCTGCGACATGTTATGTGTTATGAAATAATGTGACAGGATTATGTGCATTCTGTGAATTACCGCTGCAGTTGCAATGACTGGAGTTACCACTGGTTGCCTGGCAACATGACCGGGATGACAAAAGTCAATATTTTTACGGTAAAGAATGTAGTATAAGCAGTTTACCACATGCATGAATATGATATTTATTATTTTGTTGATATTGAAAACTTGAAGTGACTTTCACTGATTTAAGTCTACTTTACTCCCCCACACTTGTTGGAAAATCTTGATTTCTTCAATTCACTGAGGAACGTCTCCTCTCACTTCTCAGCAAAAGACAAATAGGCAATGAAGTGAATGTTGAGTTCTTAAGAGATTAGAAGCAGACAAAGATAGACATGAAAAGGGAGAGGCAGGAAAATAAAAATAGCTTCCTGCCTTATCTTTGGCCTGAAGAACAAAAAAATGACGCATGATAGTTACATTATTGTCCAGGGCCTTGTGTCTCATCCGGTGGTCCTGCAGTGAGGACATGAATGGGAGTGATAACCCCTGACCTGACCTTTGGAGGTTATTTTAGAAGTCCAGGAACGGGAATAAAGACCACGCCTAAATTAAATCATTCTATGACCTGTAACTAAGGGTACTTCTTTCAATCATTGTTTGTTAACAATGACACACTGATCAAATGTAGTTATCTATTCTACGGCAGTATTAAGAGAGTTGCAGATTTACTCATCCAGGAGACCCAGATCAACATGACCATTCATTTGTCGTTGTGCAATGTTGCTCCGTTTGCAATGTTATGGTTATATGTGGCTCTTTATTTGCTAAATGGTGACTGGTCACCAGTCACCATTTATGTCTGTCTTTGCTGTTTGGGGTTGAGAAGGTTTTGCACAAGTTTTTGTGCTGAAAACATTTACCTTTTGCAACCAAAAACAACATGGAAGACAGGGAACCAAAACAATCTGATCACTTTTAAAACACAGTCATTTGATTCCTGAGGCCTAGGTGCAAATAATTGTCAGGGGATCTTACAAAAACTAATATTATTATAACTGACAAGAAATGACAAATATTTCTAAAAGAATCGACTTTTGATTCAATTATTTATTTTTTGTCCATACCAAAATCGCAAATTACAAATTTGCCTCAGAGAGCTTTACAGTCCGTACAGATGCAACATCCTCTGTCCCGAAAAAAACCTCAGGGAGAACAGAGTCAGAGGAGGGATCCCTCTCCCAGGATGGAAAGACTGCAATGGATGTCATGTGTACAGAATGAACAATGTAAAAGAATTCAGTCTCCTTTACAAATAAAGTTACCATGACAACATGTAAAAAAATAGCAGTACTATTTAAAGAATACATGATTAGTTATTTTGTTCATTGTTTTGCAAACAATCGTTATAATACAGAAATATATGGCTGGCTGCAGCACTTCTCCATACTTTACTCCATGAGGGGTCAGTAGACACACCAGCTCGCCTGTATTTGTCACAGGATACGACGCCTCGTCACCGCTATGTGTGTCTGTCCCTGGGAGAACCGGGCGAGTTATGTGACAGTGGATCTCTCCTCTTAGAAGACATACACTGCAGTCGCACAACGTGCCGATTCTAAATGTCACACAGGCTGCAGGCGATGCTGATTGTCTTTCTGTATTATCTGTGAAAGGGGATGTTGACTCCTAACAGGTTAGTCAGAAACCATGTTAGTCTTGAATGACATGGATGCATGAATTGAAAAATACACTCACCGGCCACTTTATTAGGTACCCCATGCTAGTAACGGGTTGGACCCCCTTTTGCCTTCAGAACTGCCTCAATTCTTCGTGGCATAGATTCAACAAGGTGCTGGAAGCATTCCTCAGGGAGTTTGGTCCATATTGACATGATGGCATCACACAGTTGCCGCAGATTTGTCGGCTGCACATCCATGATGCAAATCTCCCGTTCCACCACATCCCAAAGATGCTCTATTGGATTGAGATCTGGTAATTGTGGAGGCCATTTGAGTACAGCGAACTCATTACCATTTTCAAAAAAACCAGTCTGAGATGATTCCAGCTTTATGACATGGCACATTATCCTGCTGAAAGTAGCCATCAGAAGTTGGGTACATTGTGGTCATTAAGGGATGGACATGGTCAGCAACAATACTCAGGTAGGCTGTGGCGTTGCAACGATGCTCAATTGGTACCAAGGGGCCCAAAGAGTGCCAAGAAAATATTCCCCACACCATGACACCACCACCACCAGCCTGAACCGTTGATACAAGGCAGGATGGATCCATGCTTTCATGTTGTAGACTCCAAATTCTGACCCTACCATCCGAATGTCGCAGCAGAAATCGAGACTCATCAGACCAGGCAACGTTTTTCCAATCTTCTATTGTCCAATTTTGATGAGCTTGTGCAAATTGTAGCCTCAGTTTCCTGTTCTTAGCTGAAAGGAGTGGCACCCGGTGTGGTCTTCTGCTGCTGTAGCCCATCTGCCTCAAAGTTGGACGTACTGTGCGTTCAGAGATGCTCTTATGCCCACCTTGGTTGTAACGGGTGGTTATTTGAGTCACTGTTGCCCTTCTATCAGCTCGAACCAGTCTGGCCATTCTCCTCTGACCTCTGGCATCAACAAGGCATTTCCGCCCACAGAACTGCCGCTCACTGGATGTTTTTTCTTTTTCGGACCATTCTCTGTAAACCCTAGAGATGGTTGTGCGTGAAAATCCCAGTAGATTAGCAGTTTCTGAAATACTCAGACCAGCCCTTCTGGCACCAACAATCATGCCACGTCCAAAGTCACTCAAATCACCTTTCTTCCCCATACTGATGCTCGGTTTGAACTGCAGGAGATTGTCTTGACAATGTCTACATGCCTAAATGCACTGAGTTGCCGCCATGTGATTGGCTGCTTAGAAATTAAGTGTTAACGAGCAGTTGGACAGGTGTACCTAATAAAGTGGCCGGTGAGTGTACATCCAAAGTAGTTCAGGAATAAAAGCATATATATCGTGAAGCATCGTATTCAGTAAGTTCTGGGTTGTACAGGGTTTTAAAAAAACAACAATTTGGATTAGGTACAGCGTCAAATTAAAGAAGCCGCTGAAGGTAAAGC
This sequence comes from Pungitius pungitius, assembly GCF_949316345.1. Classification (NCBI taxonomy): domain Eukaryota; kingdom Metazoa; phylum Chordata; class Actinopteri; order Perciformes; family Gasterosteidae; genus Pungitius; species Pungitius pungitius. Next base: position 14,494,815 of record NC_084908.1, on the reverse strand, counting down.
TGTGATGAAACGTAACCGACCAGGTAATGCAGATGAAACTGCAGTGCTTTGTTATCCAAGCGGAGGTAATTCCTTGAAACACAATGAATTAGACGAAAATAAAGAATAGTAAATCACATTGAGGGAATGTTTAAAAAAACACGAAAATAAACCAAAGCACATGTGTAGCTTTTATATTGTCCCGGTAACAACTTTAACAACAGGAATCTGACTGATTTATTGTGTCTGTCTTTGGAGAGTCCTATAAACAATGCAGTACCTGAAACATAATCATTACATCTGTAAGACACGAAATGCTAAGAAGTCAAAATCCTTTTCACCAGACTCGACACAAGCCTAAAATGCCCCCTACAGGCCTCAGCCTACATGGAAAGATCCAAATCATCCCCCCCCCCCCTGCTTGCTTATCTTTAGAAATACCCGAGATAATACAAATGAAAAGTAAAAAGTGGAAGAAAAACCTGTTGAAGTACAAATACACTCTTTGTGTGACGTATGTTTGGAAATATAACACATAGTTAACTTGTACGTGTTGTTAAACACACAGGACTCAGCACACATCTGCGACAGAGATGAAGACAATTGAATGAATTAAGTTAATTCCAATTAACTGTTTTCTTTGTTTCATGCTGCATCTTCAAATCATCATTTCTTTTGAGTTTGAAGTAATCGGATCAGGATGTAATACGCAAATATCCTCACTAGAGGGTAGCAAATGGTCAAATGATGTGTCTGCAAATGCAAAAGCAAATAAAACTTCCAACTGTCACTTTATTTTTCTCTCCTGAGCTGGAACAGTGCATGCATTATGCTAACACGCAATAACCATGGTTAGAGGGTATCTTTTACTTCTGGAAATGAGTGAAGGAGTTTTAGGTTTGACAGCTTGTTCTGTCAGACCAACAGCTGCTTGTACAAAAGCTTGAGTCATAATACTAATGAAGATGGCACTGTATTATAAAGTCGTGTTAAACTGAACTCTCTTTATTTGTTTATTATTACACTAACCACACTTTGCTGATTGTGTTGTGGTCCTGTTACACTGTAAAATACAACAGTCAAATGACGAACAGCAATGGCTGCCAAACACAAACCGTAATATCAAAGAAAAATATCTCAATTCAAATGAAGTTATCTTACAGATTTAACTTGTATTACACATGGCAAAACGTTTCTGCACTGCTCTCTACAGCGTTGAACTTTAAAGCGTGTTACATTACATTGCATACCATATAGCTGACACTTTTATCCGATGAGTATTCAGAGGTTAGGTGTCTTGCTCAGGCACACTACGACACGGGAGACGTATCGCTGCCAACCCTGCACTTTGTAGAGCACCCTCTGCTCACCGCACCACGGTCACCCTGTGCTATTTCTCTAAAAAGGCTTAATATATCATTTGTGCTTCTACTTTCTGCCTGGAGTATTGCAATGCATTGTTTTCCTGCCTTTGACTTGACTCATTTTGTCAGATTCAATGGCATCAATGTGGTTTTACTCACTGTGACATCACTGATTGGGTGAAGTCAGAGGCGCAGCATGCATGGAAGTTTACACATCAAGAACAGTGTAGATTTGTGCTCTTTAAAAAAAAGACTGTGTTGTGTTTGATGAAATGAAAAAAGTTAGATGAACTGAAATCCCCAATTACTGTTTGAATTCATAGGGAAACATTAAAATAAAACTAATACCATTTATCTTCAAATTATTCAATTGTCAGTAGGGACATAAACCGTTATATACTGTGCTAGATATTTTATTAGAGATAATTATTGTTATTTTGCATACATTTGTATGTAATTGAAGAAAACAGTAATAATACTGTATTACTGTCATTAGCATAAGAGTTAAATGAACAGTTAGGTTGGTAACTTACAGATAATGTCTTTAATTTTACAGTTTGTATATATTTTGAATTAACATAAAAACAACTGTTTAAAACTGTATTTCACAGTTTGTATTTCAGAAATATCCTGAAGAGATTCTTGCTGCTTTTGAGATTGATTGCATGAGTCGTTTTCCATGTTCATGTTGTCACTGTCACACATTTTCTTAAAGACCTTATCTGACTTCACTGAAGGAAAATGTATGAACAAGACCCGGCGGTAAATCACACAAGACAATAGTGCACTTGCAGAAGTGGACATAATGGCCATCAACACACTAAAGGAAGCGTAGGATGGTGATAATAAACCTCCTCTCTCCAATTCTTCAGAAATAATCCCTCCATTCAGTCAGTACCAAAGCAGCAGCAGCAGCCTCCTCCTGCCATCCCATCGACGGGAAGGAGGACCAGTGCCAGTCTTGTACCTAGTCTGCAACCCTCAATAGGCCTTTGTGATTGCTGCCATCCTTCCCCCCCGGCCGACCCCCGGCAGCCCATTCAGGAGTGTCACATGGCACTCCCACTCTGTGCCCATCTCACAATGCAATCCTGTCACTGGCACCTCATTGACATGCGCTCATAGTGATGGGCAGTGGGGAATCGTCGTGCTCCTCCACTACTTTCAAAGGAGACAAAGTGCCGGGCTGGGTGGCCAAAGTGTGGCTTCCTGGATACGGTGTTCATATTTCTTGGGAGGAAGTGCTGAATTGTGTTCGTTGGGAATCGCTGGTGAGTTTCAGCAAATGGGTCGCACCAAACTCACAGATCACCATGACAAAATGCTTTGATTGGGGTTGTTAAAAACACATAGTCTTGCTAACACCACATAGTTTGCAATGTAAAGCATGACAGAGTTAATGTTACAGTGGAAAAACTCAAAAAAATATAATTTGATCAGTGATTTGAAAATGTATCAGGAATGAGTTATAGATATTGTGGCCTGGTTCCAGACTTCCCTCTCACCACAAACATATTAATCAGATGATCAGATTTTTAGGAATGTATCATTTTAATGATGTGAAAAAGATTTCCCATGAGCGAACGCACTTGATAACAAGGCTTCCTGCAGCACAACACATAACACTATAATTCACTGTGATTTACTTCTGGAGAGTTGACGCACTCCTCTCAGAAGCAGAGCTTGTTAACTCTGAGCTGATAAATTATTCTCCCTCTCTGTATGAATGAGTAGAAGTGAATGAACTGAATTATAGTCCATCTATCTCCCTCTCTCCTTTCCTATATATATATATACACACACATACTGTACACTAGTATTTTTTCATGCATAATCACAAGAAGGGGAAAGTGTTGCTTGATAGAAGCCCATTAACTTTGCAGTAAATTACGTCTAATTTCAAACTTCTTCTCTTGATTTCTTTGTTGCACATTCACATTTGACATGTTGCATAGCAAATTATTGTACAGTTTTGATAAAAGACACATTGGAAAAATTGGTTGTATGTTTAATGTTTAAATATCATGTCTGTTATAGATTACACTAAGAAACAGATAGGATAAAAACATAAAAGAAAAAAATCTCCCCCCCCAACAAAATGTGTAATGAACCAATAGAACAACCTACCACTTTGAAAGGGACCACTGTGCATACCAAGTACTCTTGATAGTGTGATATTTCATATACATAACCTTTACTTACAATGGGATATTTTTGAAACTGGGGCACAAAGTTCAGAGTTTGTTTTCCACCACCGAAATAACCAAAACTACTTTACATTCCAATTAACTTCACATTCATTAAAATGCAGTTATTTTATATTGTAGATAATATTTCCTTATAGGTCTTGTTCTTGATTTTATTTATCGTTCTTTCTTTCAGTAGAGTTTTTACTTTGACTTTCTTGATAGTTATTGTACAATGATGACTCATCCTTTCATATTATTTTTATACTGTATGTTTTTTTTCTTCTTTTTATCGTTATTGTAAATTGTCTTTGGCTGACCTTCTTGCATTGTTATTTATTTGTTCATAGTTCTACACGACCTAAATGGTGCTGCAACATTGTTCATTTGCTTTTAATGTAGAATATGAATAATGCTGTTTTCTAGAATTTACATTCACTGACAAACCATCAGTCTTTTAGTCGAATCGCGATCCAGTATCGGCTCCGATTTGAACTGTTACACTCATAAAGACTCGCTCGCAATTAGCTACGTGACCATGTGCGCGCGCGCCCGCGCCCCTCCCACGCTGAGCATCATCTCGCCGTACGCAATCCCCTCGGGTGGCGTTACCCGCATCGGGGCGTGTGCATGCATGCCTCGCTAACTGGGAGGAGGTGGGACCTAGCTGCTGGTGGTAGTGGGTTTAGTAGACGTCTACGTGCGCGCCGTGCAGATTGCCACAACCGCGACCTCCCACTTGTCAACGGCGGATATACAGATTATTATTGGGTTTTTTTTTAATCCCTGGAAAATCCTTACTGCGAGGGACCCCTGCACCCTGCCAACGGGTTCTCATTTACCCACAAGCCCTCCTGGCTCCCATCGCCCGGTGACCGCGCAGCCTTCGCCTTCGTCGACATCCCGGGCTGTGATGTGGTCGCCTTGCAGCGGGGGATCGGTGACGCGAAGATAAAGCGTTTTTTTTTCTTTTATGCTGCCGGGGACCCCCACCCCCCACCACCCAACCCCCCCCCCACTCTGCTTTCGGTCAACTTCTCGAAGCCTTCTTGCACCCGGAGTGTGTGACGGAAAACACCCACTGAGCGACGGTCCGGTGAGTGGACGGTTGTCTCTCCCTCTCTCTCTTTTTAAGCCCTTGTTGTTAGCTGCTGTGGTTAAATGCCCACTATTACCCACGGTCTCACCCCCCATGCTGCCATGTTCAGACCGCTCCGACGTGTGGACTGTTCACTAGTTAACGTGTAGCCGTCGGCGAGCTGTGGACGCTGCTCGCGAGCCCACGCCCAGCTGCCTCCCGTCCTGTAATCCACACTAACCACCGCAGCTGTTTTTAAATGATTCACATCGTATGACATCATTGTCACGAGCTGCACGTAAACAGCAACCCTCACGTTGTGTAGCCAAGCCGCGCAGACCTGTGCGGAGAAAGAAAACGCGCGGTAGGGAGGACAGAAGGGCTTCTTCCCCCCCCCCCCACTCGTGTTTCCGTCAACAGTGGCTGCATTGTGTGGGCCGGGACGCGCTTCTCCTCCGTGGGTGTAGCGGTTGCGACGCCGTTTAAAAGGTTCACGTGAATGCCATTGCGCGCGACCGGCTGCTCCGAGCTGATGGAACACCGCGCGAGGTGCAAACAGGGTTATTTCGGTCAGGATTGACTCGTGTTGCTTTTTTGACATATGACACCGCTGAGGAGGATACCGAGAGACAATTGCACCACTATCCTTACATTCCTGAATGGTGACTTGTTACTGCGGTCAACTCAGCAGACACCTTTCAGTGCACCTATATGCTGACACACGGTATTAAACATGCAACTGGAATAAAACCCATTTAATCAATAATTACATACAATGGCTGAAGTATGTGTGTTCAGGACCTCTCCGACTACTCCTCTACACAAAATTAACTTTACTGTACAAATTTAGAGAATTCCCCAAAATATAAGTACTATATTTGCAGGTTCTAAAACCTAATTTCATTTTCGCGATAATTCCAAACAATGACTAATGTATATGTATTCAGGACATCCTGTTTTGGAGGAATCTCGTAAAAATGTTTAATTTACTCTAAAATAGTAGTCTGAGAGGCCCTTTACAAAAACCCCTCCGCCCTGTGTAGTCTGATACTAGATCTGGCCTAAATCTTCTTTCACAATATAGGTTATTACATCTTCTAGATATTGAAGATTTTATAGTAATCCAATGAATAAATATGAAATAATCACATGGTGAAGCTTATTTCTGTATACTCTGTGAATAATGAAAACAAAGAATATTTCATATCAGATTTTCAGAGGAATTGGTGTTAGTATGTGCTTGCTAATTGTGTCACAACATCTCGATATATGATATTGTCATTGCATTTGCACTTCGCCCTACTTTAAGAAATATAAAACCCTTTTCATCAACCTTAGGTGTTAAACTATCATATATTTTATGCATTCATCATATTGATAAAATCAGGAAATGTGCAAAATCTTAAATAGGGGTTAAAGGAGCTGTTTTTCGTATTCTAAACATTGTCATAGAAGTCAACAATTTACAATGTAAAGATAGCATAGTGTAATTTCTAACTGAGCAGAGAAATAAATGTTATTTGATTGTTATTTGAGCTTCTTCTTTGCTGTGTTGACATTACATGGGCAGATGTGCATGCTTTTGTTGCATATTAGTGCGCCCTGAATCACAGCGATGCAGCTCAGCCATAAGTTGGTGACACACAGTATCACCAAGTATACAAATTCCCGCCTGTGATTAGAGGAATGCTCGCACTAGGATGACTGTGAAACCCTTTTAACATCAACGGCAGCATAGGGATTGTCGTTTCAGTGTTAACACCAGTAACCGCTGATGTCATTTTCTGTTCAAGACTTGGACAGCGGAACATACGCGAAGTCAGACAGCAAAGGTTGATAAATAGCCAAATACAACATGACATAACTGATCTTAGTCAGACTGGTGCTGACTTAGAGATGTGAAGCCTTTTCAAGGCGTTTCGAATACACATTGCTGCATCATTTGAGATGTGAGTGATTTAGCTGTGCTCACATATAATGAAGGTACAATAATGAGAAGGACATTTTATTCTATGTTAGACAATATTGCGTAAATGCAGCTTAATGAGTTTCTTGTTAAACCATAAAAAACTCAAATGTTTTTGTGTTTGAAAAGTAGAACTATGGTGAACCACTGTGGAGCATGTAATCACCAAATAACATACTGTGCAATACAATAAATCTCCACAAAAACAACAAACTGTAAGGGCTCCTTTCAAGTATCCCAAAACGGCAACACTGTTTGCCTGGACCTTGTGTCGAGCATGTCCTCTGCAGCGGGCCTCTACAGACCCACCTGCTTAACGGTTCCCTGTTGCTGCTTGATTCTGCACAACCAAACTCCTCTTCAGGCCCCTGGAGTCAAGGAGCGGATCGGCGGTTCTGGAGAACCCGGCAAGCAGCGGTCAAGCGATCGCAAAAAGGGAGTGTGCCTGCACGCACCTTGATTCCTGATAAATACGTGGGCTCCTCCCGTGTTATCCCATCACAACTTGCCTTTTATTACTTTAATGTGTTACCGTTTAGTTGTATCTACTAATCATAAAGGTGGTGGCTTATGAGTGGTTCAGGTTGTTTTCATGGATGACTTACTCACCCTCACATGACTCCAAGTTGTATTAATAGTTCATGTGATGCACGCTGTAGACCAACAGTCTGCTTTCTACTTAGTACGTAGTTGGGAAATAACATAGCGTCAGATTAGCGTTGATACAGTTAGAAGATGATTTTGTTCACTGCTACTATTTACAAATTATCATTTTGAAACACAAAATTAAGAAAAAAACCTCTATTCCAAAACATCGGCAATCGAATGCGGTGATGTGGAGAGTTTAAATTCAGAAAGATAAGGCACGGGGGGGGGACAAGACTCTCAGTAGGAAACAGCCGTGTGTGTCAGTTCCTCAATGTTTGTGTCAGCTTGTGTTACAATCAGAGCCCAATGTGGAATGGTTGGCTTCAAAAGGAGGGCGAGAGAGCAATATATATATATATATATATATATATATACTGTATCAAAGGTCACAACACACTTTTGATTTAGGTGCCATTTAGGTGATTTTGAAACTTTTTTCTTTACTCAAACCGATTACGAGTAGATCGTTTGGAGGCTTGTCTTTCAACCACCTTACATTCTCACACTGTTCTAGGGATTAATTACAAGTGTACAAGTTAAGGGCTATGTAGGTTTATGTGTATGTAATGACCAGTCATCAATATGATAAACAACATAAATAAACAGCAGGTAACTGAGCTTTCCTTTGCACTAGAAGATATGTTTTTAAACGTTAAAAAATATAAAACATTTAAGTGTTTGATGGTACATGGAGTGGCATTAGCTGTAAATCCAATAATCCAGTATTCTGTAAATCTGCAGCCGGCATTAAGTGGATCTTTAGTCAGCTTTGTGCCTCATCCCTTTTCCTTCCCTTTCACCCAAAAAGGACCATTCATTGTGTCATAAAACATGTCAACCTGGGGCTAAATTGTTTTGTTTTGCGGTCAGATATGTGAATGGCCAGTGTCTTCAAACATCCCACACTCACGTTGCAAAAGAATTGGTGTGCAAGTTCAGCATCATCTAAATGTGTGCCCTTCACACAGCCAGTACGTTTTGAAGAGCCCTTTTGCCTCTGAGGCCCCGGTGTTTGTTGCTGCCCTTTGGCATATTGAGTTTCAGATGTGCAAATCTCATGGCCGACTGTGGCTGCTAGTGGAAATTTCCACTTCTCATTTGGACAGCGTCTTGTGAATGCGATGTTGTGGGCCGACCCCGAGAAACTGCTAAAGAGAACTGTGGTTTCGGCGGTTGGGAAATAGAAATTTGATAGTATGATGAAACAAGAAAATACAAGTATTTAAGATACATATCTATTTTAGGGGGGGGGCAGTTTGGAAAACTACTGAGAACAAGGGTGCATTTTCCTCACAAGAATGACCGTATCAGTCAAACTAATATGTGAAATATCAATGGCCCAAATAAGTGTACTCCTTTGCCCAGTTGTGGGAAAAGACCCTTCAAGAACTGTTGTCAAGCCAACTAAGGTAAACAGTGTTGTGTCTTCACAAAGCTAGGGAGTGATGTTATCTTCGGATGAAGCAGGGAGTTTCCAGGCAACAGCGATAGCAGCACATGGAATGGCTTCATTCCATGAAGGCCACTAAAAAATGAATGATAGTGTGACAGTTGAAGTCAGTTGTTGCTCTTTCTTGGGTAGCGGAGCGGCCTGTGTTACCTTCACATGAGGGCGTAAAGTTCATGGACGAGTGATTTTTCATGCGCCCCTCCTCGCTGACTTACCCAATTGTTGGCTGGCGATTGAGCAGTTTCCTGGACACTTAGTTGCAGGCTTCTTTTGTGATGATTAAAAGCGGTCTCCTTGTGGGTTCATGCAAGCACGGCAACCATTCCTTTCCAAAACGTTCACATTGAAGCATACGTTTTTGTTTGTGAGATAACTATTGTTGCCTCTCAAAGTTCACTGAGAAGTTTGAAACAAGCATCGCAACACGTCCTTATCTGCTGACATAAGAATAAGTGGGCTTGTAGTTAGTTATGTTGCCATCCATTACAACATCTAGGAGCTAATCTGTTTTTATGTTCTATTTCATGTTTATCATTTTGGGGAAATGGCACTTCAGGGACGTCTTGGCTTTGTTCACTAATCACCTTTTTCTCTGTCGCGTATCACATCATTTGAAAACAAAGATTTTTTTGTAGCAAAGGGGTAGTTTGCCCACTCTTGCTCATTTCCTTTTGGATATGATGTGTTGTGCGAGGTATTGTTGCTGGTTATGTAACAGAATGAGCCCATGTTAAAACGTCTGCGTGAGGAAGGCAGTTGGCAGCACAATCAGGGTGAAAATGGCCTCTGCCCTCTTCAATCAGAGAGATGTATGATGACTTGGCATCAAACAGGGTCTTCTAAGCGTGAGATGTGTTGGAAATAACATTGCATTTTGTCGTTGTGCAGTGGAGAGCGCTCAGTCAGTGCTGCCTCGGTGTACATTCACATTTTTGTACACTTTTATACCCAGTGATGCGTGGAAGTTTGGCTTTGGTCCCGAGTGAGCCCTTCAGTTTCAAAGACAGAAGGTATTTTTAGATGAGCGGGAAGCTTTTTAGTAAGCGGAAGCAGCGCAAGTGCTGCCTCAATTATTGCCAGATATGAACGGCAGAAAACATTTTAGAGGATATTTTTTCAGTCAGCTGTTGTACTGGCCGGCAGAATGGCTTCAATGGGCCTTCACGTTGACTGCAAATCTGTAGAAAGATTCAACAGAATAACAGTACACTATAAACGTTTATCCTCAAAGAGCTCCGAATTGAGAGCATTATTATAACACTTATTTGCTATTTTAAGATATTGTGGGAGTACGCTTGTTGGCTGGAACCAGACTAGCCTTGTAGCTTTTTAAAAGTAAATGTTTCCATGAAAGATGAATATCGGTTTCTTTGTGCACTGCTTCATTACAGCTGAAGTTTTTACTAGATTACAATATTTATAGTGCTCTGGTGGTGAGCCACAGCTAACAGCTAAAGCCAATCTGTTAACAAAAACATGCTACAAATACCCCGGGGGGCTACGGGAGCCGCAGCTTAAAGCCAAATTGACCATCGGATACTGTCAAATATGTTCATAAATACGTTTTATTTGAATTGACAGAAGCTACCTCCATCTGCTCATTAGACGCCTCTGTTCTTACTCAATCACATGCGGTTCAGGAGTGATTGGCGCTGTTTCCCCACAGGCGTTTAAGGCTCAGGCTTAATATGCCCTGGTTTCCCGTATTGGTTCTTTGCAGTGGAGAGATGTGTCCTGATGACCTTCATATAATGAGCCAGCTGTCTTACCAAGAGCACTGTGGGTGAAGCTAGATGGAGGCGAGCATATCTTGAAGGGCAGATGACACTGCTTTGCCTCCCCCTCTTTATATGAGAGACCAGTGGTTCTGTACCGAGACCCCTGATCACGAGTGAATGTACTGGCTGCAGAAATGTTATATAGAGGATTCTAAAGAGGTTAATGCTGAGAGAAGATACACCATACTTATAGTATGAAGTGTAAACGTTCCTGTTTTACACTGCATGTAGTGTCATTGTAAGAAGATTACTGTTGATGCCCTCAGCAAAATCCCTCAAAACTTTCCACTCTGTGACTAGGCACGAAGCCCCTGGTGTTTAGTGAAGGGGAGGAGCATGAGACGGGGTTCCCAAAGGAGCCAAAGTTGTTCCCGTCTTCCCCCTCCCCGGGCTCCTCCTCTCCTCTGGGCAGCCACGTCTAGTTATGTCCCTCTGGTATATTGAGTAAGAGCACTCGACCAGCGGACTGTAGTTTGCTCTAGGTATGCTCCAACAGTGTTTCCAAATACCTTTGCATGTAGCTTTTACAAGCAGAGCTCTGTGCCAGTTTGGTCACAAAATGCCATGTTTATTTTAAAATTTCCCCCTATATGCAGAATGAAAAGAAAGAGAACTGTACAATTAAGAATGAACAAAGCTTGAGCTGTCTGTTAATCATAGAAGATGTAAATGAGAACATAATCTACCCTTTATTGTCACAATAAAGGTTTCTGGTTGCCTTTTTATTACATATTGCGCCATATCTCTGTTGATTCTAAGGTTTTAGTGTCCATAGAAGTCTACTAATTAGAGTCTCACGGCTTGCATCTTTGCATCTAGTATCTTTTGCTTCATTTTGTGACAGGTTGCTGTGTATGCGCTGAGAAACTTATAAGAATTGTGTTTTTGGAATAATTCAAACAAAAAGCTGGCATCCAAAACATTTCTGGTACCTAAGGGAAAATCCTGTGCTCGGGGATGAAGCTAACTTCAACATTTACAGTGGCACTAAATTATAAATACACAAAACCCTTTACCATGACATATTGTATGTCCCCTGCAACACTGAATAGTAAAAGTAAAACTAACTTGAAAGTCAAGTTACCCTCAGGTCCAGTTTCACTTTGTACCATAACATGCTGGGTCAATATCGGTTCCTTTTTTGTTGTCTGTCCTCTCTGAACGAGTCAAAACTATGTGGAGATTCTGATGTACCGTTTGCCATTTGTCTCTCTCCATTCAGAACATCCATGAGCTCCGATTTCCCTCACTACAGTTTCAGGATGCCAAATATAGGGTTCCAGAATCTTCCCCTTAACATCTACATTGTGGTGTTTGGGACAGCCATCTTCGTCTTCATCCTCAGCCTCCTCTTCTGCTGCTACTTAATAAGGTAACACCCATGCACCTGTTTGCTTTGGATTCGCTCATGAGCGTTCTTAATGTTAATACAGGGGCCACATTGTCTACTTATTGGGTGAAACAAATCATTAATATGTGGTAAAACCAGTCTGATGTTGATTATCCGAGTCGGCCGTATTATCCTGCTCATGCGCTGCCACGATCAAAAACACAAATATGTAATCATTTAAAGAAATGCATTACAACCTGTTCAAATGATATACTAATGTTACTCAATTCATAAGCTTTATACTAATGAAAATGTACTTGACTCATCTAAGAAAGTAAAAAAGGTTTTGTATGTTTTTGTATGTGTCTGACTATGAATTATTTCACCAAATTCACCGTTTGGAGAAGGTAGTTCTGATACTACAATTTGAGAATCTATACTCTATATGCTGAGATCCAAAACATTATTAAGATCACGGCACTTGGTGTCAAATAAACCGGTTCTATTTATCTTGACATAGAGCCAAGTAACCTCCTGAACGCCCTGCCCATTTTCCTTCTTAAATTAAAAAAACATTTGGCTAGTCATTAAATTACCATTTGGGTGTTTAAAACTCTTGTTTGTAACCATTAACATCAACCTTGTTGAATCTCCCCTTTTTAACACAATTAGTATCGAGTGCGATCCAGTGCTTATTTCCCTCAAAGGAGACGTGGAGGTGGTTTGTACTCCTCCCTTGCCCCTCATTTTAATAGCACCGGTCTAATTAAGTTGTCCCGGGGGGGGCGGTTTTCTCCCGCCAACAACTAACTGAACAGAAATAATGTCCAGCATGTTTTATCTGAGACAGCGAGCAGCAGCAGTTTCCAACACAATTCCCCCATCACCACCCTGCCATATCCTATCATGTTGAATGGTAAGTAGGTTAACTGCTACTGTGTTCCTCTTAAATTCTTCATTTGACTATGAAAAGACACTCTAGGACATCAGAACCGTGATTCAACACTGAAAGATTTAGTCATAAGACGCAAAAACAACATTTTGCCCCATGGCGAGCTCCTGAAGATGCAGCGTCCCGGAGGACCGGCCTTCGATGGCACGCACCGCTGTGCATGACGACGAGTGCACAATTCCCAGCGTCCCTCCAGCTACTTTTTTTACGAATGAGCCAAAGGTTAACTTGAATCTCCAACGGTGGTCCTATCCCATAGTCCGCAGTAGGCGTCGTGGCTCGTTTCCATTTAGAGGAGAACGATGGGATGAAGGAAGTAAACGTCACAATGTTTCTCAAAGTAGTAAATGGGAGGCCTTGAATTAAGAGCTGGGCCCAACCGTTTGTCCGTGTGCGGCGTAGATATGCGCACACGGTTTAGTGCTTAGGGATGTTTTAGTTTGACATTCTTCTCTATAATGATGGCTCACATCAGTCATTTGTATTTAACAGTCTGAGTTGCCCGCTCACTGCAGGCGAACAATAAGAGGACTCTCATTTTTCAGCAGGTTAATCTTGCACACGTTGACATTGCAGTTGAGGGCCATTGGTCGACCTCCCACAAGCCCCCACACCCATGACCAATTGTCCCCACCCTTGGGAGCCTCTGCACCTTTTCCTGCTGACCTCTTTGAAAATGTCAGTTTCTCTCCTAGACTGTGCTGCTTGTTTTACAGATCCCTCTCACTCTGCTGCGAGAGGTTAAGGTTACTTGTAATGGAGGTAAATCTTACAAACCTATGAATTTCTCCTATCTCTCTTGTTTTTGTCCCTTTTTTCTACATATTTTATTGTTATTTTCAGTATCTAGATTCTCTTTTTATCCAGTGTACTTTCTGTTGTTTCGTTTTTCTCTATTTATAAAACGAAAGGTTTATGAAGAGGGACACAAAGAGTTTGACTTCAACCTTAAACTTTGGTTGTATCTGTGGATAATTTCCTTTTTAACAAATATTCAAGAACGCCTCAACAACTTGCATTAATTCTTTTATTGCTTGTTCCAATATTTTTGGTGCTATATTTGAGTTATTGACCTGTCTACCGTCTTTTAAGAATGAAATCTGCTAATATGTAACTTGGCCCCCCATTGTAGCACTAAGCAAACCAAATAATATTTAAAATAATTCAGTTAGGGGACATTTAAATGTTTGTATTTGCACTCCTTTCTGGTTAATCCAGTGGATTTGTATTAACATATGCCTGAGGCAGTCATATCCTCAATGACACTCATGCTGCATGAGTGTCATTGACTGCACAACACAATCATCTTCATCTTAAGATAAATATCTCTTCTGAAAAACTGCTCTTGCTGTGCCTTTGTTTGTCACCTATTGAGATATAATACGTTCATTCTGCGATCATTTATTTGCCAAATTATTACTGTTGTCTATGGATTGAGAATTGCTTTTGATGACCCTTTGTTACCACAGGGATAAATTAATATACTGAGTGTCAAAAGGCAAGTATTTATAAGGAAATTACATTCAATGTATGTCATTTTTCTCCTTCCAGGATTGTATGACTGCTTTCTCTCTATTTCACAGAGTCGGTTAAAAAACGATTACTAATCAAAAAGATGTTTTGTCTTTGCATCTCCCCAGGTTACGGCACCAGGCGCACAAAGAGCTCTATGCATACAAACAAGTAAGCACTCCGATGACACACCAACACACGTTGATGCTCTGCTCCCCAGCTGGTGCTAAAATGTATTTAACGACTCTGTTGCAGGTTGCAGGTATTTTAAAAGTAGATTTTGACCCTTTGAAAATATTTTTGGCAATTTTTGCAAATACTGCGATGACCATTGACTCTGTAAATTCTGTTATAACTACCTGCCTGCTAGAAGCTTTAATCCGGTGAATGAATTAGTTCAGCTTTTTCCACAAGACCCCGATTTATCACCATTTTACAGTGTTAATGTAACAGTGACTAACCTTTTCTTTATCTCTTATTATGCCACTTAGGTAATTCAGAAGGAAAAAGTGAAAGAGCTAAATTTGCATGAGGTAAGCAATGATCTTCTTGGTTGTTAACCCATTGATACTTCACACCACAATATATCGCTCTCTTTACAGAATGTTCCTCGGCCAACTGGTTAAAGTAGCCAAGTATACACTGTACTTTTATATGATCTAATTTTGAGTGTAACTTTAACTATTTATGTGCTACTTGGTTTAGCAACGCTTTGTGCTTTCCATTGATTTCAAATGAAGAGCTATGGGTCTAAAGAGGCAACTGCCCATATGCTAAGTTGATGGATACCAGATCCCAGCTGTGTGTGTGACATCTTAGACGTGAAACTGAAAGGAACAAAAAACACTGCTCTGTTCACAAATAAGGAGAGCAAAGCCGACCCCTTAACAGAGAATTCCTCTGTTCAAAGATCATGAGGAGAGAGGTAGCCAAAGCGGTAATAGTTGCAGGATTAGAAAGCCCAAACAAACTGTGCCAAATTAAAACCCTCTTTTATGGAAATGTCTCGCACTGGTTGGATAAAGTTTTGTGATGGGTAAGGACTTTAGTCAGTTTTGCCCATTTCTTCACCATATTAAATGTCCCGCTCCTTACGCACGGTTACCCTCTGTCATTGCAACTCCTCTGATGTTGGTCAGGAAAGGGGGTGTAATCGGCCATGTCCGACCTACGTTACATCTGGTGCTGTCATTCTCTTCTTTTCACCTGTCAATATTGAGTTTCCCCCTGAGGTTAGATTTACGCCCGCCCTGACCTATGGTCGGTGGCTCTGGATTGTCACGGGAAAACGAGGACATTCCATATTTGAGTTGCAAAAATAAGTACTTTGTTTCTTAGTTCATGAGAGACAGCATATACACTCGGATTGGTTTGCCTCATGAACATCCGTTACACATTCCAGCGCAGTCTAAATAGCCGGCAGACACAGAAACGAGCCGGAAAGATAAATGTTTGCTGCCACTGTAGCCTGGACCGGAAAACACCGGGGAAAAGAGTGGAAAGATGGATGGCTGTGTTATCATGTCTTTCTGATTCAGCAGATTGTCGCCAATTTATCTGGAAGTGTGTTCAGGCTGTATGATGCCTGGAATACATTGAGGAAATTGCACGAGCAAAGCATCTTTCATATTGTATCTGCGGCAGAACAATTTTAAGCCAGCTGCCAGTTGATTAAAAAATGGAAACAAATATTCAATAGACGACAAAAAGGGAGTTTGGCATCAACCTTTCAGTGTTTGTCAATTGGAAAAGCCTGCTAAAAATACAGAAATAGAAATTGACAATAAAGTAACTGCAAAACATCTCATTTACTTTTTTTTATCCCATAAACAAATGTGTCACACAGAGTCAAAACAATTGGCTGCTGCTAGGCCACCGGTTTGCATCACACCTGTTGAACAGATTGACTGTGTGTAAAACAAATAGTGCCCAAAAAAGACAAAGAACCACAACCTGTCCATCAGGATTGCCCCGGTCAGGCCTGAAAGACCACACTACTATCTAGCTGATGATATATTATGGCAGAGGCCAACACGTCTGAGATCATAGGCCCTTAGTGAATCTGTGAAATAGTGTTATTTTCCCCTTCAAATTTACAAATGTGCTATGATGGGGGGTCCACTTTTATGGCTGTACCTGCCTTTCAAATGTTTTTCACAATTGTCTTGTTCCACAAGTGATGTTGTTTGTTACCAATCCACAAACACAAAATTCAGAATGACTGACTGCAAAAAATAAAACGTACTGGAGAACAACTGACAAAAACAAAGTTGTCCCCAGAAAATAGGTCTTAAGTTCCCCTCCCTCTTTCAGATTTGTGCAGTGTGCTTGGAGGAGTTCAAACAGAAGGATGAGCTGGGGATTTGTCCGTGCAAACACGCCTTCCATAGGAAGTAAGTACAAGGTTTAATGTGTGTCCGTGGAGCCGTGACAAGTAAAACATTTTCATGCATCTTTACTACCTCTCAGATATTTAACCGAGACAGTGAGTAAAGTATTTAAGGAGTAGAGTGGTTATTTTCTAATCGCTACATGAATGGACTGCATGCTGCCGGCAGCGATAAATAAAGTTAATGATTCGATTTTTGTTCTCCATAAAACTAACGCCAAGAGTTTACCAAGTGCAGAACTTTCCAGGACATGATGGATTACTCATCCCCCACACCTCCCCCGGTGCCCGACCACTTCCACTGAGTTGTTTATATGAGCGCGACACGTCCCTCAGCCTAGTTCCCCCCCCCCAGTTTCAGCGATGGAGTCACCACTATGAATCCACCGTGTAAACTCTCCTTTCAATGTGAAGTTAATTCTTACTGTTTTATGGAGAAAACACACATTCTAAGCAGACCACAAACAAAAACATTCACCAGTGAAGAGCATGCCTTCATGTTATTATTTATTCATTTTACCATTATTTTCTGAATTAGTGGTCTTTAAATGACAAGGCCACACAACAAAGGCGTTAAGTCAGGGTCTTTTAAAATGTTTTTTTTTCATCCAAGATGTTAAGATGTTCGAAGGTATTCAGTTAAAATTGTATCTAAAGAAATCTGAAGTCTTTACATTGGTAAAGCCTAATACAAAAAATGTTTTCAACTTTAGCTGGGTTAATTGTAATCAATTAGTGGACAGCTTGATTTGTTTTAGATAAACCTATGAAAGGTTCTCACGTACTATTGGAAAGATCCATTTGTCAGTTCCCTCTTGTAACGTCAAATCGAATGTTAGATAGCATTTCATTTCTCAAATTCTTGCTTATGGATTGAAATATGTAACACTCTGCAATCCGTTGCAGGTGCGAATGTTGACGCATGAATCTGTGTGTAGTTTCTAATCAAACTAATTAACTGAATGCTTTCTTCCAGGTGCCTCATTAAGTGGTTGGAGGTGAGGAAAGTGTGCCCGCTGTGCAACATGCCCGTCCTGCAGCTCGCCCAGCAGGCCGGCACCACGGATGCTCCTGTGCCAATACAGCAGCCTCTACCCGGCATCGAGAACCTGGTGTAGCTGACCCGAACCCTCTCTTAAAAGAACACCACAGACACACACACACACACACAGACACACACGCATCCCCTCCTTCAAGCTCTCACTTGTACAGGTACACCTTTTGGTATGACTCTGTGGACAAAGCGTAGAACCTGAGATTCATGTGCAGATACTCACACAAACTGACTCTTCAGCCATCGCCACATCTGTTATTCTTGCATTGGTTCACAAAAGGATTTCCTTATGTCAGTTCTGACTGATAATCAACTGTATTCATGGTCGTAGAACAGCTGATCCTGAAGAGGTTTCCTTCTTGGCCAAGACGTGGTTGATCGCTTTTTCTCAACCAAAGCACTTTTCAACGGACACCAGCTGAAGACCAGGAGGAAAGAAAACACACATAAGCCAACAACAGTACTCTAAAATACAAATTATTTAACTTTTTTTAACAAGCACTTTACAAAAAGGTGAACTTTAACTGCGTGTGATCCTAGTAGCAAGGAAATGTTTTATATTGTATTAACTATTATTCTGTACAGTGTAAGGCCACATGGGTGTTGATTTTTTTTAATTAGGCAACTAGTGAGTTTGATTAGTAAAATAGAAGTATAGATATATCTATATAGGGACAACAGAACCGTCACTAGATGTCCAAAGATTTGGACAATGCTCTTACTGTTAATTGCACTCACACAAATGAGAAATGAAACTCAAAGCACCCTTGAGACTTTGTCTGACTAAATGTGAAAGATTTGAATGTGTTGAAACCGAACTCTTCACACTAAGCATAGAATTTCTTCATTGATGGCCTTTTTGTCGTTTATTTACAATGTGACTCGTTTTCCTTTTATCATTCTGCCAGTCGAGGAAGGTGATACAGTGAACTAATTAACTTCTGCCAGAAGTAACATCCAGCCCATACGAATGCAGGCTATATACTGTTACAGGCGTTACTGAGAATATCAAATCAAGGAATCCCAGTTTAAAAACCGCTGCTTCATCTACTGTGATTGTTTAAACCAGTATTAGTGATTTGAAACCCGGTGCTTTATCTACAACTGTTTTACAGAACAAACACCGGGAATAAGGCAACGTCAAACCAAGGTCTTCAACAGGTTGCATAAATGTTGCATATGGCTGTAATAGGCCGATACCTCAATTCGGTGAGAGGGCGGAATGAAGTCTTTACTCCTCAGCTCCTATTAAAATGTCGGTTGCATGCACGGTTGCAGTTACTTTTTCTTCTGTCCAAGTAGAGCATTTGTATTTGTTTTAACTGATCATAATTTCTGGGTACAGCTGCAAAGAATGAAGTATTAAATTGATTGATGCATGCACAAGAGATTCTGCACTCAGCAGATAATCAGCATATCTTTTGGTCAAGAAATGCCCACTGCTCTGCAAAATCCACACTACGTGCGCTGTGGCCGTGGACGGGGCCGCCTCAGAGTCAGTGGTCAGCAGGTTGCAATGCAGCAGCATTTTCATTCACGCACACGCATACAAAAAGGGTGGTTCTGCTTTTCGGCTGCGGTATTCTGGCGCTTTCGGCCCTCTCCCTCTTTCTGTACGCGACAGGATGCTTTTTGTTTTGTGCCACACATTCAATAACTCTTAAGCCCCGCCAGCTTTTGAGTTTATGTTTTTTGTTCTCATCCCCCCGTGTTCGCTGCGTTTTTGTAAATGGATTGTGTGTCAATGTGCTGATCTGAAAAAAAAAAAATGAAAAGGTGATGGCCGTAAGATAAGACGGAAATTTAGACTGCTTTCAGACTTTGTTCACAAAACGCAGACTACTTACTACTTTAGAAGTGATGATGTGTTTCACCTGCGCTGAATGTCTGCCCACACCTCCCAGCGATGACCTTTGTAGTTGGGTCAGCGAGGTGAACATGTGAGACGAGAGCAAAAGCGGGATTTCATTGTCCGCAGTGCCTCTACCGATGAGAAAGTATAAACCTTTAAAAGAAACCCAACATATCGTTCGCAATTGCCGTATTTGAACAAAAACTGCCATATTTACAAAAACAAGACCAGGGATCCAGTCTAAAATGTATTAATGATTAACTTGGATGAGAGATTGGTTTGTGTTGCCTGTGATTGAACAGGTAGCTGCTTTATGTTGAAAGAAATATGTACATGTGTCCTGTACAGTATTTGGTACCTTTTTTTTGCTTCTTAGTTGTTGGTTATGAAGACACTGCAAATTTTGACAAGCAAAACATTTTGCCCTTTTTAAGCCATTATTCTGTAAAACTATACATCAGCGAGTGTTCCTTATGTTGTCTCCCTGTTTAACCTATGTAGACAGTAGTAGTGTATTTATATTTATATATGCACCAACAACGCCCCTTCATACAAACCAAATGGCAGCTGAAAACGTCCTGCCATTCGGCTCCCTCACGTGTCGTTTGACTGTAAACACTTTTAGCCTTTCCACCCAGAACTTCCCCGTTGCCCTCATGTGTGCCGTCATAATCCCGCTGAAAACGTGGTGCCAATCCAAGATAAACTGTAATAAATCAAAGCCCCAGTCTTAGGAAAATAAGAATGTTCTGCGTTTTCAAACAAAAGGAGAAAGGAGGGAGGTTTGAAATGGCTTCCTGCCAATTTAAGCAATGACGTCAGTTATCTCCATCAGAAATAGAAAGGACACAATTACAAGAAATACCACAGTCTGGGGCACAACGTCAAAAGGTCATTTACATGATCGTTCCTTCAGTGCACAGTGTTCTGGAATAATCTGAAATAAACGTTTTTTAAGGTACCAACACCCACTACAGATGAAAAATGTTGTTATATTTCCATGGTTGGTTTTAGCAACCAGACCAGTTAGTTGTTGTTGTTTTAAATCTCTACCACTGCCTCCCCGAAGTGAACTTGCCTCTTGTCACTGTGGTGTTATTTATTCCTCTGAGGCTCACCTAGTGCTCGTTCAAGTCGCAGATAACTTCCTCTGTCTTTGTCCGAACAAGCCCCACTACCTTTAGCAGCGTACCCGCCGCCCCGCCTCCACTCACACGACCTTTTTTGTTAACACTGATTACGTTTGTGGACTCTCACAGACAGTGTTTGTAAAACTAAGAATTCTGCAGCAGAATATTTTTGGAGACAATTTGCTGTACAGTATTTGTAAGCTCTATTTTTGTAAATTGCTATTTTGGAGAAAATAATATGCATTTTTCTTTTTCTTTCCTTGTTTTTGCTAATTACCTGTTTATTCATTTTAAGAAAATATTGCATGTGACTGACTTGAACTGTAAATAAAATTTCCAGGGTTTGGAAGGATTTGGGTTTTATTTGTTTTAGCACAAACTGAATATCTGATCGCATTAAATGTAAAATATGTTGCATTTATAGATCATACAAGTTGTACAAACAATTGTAGGCTCATTCTTAATTTCATGAATATCTATTTTAAAACTTGTCAGATTGGGAGTTGACATGTCATCCTTAATTAAAGGGTGTAATACTGCCACCTTGTGGTTACGCAGCAGTGGTCCAAATTATCCACATTTTCCTTAATTTCTCATTCGTCTTGATATATAACGTGATGTATCATGCTCGATGTCAGGGACGCAGATGGGTGAACAACAGGTACATCGAGTGCGAGATGTTGGTTAAAGACTTGTATTGATTACAAATTAAATGTACAGTGGACATAATGATGCGACACTTTTGTGTCTACATACTAAGTCTCACTAGGCCATTACAAACTTTTCCCAGAAGTCATTTGCTTCCCAACTAAGTTAGAGTTGTCACTGGCCTTTCATTCACATAACAAATATTTTCACAACCGCTCACACCAGATTATTCCGACTGACGTTGTTTCTACCGACATGTGACCCATCATTGACCCTGAGATTTAACATGAATCATTGAATTCACGCCCATATTTTAATTTAGCACTCTTGTGTTTTGCCATTGGAATATATCCTATTTATTCATTGCTCTACCATGAAGAATATAAAACAAACGAGCTGCGTCATACAATAATAAAAACCTTAAAGCGGGGAATATGGGAAGTTTCACTACAGAGCTTTCTGCCAGAAATAACTTTAGGTCTGTTGCTTAAACCTAAAGTTGATTGTTGTGGACCAGTCTTGCAAAGAGGCTGTCTTTGGAAATTCAGTGTTGCAGAATTGTGTTTATTTAAATACAGAAAACTAATTAACACACATCGGACATGATGCCAGGTGGCATTTGAACTCAGGAGTACTTTTTGGTTCCTGGGTTGTAATAAAGGGCCCTCAGCAGGTTGCTCACAGAAACTTTGAATGACACAATACTCGAGCGCACCCTGTCTTTAGTGTTTCTTGTATTTTTCTAAAGGTTCTCAGTTCAAAATTATCATGTCACTGTCTTCTGTTTTACTGATATATCTCAGCCATCAAGTAATGGGACAATTTAATTAACAGTAAGAATCTTAATTGTATTAAATATAAAACCCTGTAAAACGGTAATGTGATGTTTTCTGACAGACATCCATATTAAGATGCTGTAATGGCAGAAAGACCACAGAAGGTTGACGTCAACGTCCAATTGAGCAAAACTTAATTTAGCTTAACTCCCATACACGTGTTATTTCTGTATTTCCGACACACACATGTAGGCCACGCTCTAATCAGTTGCATTTTTATTTTTCAGTCTCTAGGTCACTTCTTTATCAACCTTTGGACCCTTTTGCCTTTTGACTTTTACACTTTGCTTCTGAGACTTCTGCAGCAGAGCCAGGGTGTCTCTCTTCTCAATTCTCCTCAGTTGTTTCTTCTTCATCCTCTTGATCTTTGTTGTGTTATTGATCTGTGATACAAAAGAGACACGAGAAAGACACACGTCAAATCTCCAATAGAAAGATTGTGTGTCGGCGGTCAATTATTGCCCTTTTACTTATGTTTTGGTTGTATTGCAGAAATCAAATTCTGAAGCAGGTTTAGACTGAACTAAATATGTCATTCAAATGTCTTGGAGTAAAAGTTCCCAGCTAATGTTCTTTTCTGATATATTCTGAGCTTGTCACACAAAAAAAGCTGTAGCAAAACCCCTATATTTAACAGTAAGATAAGCACCTGGGAACTTTAATCCAAATGGATTGTTAAGATTTTTAATACAATTCACTCCCAATAGAGTGTACTGCATGAGCAGACTTTGAAATACTGAGTGGAATGGTGTTAAGCTGTGCCACACTTCCTGCGTTGTCCTCATATATATTAGACAAAGTCTCCTAGAACTTTTAGTGAACAACAGTCTACATACCACTTGCACAATCTCTGATTTGCGTTCGTTCTCTGCACGACGTTTCAATGTGTCCTCTCTCCTTTTTCTCTTGTCCTATTCAGGCAGGAAACAGACGATAATATGAAATGACTGGAAAACACTTAAACATTGCAAGGGTTAAATCACCACACGGCCTCATCCTACCTCTTTCTGTTTGACTTTGTGCTCTTTAAGCTGTAACGTGTAGTTTTTCACCAGCTCCTTCTCTCGTTTGGCCGCCATCTTCTTGTCCCATGAAGAGCACAACGGTTTGTCTCTTAGCAGCGCAGAGAACCTGAAAGACAAAATCCGACGGAGCAGGTTAATAGATGAAGAGACTGAAGGCTGGAATCATTTGCCTGTAACACAAGGGACTGCTGGTGTGTTGCTTGAGTGACGAATGTAACTTCATTCAATTTCATGGTCAAAAGTTGGAAACGTGTTTGATTCTAGAAACCACAATCCTTTACTTCGGTGGAATAAGGCAACCCTTCCCTGTGGCCCAATGTTATTTTAATAAAAAAAACTGCTTTACAATAACGTAACTTAAAATGACCCAATTATGACTAAGTAATATAATACCAAATCCAACAAGACCCGGATGTGATTGTTTATAAATGTGCATGCATACATATTACACATGACATTATATACATCCACACACAGAGGGATATATACATATTAGTACAGTACAATAGGACTTCGATGACAGTGAGCGGCTTGGTGAAATGTAACGTTACTCTTGTACTTCCACGTTAACACTAACTTTATCCTCACCTCTGCTTGTTGCGGTTCTTCCACACTCTGCCGGATTTGGGTTTTCCCAGAGGGATGGCCGCGGTTGGTTTTACACTTGAAACCAAACGGGGCTTCTTATTTGGCGGGGCCTCGGAAATCGTGGGTGCCGTTTCTGCTGGCGCAGGCCCGGGCGGAGCCGCTGGCGAGGCACCGTCACCGGACTCCGGTTCGACCGACGTGCCGAGCTTCTCCTCGGCCACACTCTCGAGTTTCGGCGCCGCCTCCTGCGTGTTTTTCGTCTCTGCGGCGGGCAGCTCCTGGAGGACGGACCGCCTGGTCCTCCGCATCGGGGTCCTCACCGGGACTTCGGAGTCCAGAAGTGCGGCGGGAGGGCGCACTTTGCGGCCGCTGCGGGTCCGCATGGTCTCGGGTGGTAGTTCCTGGGCCTCCTTGTCCTCGAGTCCCACTTCCGAACCGGTGTTCTCTTCTACCATGGCTGTCTGTCTCTTTGGCATGTTTCTAATTAAGTTGGATGCGCCACATTACTCGTATAAACTTGTCTACCCACGTGTACCTACCGCGAGCGTTGTGTACTTGCTGAACTTCCGCTTGTGTGTCGGATGGTAAACAAGGCGGCAGCGCGTCATCGCCCCTTGCTGGTCTGGAGTGTGAACTGCAAACTTCCTATTGCTAGTGTAACATTTCCTCAAATGTGTGTGTGTGTTTTTAAAAACATCTTGAGAATTAATATGTTTTGACTCTATTTTTTCCATAATATCTTTCACCATAACATATTTTCCAAAACATTATTTGAATATTTTTTTACTTATTTTCCCAAATTTCTCGACCTTAGATATCCAGACTTGGTATTTCTATGGTATTTTTCGACCAATTATATTTTACCTTTTTCTCCATGACATCTTTTCTCCTGATACGTTTTTACTTTGTATCTCTTGACATTTTTCGACCTAATATTTCTTGACTTTGTTTTCACCCTACCCTGCTCCAAAAGAAGCTCATTGCTCCCATCTGCTGATCAAAAAGCGTCTCTACAGCACTACGATTCCACGTCACGTGACTTTTTACTTCCGCAAATCATGTTACCACACAGTTCAAAACAGCGCAGTCTTCTCGGGGAAGTGAGAACTGTAACTGGCCGTGTTCAGGTACAGAGCGATGCACGAAAAGACACATTGATTCTGTGTAAATCGTGAACCAGACAGGTTCCTCCAGCGAGGATCCAGCATGACTCTGCTCGGGTCCGGAAGCGCGCTGCTCTTGTTGCTGCTGTTCGGACATTCAGTAAGTACCTCTGAGTTTTTAAAAGTTGTGTTACCCTGTTGGCGACTTCTGCGGCCACATGAGCAAAAAACACTCAAAACTGATGATTATTTCTGGTTTTGGTTAAAGCCCTGCCACCAAATTTCCAAACAAAGGATTGGAACTTTATAAATGCATTGCTTTTCTTTAAAGATACTGAAACACACGAGATGAAAAGTTGATACTTTTGTATAGTACAAATGGCATGTTAACAATAAATTTGGCTTCAATCAGGCTCATATTTTCTTGTAAAAATTGAGGTCAGCCTACCTAAAGTCAGCTGAGGTGTCATGCACCATTTAAAAAAACAATAAACTTTAACTACATAATGGGACACAATATAAACCAAGTGATGATGTCTTGGCCTGCAGCTCGGGGGGCCTGGTTCCTTCAGCGTGGATTACCAGAATGACTGCTTTCGGAAAGATGGTGAAGAGTTTCGATACGTATCCGGAAGCATCCATTACAGCCGGATCCCCCGGGTCTACTGGAAGGACCGACTGCTAAAGATGTACATGGCAGGACTGAACGCCATCCAGACGTACGTTTACTGACATGTGTCACTACCCGCTTGCGTTAGTCCAACTTTTGGGTTCGTCGTTGGCTGTCAATGCAGCATTTAACCAGGGAGTAAGGAAGGACACAAATGCCCTCAATTCAAAACCGGCGAGAAATGTGTGCACATCACTGTTGGCTGAAGTCAATCGACAGGTTGATTGATGATGTTCGTTGCTGCTGTGGTGAAGCGAGGCCGTTCAGCATTGGTGTTTGGGTAATACTGACGCTTTATTCCCGTTGCAGGTACATTCCCTGGAACTACCACGAGGAGTTTCCGGGCCAGTACAATTTCAGTGGCGACAGGGACCTGGAATATTTCCTTCAGCTTGCCCAAGACATCGGTTTGCTGGTCATCCTTCGGCCTGGACCCTACATATGTGCAGAGTGGGACATGGTGAGGGCCGGTTGTCCGTCAACACATTTTGAGTTTCTGATGGAGTCATTTGAAGACAAAATAAATACAGAATAAATTGCACTGTCCACATTATGCTATTTCAAACTCCTACCTCTACTGTATAGCTACTTCTAACTTTTAAGAACAAGAGTATACACACAAACCCTCTAGTCAATATCTCACGTGATGCATATATTGGCTGAACTACCCAATACAAAATAATTAAGTTAATCATCTCAACCTCAACCAGCTGATCCATTAAACCGCTGCTTAAACAGTCATAAATAAGTAGTTCTAACTATCACGTGATATACGTTTTAGTGGGCCGTCTGCTGCCAAACTGAGGCACTTGTGATCAACATCTCAACGTTGAGTAATTAAGACCTGCCTCAATTTATGTTAGTTTGGAGTATGGCATATAGACCGTTTGATTTTCCTTCCACCTCAAAGATTTCAGGATTAAATATCTGTTTTGGTTTGAATGTTTTGCAGTTTCCTATTCTTACTATGTATATATAAATTTCCAAAGGCCAAGTCAATTGTCCATAATGTCTTAAAAATGTTGTCGATTTGTAACTGGAAACCTGTACCGGTGATCTTTGTAGCTGCTATTACCCCCTGGTAAGAGCAGATTTATGTTGTGGGTCATGAGCTGCTGATTGGCGGGTCATGAGCTGCTGATTGGCGGGTCATGAGCCGCTGATTGGCGGGTCATGAGCCGCTGATTGGCGGGTCATGAGCCGCTGATTGGCGGGTCATGAGCCGCTGATTGGCGGGTCATGAGCCGCTGATTGGCGGGTCATGAGCCGCTGATTGGCGGGTCAGCTTATATAGGGTAGGAACCTTTGGGGGCTCGGCGGGTGTTTCTGTTAAAATTCCTCAGTAGCTTAAAGCATTGGCTTCGCTTCTACACCTCTTTTACATTAAGTTCAAGTTATGACAATACTGCTTTTTGATATTGTGTCAACCAGGGTGGGCTGCCTGCCTGGCTGCTCAAGAAGAAAAACATTGTGCTGCGGTCCTCCGATACAGGTGAGGAACGGGAGGAATGCTGAGGCATAGCCATGGTTACATGCTGCTGGACAGCACTGTAACAATTTGCTTTGTGCCAGATTACATCACAGCAGTAGATAGGTGGATGGGGAAGTTGCTGCCAATGATGAAGCCTTTTCTTTACCAGAACGGTGGTCCCATAATCACTGTACAAGTGAGTCTTGCCTTCAATACTTTTCCATTACAGAAAACACGATTCCGTGGGGAAAAATGACATTTCCCAATTGCCTCGGCTGTGTCTGGTAGGTGGAGAATGAATATGGCAGCTATTTCGCCTGTGACTACAACTACATGCGCCACCTGACGAAGCTGTTCCGGTCTCACCTGGGCGAGGAGGTGGTGCTTTTTACCACGGACGGAGCGGGGCTCGGGTACCTCAAGTGTGGCTCAATACAGGGTCTCTACGCTACTGTCGACTTTGGGCCAGGTCGGTATCGGGAGTCTAGGCAGTGCAAAGCAATTCACTACCAAAATATAGATTATTGGTTTAAAGTTTCTTTTTCTTTTTTTTTTTCATTGCATGTTTAAATGGGAAGAATGAATACAATATTCATGTTTGATAATGCATGTTGTCCTTAAAAGATGGGGGTACATTGACCAGAAAATTGACTGACCGGTTCACAGTACCTAAATAATTTTCCTCTTTTATTTTTTTTTTTCTTCCACATTTACTCATAGTCATATGCTAGATTTGTCATAAGAAAGTCCCGCAAACAGCTTCTCTACTCATGTGCTTCTCTTTGTGTGTCCTAATCCCGTCAGGTACCAACGTAACAGCGGCCTTCGATGCGCAGAGACACGCCGAACCTCACGGACCTTTGGCAAGCGTTTCCCCCTTAAAACACGTTGCAGACTGTAAAACCCCACTGCTCTCCTTCTCTCAGGCACTCATGGGGTTTCTCGCTCTGCGAACAGGTGAACTCTGAGTTTTACACCGGCTGGCTGGACCACTGGGGGTCTGCTCATTCCGTCGTGCCGTCTGCCAGGGTGGCAAAGTCCCTCAACGAGATGCTCGCCCTGAGAGCCAACGTCAACCTGTGAGTCCATACATTTAATGACACGGGGATGGCATAGACAACCACACAAAATGTATTCTTATGATGGTGACTCTACGGCTACCATTTGGATATGTAGACAGTAACATAAATCATCTATTAATAGTTACGTAATTTACATCCGGAAATACTTTTTTTCTTCCCAAGAGAGGAAGTGGCTAAAAGACAAGGAGCTCATGTCTTGTTCTGGAAGATAAAAGTGATGCTTTCCTGCTGTCTGTATTTCACTTTAATTCATCTCCCCACAGTTACATGTTCATAGGAGGGACAAACTTTGGATACTGGAATGGTGAGTGCACTTAAACACACTAGTTTGATGAGAAGGCATGATCACGTCAAGCTCCAGTACAGCAAAGACACTTTGGTCTTTTGGTGTTTTTGGAATGATTAGCGTACCTTCTCTGCATCTCAGGGGCCAACGATCCGTACGGCGCGCAGCCCACGAGCTACGACTACGACGCCCCGCTCACAGAGGCCGGGGACCTCACCGAGAAGTACTTTGCTATTCGAGAAGTGATCCAATTGGTGAGTCATTTGGCTTTTCAGCATTGCTTCAGTATTTAATGGCATTATTGAGTTGTCATATGTGATACTGCTTTTTTTTTAATGTACGTACAGTGGAGTGTATATATATGTCATCTGGGAGACTGTGTGTATTTTTTCACCACAGTACCATAGGATACCTGCGGGACCAATACCACCCTCAACCCCCAAGTACGCATTCGGGACTGTTGGGATGAAAAAGGTATGTAGGCAGTGGACACTGTTTCTATGAACATGACAATAAAATATTAGTTTTGTCGCAGGATTCAGAACCTGAGGAATAACTACTAAAACGCTTCCCTGTGCCACCACAGCTCCAGGCGCTCTCCGACGCTTTAGAAGTACTGTCTTTATCCGGCCCCGTCAAAAGCAAATATCCTCAGACTTTCATTGAGCTCAACCAGGTATCCTTTCACGCTTTTCTTTTTCATCTTGTGAAAAAACAACATTCATTTTACTTTTCTGTGTAAAATGCATCTGTTACACATTTGTCGTGTTTTTTTTTTTTTTTTAGGCCTTTGGTTATGTGCTCTACAGGACCTCTCTGCCTGTGAACTGCAACACACCAACTCCACTGTCGTCTCCACTGAACGGCGTCCACGACCGGGCGTACGTGTCAGTGGGCGGGGTGAGTCAAGGCATTTTGTTCTCGTTGCTCATCAACCGGATGAGTCGAACGCTGCTGCGCTGGTATAAGTATCCACACTGGTATAAAAAATGTGAAGGTGATGTCTAGATGAAAATGGCAAACGGATGATTTTATCATGCTGATTTCCTCTCAAGGTGGCTGTGGGGATTCTTGAAAGGAACAAAGCTCTAACTATCAACGTGACTGGGAAAGCTGGCAGTCAGGTGGACATACTGGTGGAGAATATGGGCCGAATCAACTACGGAAGTCACATTAACGACTTCAAGGTGTATTTCCAGCTCCGTTTTTGCTTTGACATTTTCATGTCACGTGGCTTTACTGATTTAATTTAGCTGTTTTTGAAAGAATTAAGAAAAGCTTATTAGATCTAACTGCAACAAAATTTCAGTTTTGTATTTGAATTTCACGCGTTCTGTAGTAAAAGTAAAACTTCAAAACAGTTTCCAAAATTGGAATGTCCATGTGAATCCTCCTTTCTTCTGTACTTCACAGGGCCTGGTGACCAACCTGACTTTGGGGAAGGATACGCTCACTGGTTGGACCATGTACAGCCTCAGCATCGATGACGCGGTCCGTCAGGGCCTTCTCGATGAAGTGAAGCCAACGGACTCCCCTCAGCCTCTCGCTCTTTACCTGCCGGCCTTCTACGCGGGAAGCTTCATCATTCCTGACGGCATCCCAGACCTCCCCCAGGACACCTACATCCAGCTGCCTAAATGGAGAAAGGCATGTCTACCAAGCTTTTTCCTATTAATTAGTTATACATAGAATTTCTTCAATATATTGAAGTATACAATATTGGCCAGATTTATTCAAATATTTTATCAATAACAATTTACACAAGTAAATAGAAATTAATAAAAGAACTAATAGGTATCTTTTCATGATATTCTTTAACATTGGTTAAATGAAATCGATGACAGTTTGAAAGGCGTTGCTGGGGTTTTGTAATGTCACAACAGCTGCATTGCGCAAATGCATCGCTAAATACGGTTGACTAATAACTCTGTTCCTGTCATTTTCTCTTCAGGGGCAGGTTTGGATTAACGGGTTTAACTTGGGCCGTTACTGGCCAACCCGAGGTCCTCAGGTGACACTTTTTGTACCTGCCCACATCCTCAGCACAGCTGCACCCAACAATGTGACTGTGCTGGAGCTGGAAGAGGCTCCCTGCAGCTTAGGGCCGTGCAGTGTGGAGTTTACTGCCACCCCCATCCTGAATGCAACAGTCCAGTCTTACGGAAAATGGCAAAGGAGGCTCTTCAGTAAAGATGATTTGGTTTAATCATAAGGGTACACCCTACAACTCAAAATGAATATATATATATATTGCACTGGTCTATTTGCTCATGTACAAACTCAAATCAGCACTTGTGTGAGCTTGATGTATTTCAACATGGATTTTCTTTAAAAGCTGTAATATGTGAAGGAAGTTTTACTTGCATCACAACATCAGTGATTGAATGTGTCTTTATGAAACATTTTTCTACAAATAATATCAGTAGCCTTCAACTGTGGGCATCTCTATCTTCTACGTATCTGTGTTTTATGTTGTTTTGTTAAAAAAATCTATCAGGGAAATACTGTGTCCAACCACAGATGCTTTGTGGGACTGCTGACATTTAGCTTTGAAATTAACATGTCTGATTTTTACTTTTACATGTCTGATTTAATGCCTAGAATAAATTTAAGTGTTTTTCATTAATACTCTTGACTTGACTATGTGCTAATTGGATATATGTGTCACCATGAGAAAGATATGCCTTGCAGTAAAGATGGATAAACGAGATAATGCGCAGGGGATTGCAATGAAGCATCCTCCACAGCATTAGACCTGTAAATATGAGCAGTTATATTCCAATAATCTAATGTAACCTGTAATAAATTGTCCTGACATTTTAACTGGGACCAATTTAATCCGTCTAACGGGTAAATAGATATTAAGTAGGGCTAGAATAAACTATTTAATATGAAATAATGATCTCCCAAAGATGTTTAATGTCCTCTTTTATATGGGTAATTTTCATAAATGTTTGGGTTTCTATGTTACCTCCCGAACACCAGGTGGCGGTAAAGTCTCTAACACGGTGGAGGACAAACGACAAAAGACATAAAGGATTCAAGGGAAAAAAAACTTGACAACGTAGAAGAATAAGTGGGCGGAGGCCTGCTTAAGATTTCACAAGTAGAAAAGATAAAACGCATTTATCGAAGTTTATGTCCTGATATGAGGTAAGAAAATAAAGAAAGACGTTCAACATTAGTTGTCAGCTAACGTTTAATCTCGTAGCTACACAGCTGTGGCTAATTATTATTAGCATTAGCTGGTACCTATACAGCTGTGGCTAACTATACTTAGCCTTAGCTAACGCTAGCTGGTACGATGCTAATTGAGTTGAGGAAGCAGCCTTTGTTATGATTATCAACTGTATGAAACCCCCAGCTATAGTTTTCCTAACAAGCTGACAACACCTGAAACTTATTGATAAGTTACCAGGAAAACTTTTTTCCAGAAGTTAACCTTAAATAGCTTAACTTTATACTGTGTATTTTCTCTTCGGCAGGTTGTGAACGCATATGTGTCTCGGACATGGCTAAAATGTAGCATAGTAAATAATCTGATCAAATAAAGTATATGTTCACTGTCATAATGCTGGGAAATAGTTAACAGACATGCCGTGGTGCCTAAACACCAAGCGGAAATATTTTTTTTAACCAGCCTACAGTGAAAGTCAATCTTGATTTGCATTTTTACCGCAGTTTTATTCTTGTAAACACAAACTATCCTCATCCAGACCATGGTAGACAATCGCTATGCTACAGCTCTGGTCATCGGCTTTGTGCTGAGCCTGCTGGCCACAGTCTACCTCTCTGTGGCTATGGGAACTCAGCACTGGTACCAGTACAGTTGCCCACCAGGTGACCCTCGCGGGAGCAACGCCTCCGAGTTCATCAATGGAGAGATCGATGAGAAGAGTTACCGGGACACCATGTTCACCCTGAACGGCACCCTGGGGCTGTGGTGGAGGTGCATAATGGTGCCCAGCGAGTCACTCTGGTTCAAAGAGCCGGGTAAGTCCTTCTGCTTAAGAATATTACATCTCTAAAGCTCTGCTAACACCTCCTTATTTTCAAAATCATTCACATCTTCAATCCCACGCCATTTGCTAGACATCCTGAGTTACTTGCGAGACCAATGTTGTCATTGATATGCAGCCGTACCTGTGCTGCAACAAATGACAATAAATCGAATAACTACTATTAATGAAAGGACAACTTACTGTTGTATTGTGTTGCACGTCAGCTCGCTTGAGTTTTCATTCTCTGATTCTGACCTTAGAACCAACGATGGAGACTCGGTGTGTGAGTTTCACTCTTCCTCAGCAATTCAGTCCAAAGTACAAATACCAGGAAAACCATAACGACGAAGAAGAAGATCTGCTGAGAACATGTGAGTGTCGTCTTTCATCTTGTGTAGATTACACGATTGTGTTTAGGTTTTCTGTTCACCTGCAATTAGTTTCACCAGACTTTAAAACCTCTACTACAGTGAGTGAACCTTTTCTCATAGGTTCTTCCTTGCTTTCTTTTCTTTATTCTCTAAACGTGTGCCTGACATCTTTGTTTAATGTATTTTTTTCAGACTTGTGGCGGTGCCAGTTTCTCTTGCCCTTGGTGTCTCTGGCTTTGGTGTTTCTTGCCGGCCTCGTTGGGGTCTGTGCCTGCCTGTGCCGCAGCTTCACCCCTACCTTTGGTGTCGGAGTGCTCCATCTACTCGCAGGTAAGACGAAATGCCAAAGACCACAATTGGGATTTACATTGCCTTCAGCAATATTTTGTGATTTATTTATAATAATTTATAATCACGCTGCAGCCATCACTCCTATGCAAACACAATGCTGTGGTTGAGATTCACTTTTCTGTGGTGTAGTTTTACGTCTCTCCTCTATTCATCAGGTCTGTGCACTTTGGGCACCGTCTGCTGTTTCCTGGCCGGGGAGGATTTGCTCCAGCGGTATACCCAGACTCCAGCAGGGCTGGAGGGCTCGTTGGGCTGGTCCCTCTACCTTGCTCTCATCTCCTTCCCTCTGCAGATGATGGCAGCTGCTTTGTTCCTTTGGGCGGCCAGGAGTCACCGCACAAGCTACACCCGCATGACCGCTTACAGGGTAGCTTAAGGAGGGACTACCACAACCACTTACCTTAAAACCACCTACTGACCTCAGTATAAAAACAAGGTTTCTGGTTAAGAAAGAAGTGCACTGGTTGTAACTTCAGTTTGTCCACAACAATCTTTAGAAAACACAACCGTTACATGATATCCCAGTTCTTGGCAGAAATACAGTCATCCATAATTAGGGGTTTAATACCTTTTTGAGTGGTGTTATTTCAACTTTGTTTTCTAGCATTTGTAACCTGAATCTTACCCAAAGCATGCTCTTAGTTGTATTTTAACACCCGTATGTTGTGGATAATTTGTAATTCCCGGTGTTAATGTGTTGCTGTGCTTGAAGGCCTTCCTTTCAGTTGCCATTGCTTCTAAAGCTGCTCACCACATTGACCTTAAATCACCTATAGATTATAAAGTTGCACACACGTTTCTGGGTAGCTTTCTCTTGTTAGTGCATGACAAATATTATTACTCAAGCTTTGATTTTATTGTGTGGATTTTCTGGGGGGGATATTCTTAGATATCAAGCCTTTGCTGTGCATGTCTTAAGGTGAATTTTTGGTTGAAATTGTTGGTTTCATTCTGTGGTACATGTTGACTCAAAGTCACTCACTTAAAATGTAACCACTCATCTCCCATTGTTGGCATCTTTTATAAATATAATATTTAAAAACAGACTTAATTTCTTTTTAGAACTGAATACATTTGATTTTACTCCGCAAACTTGTGACCTCTTTAACATTTGCATTCCAGATTATACTACAGCCACTTTTTGTTGAACTAGTTAACATATTTTTCTGATTGTTTGCCTCAGTACTCTGTTCCTTTTTAAAGCTCAGTTAACAGACTGGATGGACAGCCAAATATCAGATGTAGCATAAAATAAACCTTTCAAAATGTAAGTAAGTAATTCTTCAGAGTCAGGGAATACTGGAAGGTTGCAAAATCTTAATTTCCAGTTGAAAGTCCTCAAGAAAGAAATCTACCTTTACACCCAGCGTTTGTGTGCAAAGTAAATTCATTTGTTACTCTTCTGTGTGTCTGAAATACATTTATTAGCACCAGAAAACAAACTGTGATAATTGTGTTTCCCAATGTTTTGTTATTTGTCTTATGGGAATACAACATGGATTTTTAAAATGTTTTGTATGTATTCTGAAGCACACAGCAACTGTTTGTGTTTTGATAAATTCAACATTGGAGGATGTCGGACTTAGGGTTTTTGTGTGGTCTATGTTCCCATTGATATTTTGCATCATTGCCAAAAAAGATGTTGCAGCAGGTGGAGGATTATAACTCCAGTACCTCTGCATTGTTCTGTACAAAATGAACTCTGGCATTTCAGCTGAGCCTCCTCTCTAAAGCCGCTACGGTTGCACTCTTGCAGAGCTGCTGTAAGCCACAAAGTAATGAGGAGGTAATCCAGGTATTTGTGTCCAGCACCGCTGGACTACTCATCATTAATGTATATTTCCTCATTTGAGATGAATACATTGAAGATTAAAAACTGGAAAGATTATTTTGCATGTTTTGTCCACTTTAATTTGTTGATTGTAATTTTTAAGTAAGCAGCATGTCTACGTCCATGTACTCTCAGTCCTTCTTCACACCCACAGACGGCAAGGTCACCGTGATCTTTTTGGTTAACATGAAGGCAACTTTTTTCTCATAGTAGGCACATTCGTTCACAAAGAGAGGGT
Source organism: Pungitius pungitius (assembly GCF_949316345.1). Taxonomy (NCBI): domain Eukaryota; kingdom Metazoa; phylum Chordata; class Actinopteri; order Perciformes; family Gasterosteidae; genus Pungitius; species Pungitius pungitius. Next base: position 14,459,646 of record NC_084908.1, on the reverse strand, counting down.
AGAGGTCCTCTCCCTCGTGCTTCACTGTCTCCCCAGAAAAGAACTGGAACACGGGGTCGCCCGGACGGAGGATCTTGAAGTCATTATCCTGGAGAAAGACCAAACGCTCACCGAGGTTAATCATTAATCATCAGGGATGCTTTGGAATCAGCCTTTTGAGCTGAAAACCTTTTAGCAAAGACATCAATATTAGTGTTAGTGTTCATCCAGTCGCTATAGAGAGAAATTATCTTTAATAAACAGTTGATATCTGTTTTCATAGGTGACCCCTTTATATTATAAATTGATACATTATTAAACAGATCATTGTTGCTCTAAGAGGAGGCTGATTGCCTTTCATCCTGATACCGTTGTCCTGTACCTGCAGCTGTGGGTGAATGGCGGCAGTGATTTCACTCGTTGTAGGATCCCTTGGATAATCCACACTTCTCACCGGGGTGTACGCTTCCACTTCACCTCCTTCGAAAACACTTCCTGTTGGTAAAGTGCAGTAAAACGTGTTGTTGCTGGTGTATCCAGGGAGGCTCAGATGAGTATTCGAGGTCTTTTAAATGTGTCTTGCCGTACGATATGTTGCCAAACATATAATGTAGTTATGGTTAGGCCAGGTTTATGGATACCTGCCTACTGGGATTTGTGCTGCACCATCCCTTGTATTGGTGTAGAGACACAACGTGTTAAAACACGTGCCAGTGAAATCCAAAGTATAAACACGGCTAGACAGCGCGGGGGGGGGGGAATGTAATTAAACATAACCAGGGTTTCAAATTCAAAATGTCAAACACAGAGTTTAATGAGCTGACCTGCGGAGTAGTTTCTTACCAGAATTAAATTTCTGAAGCCATTCTATGGAGAGATCCACTGCCTCTTTGGCCATGTTAAAGATATCAGCTCTGACGACACCGGTGGGTTGGGGGCCGACTTCTATCGCTGCAGTGGACAAGACGAGCCATTCCTGCACTTCACATTTTAATCTGACCAATGATTCAGATGCAGACATGCTAATACACACTTACAGATTCCATGTTTGCCCACTGACTCCAGAGAATACGCATCAGGAGAGGGTTCAACAAGACAGATGGCTCTCACAGGTGCAGAGGTCATCTTGCTCTGAAAAACCGGACAGGTGAGTTATTTACAGCATTAGAATGCTTCGATTCAATCTCTTAAATTCTGTGGAAAATTGTCAAATCATTAAAACTGCGTTCTTCCATAAAACTATGTGATATTTGTAATTGGAATAGGTCGAGGAATTGTTTTTGTTCTATCTGAGCTTTTACATATTTTTTTTTTGTTTTATTTTCAACTCTGAATGTAATAATATGTCTCTCTCATGTTTTCACGTATATACAACAATCAATATTTCTTGGACACTTCCTTATTACTACCAAATGCAATGCCGTGTTGCGTTGATGCAGTTTTTGCAGAAACATTATGCTTCAACATTAATACACTCTACTTTTTTTTGTTCGAAATCCCCGACATCATGAGAGTCCAAGCTCTCACCTGTATGTATTTGTAAATGTGAAGTGCGATCCAGTCAGACGGGGAGAAGAGGAGGCACACGCCCATGTTGGCTGTGGTGTTATGGATGTCGCAGAGCAGGTCCACGGCCTCGAGGCTCCCTTTGGGCCCGAGCTGAGCGTTCAGCTCCCGAGCGCGCCTCAACTCGTAGGGCGTATCGTCTGTCGTGGGGCCACTGGGAGCCACACGGTACAATGAGTTGCCCTTATACTTGCATGCTATTTCTGGCACTTTACAGTTTCAATATTGGGGCAGTTTTTTGTTTTTTTAAAGCTGTGGGACAACTTACCTCAGTAAGGCGTCAGTGAAACAGCGATTTAGATCTGTTTCCATGTATCTTCTGCAAGCATCCACAGCCGGCGGGTTCGATAGGACGCTTGTTACGGAAACCGATCCCGTCTGATCCACCTTCCGTTTCTGCATTTCTCTCACCAGGTACACCCCGGACATCTCATTTCCATGCGTCCCGCCGCAAATAGCTAAACGGGACAGTGGCAAGAAAGAGACGTGCTCCATCTGCTGATAGGAAACGATGGAAGATCAGTGTTGTTCCGTCTTATTCTAAACCCCGACCGACCTCTCGGCAAGCCGACGAGTTCAAAAGTGAAGGCACGCATTCATGAAGTTGTGTTTAAACGTGAACCAGACAGACCAGAGGAACCTGTTACTGGTGTGGCTTAGTCAAATTAACCATTAGCCAGAAACTGAGGTGAAAAAGTGCAAAGGTATTGCTGGATTATATTCAGTGAGTAATTTCATTTAATAAGTGACTCACCCAGTCATATGGAAGAAGACCCTGGTGTATCTGTTAACCTCTAAATCAATGTAAACACAACTCTTTGCTTCAGAAGATGGTCACTGTCAGGAATGAAGGTTTATGAAGGAATATTTTGTTCTTTATTCACTGCAGCCTAATTACTGCTTTATAACCCCCGGTCAGTGTGGTTATCAATGCAATGCTCGCTCGGATAATACAAATATTTTCTGCCTGCTTCTCAGCATGTTGTTCGCCCTGTGCATTCACTCGGTCCAGCCAAGGACCACAGGGGTCGCACATCTGCTGCTACAGGCCCCGACTTATGAGTAAAAAATGTAACACGGATGTGTGATGTGTGTGCCAAGTTCACTGAAAAAAGACCTTTGTTTTTCGTTGATAAACTGTGCTGACTATGTGCAGGAATGAGTGTCTGCTGCATGATTTCCTTTCACACATCAAGTTGATGTTTTTCAATGTGATGTCCACAGTAAACCACTAATTTAAAAAGACTAAAATGCCTTAGAAAATCCTCACTGTCACGCACAACAGTGACGGCTGTGGAGCTAAAACACCGCAATGAAAATGCACAGGCACAAAGGATCAAAGGGCAGTGTTTTTTTACAACCCGCCCTAGCGTCTGCAAGCAATTACTGTTTGTTTTTTTGTCACATAATCTCTTAATAAAGAAAGCATGAATCATTTCTACCAACAAAAGTGGTATTGGTATATGCCAGGAACAACATTCATTCAGTCTTACCTTTCCTTCAAAATGTACCTCAGCAACTGACTGGACTTCAGCAACCTTTGAACTTGGAGGGACGTTGTTTCAAGGACAGCAGCTCAGTGTTTCATAACCTGCCAGCAAAGTAAAGTAAGAACTCTGCAAGCTACTTTCCAATCAGAGCCATGGACCGCACACAGACTCGAATGAATGTAAAGTAAATACAACTCAAACACAAAGAAATTGGCTTTTACAGGACTCTTTAAAGTCAAGCGTCCGCCTTCCTTGTTTTTCTTCTAGTCTTGCCTAAGGCCCTCCTCTTTTTGTTCTTCAGTTCTTCAAATTTCAGGCAGTTGGACATTTTAACGAGATGTAAAAGGAACTGGCACTGAATGCCTTGTGGGCTGGGTGGTACTTTGACGACAACAACAAAAACAACTACAAGAAAAAACAACAACAGCAACAACAACCCTGCATGCCCCACTACGCGTCACTGATGCAGGAGCTTCCATATTATTCATGTCATACCTTCAGCTGTTTATTTCTTTGCTTGTGAGCCTTTCATATGAATCACGTGTGTCGTTAGATGTTCTCTTGTCTCCGGCCTCATGGGTGCATGTATTACAACCTCTAACATTTCACACTTCATGTCATTTAATCATCCTTTTTACCCTTAGATGCATCTTGGTACTCATTGAAGGGATACTGGGGTTACTAGTCTACTAGATGTTAAAATATGGATTACCTCACATCTTTCAAATATTCCCCCTCCGTATAAACCCTGCAGTCTCTTCTACTTCTCTCACTCTCAGTCACTAACTCCATTTAGACGTGTAATCCTGTCGGATCAGTCACTTGATCGTAAGCGGCTCTCTCTCCCTCTCTCCCTCGTTCACTCTTTCTAGGTCTCTCTCTCCTTCTCGCTCCCTCTGTGTCCTCATATTTTCTCTGCCATTTCAGTTCAATCTAGTGCATTTCATTTAAAAAATGTTCCTATTTGCCGACTTACATTTTCCGATGAAAGAGGACATTTGATGGAGGACTAAAACCAAATAAACATGTAGCTAAAAAAAGGCATTCTGACTTAAAGTACAACAAGTTGACAGAAATGAGCCGGATGAATAAATAGACTCGACTAAAACTGTGAACCATGCAAATGATGATCAAATCTGACTAAAATGCTTTAGTCAGATTTGATCATCACCTGCATCTGTTGGAAAAATGAATAACTGTTTCAGTAGATGTTTGAGAAAAGCTGTATTCTTACAGTTGATCTGGAAAACTACAACAACTAGCATCGACAGGACTAATAGAATACACAAATACACAGCAGGTTACTGGCGACATACAATTACTTAAAAACATCTGTACAAATTTGCTTTTTCCATAGGTTTGTATTGAACGTATTAAACTCACAGTTTGTTTGTTACAAACACCTGCCCTTTGATTTACTGATGCCTGAATTATTCATTGGAGATACAGATTTTTTTTTGTTGATGCAGCTACTGATATTTTTGTGTTACCTATAATAGGCCATAACCTTTTTTAATATGAGGAAACTGGGTTTGTTTGGAAGGTGCTTGAATGCTGGCATTTTAAACAGGGAGTGGCCCAAAAGAGGGGGCCTCTGGGTAATGAGGTCTTGCTGAGAGGAAACAGACTTTTTGACCTTTTTATGGTCTTTTCCAAGCATGCGCAGTTTTTATTTGTTTATGTGCTCTGAAGAGCCTTCCCTATGAACTCAGAGTCAGTACTTCTATTTGTTGAGAAAACGTTTTACTGTACAAGATGCCACACAATAAATGCACAAAATAAATATGTGTCAGAACGAAATTAAACCGCACTCTTTACAATGCAGCTCATTAAAACAAGCACAGCAGGTACACTTTGAGCTAATTGGCAGTTTCACCCATCAGGAAAATACAATTCATGAATGTCACGATAGTCACCAAGACTGTTGGCTGCAGAGCATTGAGTATATTTCCTAATATCCATACATTTTGGTTTTGATTACATTACATGTCATTTAGCTTTTATCCGAAGTGACTGAACCATAAGGGTACAAACCCAGAAGAACAAGAAACAAGTGCAATTTCATCAATGTACATCTTGCTAAAGGTAAGAGCCATTATAAGTACATTTTAAGTTCTATAATTTGATTGGTGTTTTTAGTCAAGGTAAAGTCTCAAGAGATGTGTCTTTAGTTTGTGGCGGAAGATGTAAAGACTCTCTGCGGTCCTGATGTCATTAGAGAGCTCGTTCCACCATTTACGCTTACCTCCGAAAACAACCTCTAATTTCTCACCTCCAACATCAATCACTACATACAAATACAATTGGAACGATTTATTGATTACAATCTATTTTGAGAATTATCGGAGGATTTGCTGCTTTTACTTTGTATTATCTTTACTTAATTATAATCCCTTTGAACATCGGAAAGGTTTTACTTTTTGGTAATAATTGCTTAATTTCTCACTTTTTCTTAATCATTTAATCAAGAAATTGGCTAATTAATTAATAATCTGCAGATGAAACTATACATATCCATTATATCTCATATCTTAATAATTACCTTAATACATATTAATATTAATGTTGCTTTTTAAATAGCTGTCTTGTCCTGCCATCAGCTTGGCAGCCAATGGTAGATTACTGTGATCAGGGATTGTACCAGACTATCTAAAAAAAGAGAGGGAGGAAGAGAGAGAGAGAGAGAGGGAGAGAGAGAGAGAGAGAGAGAGAGAGAGAGAGAACCATGAATTTAGTTGTTTTTTTCATCCTCCACTGCAGTGTGGCAGTGTGAGCGATGCGGCAGCATCAGGACCACTTTCCACGTCTCTCTGGTCACGTGTTAAAACTCCATCTCGTACGTTCAGAGTCACCAAAGTAATTTACATCGCCTGACAGCAGCCGACTGAAGCGCATCAGGCGGCAGACACCTGAGGAATGGCCTCCGAACGGAATGAGTCCTACCCAACCAGGAACCTGACCAATCAGTTCGTGCAGCCTTTGTGGCGCATCGCCCTGTGGTCGGCGGCTTACAGCACCGTGCTGGCAGTGGCCGTTTTTGGAAACTTGATTGTGATTTGGATCATCCTGGCGCACAAGCGGATGAGAACCGGCACCAACTATTTCCTGCTGAACTTGGCTTTCTCCGATGTTTCGATGGCTGCTTTCAACACGCTCATCAACTTCGTCTACGCGGCTCACGGAGAGTGGTACTTTGGAGAAGTGTACTGCAGGTTCCACAACTTCTTCCCGGTCACTGCGGTGTTCGCCAGCATCTACTCCATGACCGCGATAGCCATCGACAGGTATGCAGAAGATAAGGTCATGCCGTGTGCATGGACACGTTTCCGGAAGAATTCAGTGTGTTTTACATATTGGTCATTTGTTGATGTTTCCATAAATACTTTTCCAAGTATCTGCATGCCTCCAAGATTTTTTTAACAAAATTAGATATTTTACCTTCCACAGTAGTTTGGCATAAATGAACAAAAGGCCGAGTTCACTTTTAGTTTACGAGATTTATATATTTTTCGATTGTTGAAGTGCTCGCAATGAAAGTATGGGTCAAGACCTCAGTATGTAAAGGATCTATTCTTCATTCACAGCGCAAACCAAAAATAATTATTAACATGACATGCTTTTGTTAAAAGTAAGGTTGGTTCCTCTGTTAGAAAAATGTAAAAACTTTAAATAAAGGGCTTATCGCTAATTTAACTTTAACCCTTAAAAGAAAAGCCGAACATTCAATTTTTACCCCAGAATCACATGATGTCAGTGGTGACCAATGCATGCCATAATTGACGTATTCATTACACCATACAGACACCTTTTCTATTCATTTAGTTTGCAATCAAATATTGTATTTATTGCTTTGACACAAATGCAAAAGTAAAGAATGTCCATTCACAGTTTTCATCAAAGGTTGTCACAATAGCAAATAACTGCCAGAAAGTCTACCGACATCCTTTTTTACTTGTGACAGCCTTTGTTCATAGACTGCGGTGGTTGAGGACTAATCAGCCTTTTTTAATCCTGAAAAAAATGAATATAAGTATGAGGTCAAAACATTTTCTGAAAAAAGGCCCAGACAGGTTTGATTGAAAAATGTCATTGAAAGTAAAAAATTATTTGTTTGAAAAATGTTTTGAAAAAATCTTGGCAGCATTCTGACCTCTGACCTGCAGGTACATGGCCATCATCCATCCCCTGAAGCGCCGCTTGTCGGTGAAGGCCACCACCGGAGTCATCGTCTGTATCTGGAGTCTGGCCGTGGTTCTGGCCTTCCCTCTGTGCTACTTCTCCACCACCCGGACTCTCCCCCGCAGGACCGTCTGCTACGTGGCCTGGCCCCGCATGGCCGACGACCCCTTCATGTGAGGAACACCGGCGACCCCTTCCTATCTTATGTCACGCTTCATTGTCAGGTGTCATTGTCCTTTGTGCATCATCTGGTTGTATCTAAAAGTAAGTTTAGAAATGTCATCGCTCACAATCTTTCCGTCCTGCTTGTCGCTGTCGCACCATTTTAAATATTTTCTGATGATGATGTTTTTTTTCACTTGATGCAGGTATCATATCATAGTCACGGGTCTGGTCTACGTGCTGCCCCTAGTGGTGATGGCCATCACTTACACCCTTGTGGGAGTGACTCTGTGGGGTGGGGAGATCCCAGGAGACTCATCAGAAAACTATCACGGACAGCTAAGGGCTAAAAGGAAGGTAAATTACATTTATTTATGGATTTACCTGTTTTGTATTGCGTTTAACGTGTATTTGGAGGGAAGCAAACTGTTACTATATATATATAAGCAGATTATGTTGTCACAAATAGAACGTTCTTCCAATTTTCCACAAAAAAGGCATGTAAAATGAGATATGCTTTTGCATTTCTATATACCGCATGTTACAGGACAGCCTTAGCTGATTTACTGTTGTGTGTCAGGAGATGAAGGACTTTGTTGGAGAGCATCTGCCCATTTATGGCCTTCCTTTGTGAGGTCAAAATAAGATCTTACTCAGAACAAGCACACATTTGCAATGGCTGAAACCATGTTTGTGCATGCATCCACGGGGGCATGCATTGGCACACACACACACACACACACACACACACACATTTAGGGGCCAAACGGTGTGTCACGTGCCCTTAATGCCATTGGGCATGAATACTGACACACCATCACACCCCCACACCTCAAGGTTCAGTTTCCTCAGGCAAACACTGCGGCTGCCAATGGGTGGGGTTGTAGCCCAAGCAACAAAGCCTTCCACTAAGCTAAAAAAGTGGTCACCCTTTCTGTGGGAAAGAAACAAATCTCTGAATTCTAAATAGCAAATAAAACTCACAATCTTGAAGACTGCATGGAGAATTAAAACAAACACAGTCTGCCAAGTGTAGAGACACTGTGCAGCACTTCAAGCTCTGATCATTAAAACGTCTATTCACACAAAACATACCAGAAAAACTACTGTCGTGTTTTGGGAGTTTTCCGTGTGTTGATGTGGGTGTTTCGGGTTAGAGGGTGACGCATATGTACAGACTTTGTTTGTTATTTGCAATTTTGAGCTATACAAAATAAAATTAATTGAATTGAAGTGAATGTGTAAAAATAGACCTTTTGCAAACGTAACATTTTACAATTGCAACCGCAGCCTAAAAGAGGAGACAAACATTGAGAGGGAATTGCTCCATGGTGGTTGGACATCATCAGCCAGACGCACTGCGCACTGTGCTTTGCAGCATTTGAGAGTTGTGACTGTGAGAGTTGGGTTAAACAGGGATTAAGGTCATCGCAGCTGTCATGACGAACATCAATAAAGTCAGCCTTTGGATTAACTCCTTAGAGTATAATAATATATTGATAACTTAACACACTGGATTATGAAAAGAGACATAGGGGTTAGGCTGCAGAAGGATTCTGTTAAAAAAAATGATGCAAATATTGTATAAATATAAAAATATAACTTTTTTTTGGCACATTTGTATTATCAATTCCATCCAGATTAGATTTATAAGCATTCTGTAAAATTAGTGTAGTGAAGTGAGCAACAATATAACCACAAAACAATAAAGTCACTTGAAATATGTTAACTGCTATACCTTAATTTATAATATTGTTTTTGCACCACAAACAGCCTCACATTCAGTGTACAGAAATAGAGACGGTAACAGGTGCAGGCTTTGCCATTTACAATCTTTTCAAAGGCTTTGTCGAAAAACAATCATCGTCATAGGTTCATATGGCCGGCGGTCACAATAGATAAAAGAGATTTATACACGTCAGGAAACAAAGGTTATAATACAATGCCAGGACAATGATTCAAAGGCCCACTCTGACAAGATGCCATTTTGGCTAGAGATAAGACGGAGTGGTTCTCATCTGCAACCTGCAGATGAGCCTCTGCTGATGGTATAATAGCACCCTGCTCCTTTACCGCCCCCCCCCTCGTCTCTGCATCGGGCTGCAACGCACTGATGAGCTCTGTGCTGCTCTTTCATCTGTCCTTCCTGGAGCCTGCCGGGTCTGATGCGTCATTGCTGACCTTTCCCTCTCTTCATGCATTGAACGGGAAACATCATTGTGAGCAGAACGATGGAAAATAGAAAACAAATATTTTCTATTGTGGATCCAATGTGCACCAGCTTCATATTACTGAAATGCCAGCTTGGTGTTTCCATCGTCAACAGCAGAGGTCTTCAACGGGGGGTCCGCAGAGGTTGTGAAATCTATGGTTGATTATTCCAATTTTTAATTCAAACAATTTTCCACTTATTTTTATTGAGATGTTTAAAACGTCGTTATTCGATTCATTATCATGCAATTGACAGACAATGTTGATACGTAAGTTGAAACGGTACGTTTACACGTGGCAGTGGCATGGCCACCCTACTCACTATACCTCGCCTATGTGCAAAATAAAAACAGGAATATATGATCCTGTGTTGTATTTGAATAGCCTAGTATTTAATTTACAACACTAAGGTATTCTTGTACATGGCACTAGGCCCCGTTTAATGTAAAACACAATTTAAACTACAGTGTACACCACGGGGTCCCTGCTCCATCTCTCTATCAGTTTGGGGGGACCCTGGCCTGAAACACGTCGAAGATAAACAGGAATGCATGTTTTCATGCTGTGAGCTCCTAACACATTCTTATTTTAATCCCTCAGTATACCGACCCCCCTTATTGGCTACACAGTGGCACGGCTGTGCTGTCCTGTTATTAATGTTGGGGTTGATGTCCTTTCCCTCGCAGGTGGTAAAGATGGTGATCATTGTGGTGGTGACCTTTGCCCTCTGCTGGCTGCCCTATCACATCTACTTCATTGTGACCGGCCTCAACAAGGGACTGAGCAAGTGGAAGTACATCCAGCAGGTTTACCTGTCGGTGCTGTGGCTGGCGATGAGCTCCACCATGTACAACCCCATCATCTACTGCTGCCTCAACAGCAGGTGAGTAAAAAACGTCAAACATAGACTCGTGAATACCGTATTGGTGCACAGTAGCATGACTACATGTCAAGGGGTGATTTTTCTTTTTTTGCTGCAGGTTCCGTGCAGGCTTCAAGCGGGTTTTCTGCTGGTGTCCCTTTGTCCAGGTTTCAAGCTACGACGAGCTGGAGCTCCGGAGCACAAGACTTCAACCGGGTCGCCAGAGCACCATGTGCACCCTCACTCGGGTCGACACCGTCATCCTCAGCAAAGACAAGAGCGCTTGTTCACATGGACAAAGGTCAAGACACAACTCTGAGCCCAACAATAAAGACAGTTAGTATCTGTATGGTGGTCGCTGAATGCTGTATCTGACAAAGGGATCAGAAACACAAGGCTTTCAAACGACGCGGTGCCTTCCTAATGATTTGGCCCCTTTATCAAAAGCTGCTCACTGTGTATATATATGGCAATTAAAAATATAAGTAAATTCTGTAATCATCTTGTACTTTAAGCTGCTTTTGGTATTTTGTACTCATATTATACTATATTATACTATATTACTATACGATATTAGGAGATCCTGGATGGTTGTGAAGTGCTCGCTGCCATATTAAAATCTACTTTTTTGGGACAATTCAGAAGAGTTACTGCTTACTGTAAATATATGTTACTTTTGTGTTTCTATGTTGCTTGCTTCTATGTCTTTGCCAGGTCTCCCTTGAAAAATAGATTTTTAATCTCAATGGGACTTTTCTGGTTAAATAAAGGTTTTAAATTAGGTTTTAAATTAAAACTGCCTTTTATTATTAAAAGGCAGTTTTCGTGAATATATGTTTCATTGGAGTGTACTGATATAGATTAACTATAAAAACTGTAAAACATTGACTGAATTTGACAATAGAACGCATGCCATTTACAGACAACATATTTTTATGAGTGTGGCTAATTCTACTGATGCCACTTTGCACCACAATATTGTCAACACACGCTGTCATTCTGGGAAATGTTCAGGCCGTTATCATTATCATCAGACAAAAGAAGTAATTATTTACTGCAACATAAATTGTAGACAAATCCAAATATCCATTGTGTTTATTAGCCTCAAACAACCAACATATGAAAAGTAACAAGAAAAGGATATAAATACCAGCATATATATCTGCTAATATTATAAAGGTAATGTGTTTAAAAACAGTGTTATGACTGTGTGTTTTCCAAAGGCAAAAAAAGGGTTTCCACAACTTAATTGGCAGCATCAGAGAAAAACAGAACAACATAGCATTTTGCATAACTCACAATGTAATCTGAGCAGCTAATTGTTTTTCATTTTTTCTCAAAAGCTAAAAATGAAAAGAGATAATGCCACAAGCGTCATCACAATCCACTGGGAGGCGACATTAGTTCGGGATCTAGAAAGATGGAAAGGAACAGAGAGGTTAATATCTCTGATCATTTTCTTTTTCTTCTTACAAATCATATAAAAAAAAATCCTTATTCCAATAACATTGTTGATAAACACAGGTTGAGCAAAATTTCATTTATTATTATTGTAATGAAGAAAATGTCTTACCCCGAGAGACTGGAACAGATGTCCGCATTGCCCAGTTTTAAGTGTTGCAGATCAATCTCAGTGTATTCCTCATCATTTAACGTATCTGTAATTTTGTCTACTGCTCTCACGGTGAAGACTTCATCTGGCGATATGAGGGTCGCGCTTTGGTCTTTACTGCAAATGTTGTCTCCAAGGTTAACAAAGAAGCAAGAAGAGATTTTTAACAGGACCCAACCGTCCCAATCATACATTGTCTTTAAATCTTTGTAATTTGAATAAACTTTGACAAACTTTCCAAATCTCACATTTGATCCGTTTAGAGCCGTATACTCCTGTTCCCTGAGAGCATACAGAGTCTTGCACTTTTCTGTATTTTGTGAATGTAGCAGAAACATTGAATCCATGAGAAGGAAGTGGAGGGACTTGAAATGGAAGCGGCCTTCGTAGGTGCTCACGTTCCCGCCCAGTGTTTCTACTGCGTTGTCAAACGTATCTGTAAAATCTTTAGACCCATCAGCGTATGCCCACAGTGCCGCAGTATGTTCTTTTGTTCCTCCAGGGATCTGCTTGGAACAATGTCTACCCCATGCTTCCTGGAATTGCTTATTGGCCTTCAGCTCCTCATTTAAGAGGCCTGAATGGATGAACTTCTCCGTTGCCTCTTTACGGCATCCATTGTAGTTGTAATCTACAGCACCTGGGGCCATGTCCAGCTGCTTTGTGGTCCCTGCATTCACCTTTAATGAAGTATGGAAGTTAAGATGTAGTTTCAAGAAAAGATTATCTTTAAATCAAACTTTTTAACTATATTTGAATTACTGTTTTTAAGAGTGATAACAACTTACTTTGAAGTAGAAAAAAACTGCGGCAATAAGCACTTTTCTTCTGTCAGACATTTTAAGGGTGTTTCTTTTCTTCTATCTGTTCAGACCTGAAACAAAAATCTGATAAGAGTATTGTAGGATATAACGTGTTTTAAAGTACACAGTCCAGAAATCTAAGAAACTTGTTTTTGGCTTAGTTACTTTGGTTATACCTCCTATTATGAGTTTTCCACTCTTGGAATATTCCACCCACCTTCTTACCCGCAAAAACTGTGACTTATTAACGACTAAAGCTAAAAGAAAATATGGAGGGGCACATACCTTAAGCAGGGAAAGTGAATGCCTTAGTCCGTCTTCATCTGAGGGCCTGGGCGTAATAGCTTTCAGCAGGATACTGTCTTCGGGGAGGTGAAAACTTATCATTCCAGCAACGCCTTGTTCTTTTCCTGAGGAAGGAAACAGCATGCCCTTGGGGCCCCTTGGGGTCGTGTTCCTTATTCTATTTGTCTCATGCTTTGCTTTGTTTTTCACACTTTCTGATGATTATAACTGATAGAGGTAAAAATGAACAAAGAGGTGAATATACAATCCACCCATATCAAAACGTTCCCATTTCCCATTATCCAACTAAAGGGGCATAGACACACACGATGAATGTGTTGCAGCTTGTTGTTAAAACAATACTCAGTGTGGAAGGAATGCACAAATACTGCTGAGTGTGTTTTAAGTACCAAATGATTTCCCTGATGGACATGAGTATTTTTCTTTTGACGATAAATTAACACCTAAATGTGCAGAAACTTATCTGCTGAATCAATACTGGAGCATTTGGTGTTTTCATATGTGCTTGTAATCAGCCACTTCCTCCAATGTTCCATCTCCAAAGCGCCTCTTCCTTCCTTGCTGAAAACATGCTGAAACACAATTTCACTCGCAAAAAGACTTGCCAACACAACAGTAACAGAATCTTTTTCATATATAAATCAGTTTGAGTGGGAGGAACAGGAGAACAAATGTTAGATCGACAACATATCAGCTGCGATCCAGGCAGTAGCCTCGAGGGACAGTGTATGTTGTCTGAAATAATATACCCTTTTAGAAGTTCATTATAATTAATGAACGTTTAGATGAAAAAATGATCAAGGATTTGCATTCACTATTCTACTAAGGCCTAGTTGTATTAGAGAAGTGTAAGGCTTAATGCAAAACTTAAATAAAACGTCCATCTTCCTGACATGCATATGGGTAAAAAACCAAACACTGATATTTATTCTAATTGAAGTTAGGAATTGTTAAGGGTTTCGGAAAGTCTCCTCCTGGTTTGTCCTTTTCACATCCATATGTGAATTTGCTGCTGCAACCTGAAACCTCTCTGTCTTATCTCTCCCTCACATTCTAATGCATTCTATGTAGAAACATAGGCTGGCTTCATGCCTCAATGAGTGAATATAACATAGCAAACATAGCTTGTCTTCATCTTATAACTAGTACACTTCAATTACAACACAACATATGAGATCACAGTTTTTCATAAGTTTAACACAGTTCATATGGTGCAATACTGAAGATATTTGCCTCACTCGGCTGTCTTGCATCCATTTGTTTATCTAATACCTGACAGGAGAAAAACTCCCCAAAACCCTCTTTGGGGAGAAAGTTGGTAGAAATCTGTAAAGGGTGGCAATTATCACCCATCCCCAGGTTTAACATCACATCGTAACATGTTAATGTGTACATTATTTATATGAATTTCATGACTATAAATTGTTATTTGATTATATTGCATTCACTTCATCTAACATACAAATGTAATAACTACTATCTAACATCACACAAACTACAATTCTATACAAAACATTTTTACATGTATTATAATTTCGACTACGAGGTGTGCTCTTCTTGCTTAAATCCCTAACAAATTGTGTTATTATGTATATGGATTTTATTTTCTTAAATGTCACCGGAAGTCAAATTATTTCTACCGACCGTAGACACATTACACTTACGAAATATGCTCTTCAACCGTCCACTTTATTTCATCATAAGGCTATGCACCTAACCAACATATGGCAATCATTTACTGTAAATACTATACAGTATTACTGTACTACTATATATTATTGTCTAGAACGATCCCTTTTAATACCGGAAACCGGAAGTATCGCTATTTCCGGTTCAGAACGCGCCAAAAGTAAAACGACTTTGAGGCTGAAACTGTTTGTGTATTGATGCTTGTTAAAACCAATTTCAACTGACTTTTTCAACTGACTGGCGAGATGTCAGCACCTAATAACTGGAATATTGACATAAACACAGTCGGGGCATATCGTACGAGACATCTGTACCTTTGAATTATTACCGGTGGTGAGTTGTGACCAGTTTACTCCAGGAGATTAATAACGTTACGTCAAGTATTCTGAGTTTAACGTTACGTTTAAGATTGGCGCTGAATTAACCCCTATATCGTCATATAACGCTAGTTTACGCATTATAATGACAAGTACTTTGCACTTTAATTATCACATTTGATTCCACTAATAAAAAATACCTGTACTTCCCTGCTTTGGTGGTGGGGAATAATGTAACGTTACCTTTACTCTGCTGTCATTTCACGTTCTGCTACTATGCAGATTACGTTTTTTAAAACCAAAATAGAAATTGAAAACATGTTACTGCCTCATCGCGGCAGTACGGTAATGATAAATGATTTGTGACTCTGATACGAGATGATTGGTGACAGCTTTACATAACGTTAGTGCTCTGATAATACTTGGTATTCATGTTTTCTTCAATAGAATAGAATCTGGAAGTAGCCTGGAAGTAGGCTACTACTTTTGTTGGATATATTGTCTCAAAAAGGGATTTCGATAAATTTAGATTTTGTCATTTATAAAAATTGTTAATATTAAAGAAAAATGATGCAACAACAACATTTCCAAGAACAACTATTATATTTCTTAGGAATACTCAGACATTGCATTATAATATTGGATTTGGTTAAACTTGGACAAATTTAATTAATTTTTCAATGTTTAAAACTGTATCTGTCTAATAATATCCATAATATTTTCAATACAGTTGTATACACTAACTTTCAAGTTTTTTCTGCCCTAAACTAATGCAAATATTACAGCAGTCCTGTAATGAATCTTACTATTGTGGTTGTATCTCTTTGGTCATATTGCGGTATTCATTTTTGAGGCTGCTGAATTGTAGATGGTAGTATATTATACTAACAGGCGTGCTATTTGCTCCATCGAATAGGCTAAATAACAAAAACGCCTCTGTGTTCCCTCCTGCTAAAGTTTCCTTGAGCAAGTCACAGGGTGTGGGGGTGCAATAAAGAGTCAAACCCTGTTGGTGGACTAGCGGCTGAAGATGACGAAGTGGGGGGATCGGCTGAAGAAGGTGGAGCAGCTGGCTCAGTCGTTCCAGCAGAAACCTCTGGCCACACACTACAAACCTCGCTTGTGGCCGTGCCAGCCTTCCTCCGTCTGGAAGCTCTTCCCTCGTCAGTGTTTGGCCATCGGCTTCGCTCAGAGCTGCAAAGAGGTACAGTGGAAACTCGCGTCATTTGGGATGCCGGGACTATCTCGTCAGACTTCCCATTACGTGTTACATTGTGTGTGTGTGTGCCTTGCGTCCCCCCCCCCCCCCCCCCCCCTCCCAGGCTGTACATGTTTTTGCACTTGAAAAAGAAAACACATCTCTGGGTCAAAGGATCTTCCTGGTGACCAGTTACAGCGAGCTTTGGCACTACTACAGGTAAATGTACTTTGTGAGGTTATTAAAATGGGAGAATGTGCATGGATGATCATTTGGATGAATGAATTTGTTTTTCAGGACTTACACACAGTCGTTGATGCACTGCTACGAGGTGATACCAGATGGCGCTGTTTGTAAACTTTACTTTGACTTGGAGTTCTGTAAGCCCTCAAACAAAGGAGCTGATGGTGAAGCTATGGTTTCTTCACTCATCCAGGTACTTTTTAAAGTTTACTTACAAACATGAGAAAATTCCAAAAAACAAAAGAAAAAGTCCAAAAGCTTCCTATTATATTTCTATTTTAAGTGGTAAGCAACTTACAAGGGCTTTTTTCTAAGGCATAATCAATGTTCTAGGTCATTATTAAATGTTTTAAGTGTGTATATAGACTCAACATTATCACATATGGGTGAAACATCTGGGTGAAGTAGCTAATCTTGGTAATTTCAAGCTGTATGATATTGATCCCTCTGTGTTTTGTGCCTCCTCGACAGTATGTTTGTGACAAGCTTATGGAGGTTTATGGGCTTGAGTGCTCCGCAGAAAATGTCCTCAATCTGGACTCGAGCACAGAAGAAAAGTTCAGTAGACATCTCATCTTCAATCTCCAAAACGCAGCTTTCAAAGACAACATACATATGGGTTGGTCCAGTAAAGGCAACAAAATGGTCATATTTTTGATATTAAGATGTTTCTTCAGTTCATATATTCTGTCTGTTTTCCAGGCAGGTTTGTCCATGCGATTCTCCAACCAGTCCTGAGTGCACCGAATGTTGGGATGCGTTCGGGGGCAGAAAGCAGTGAAACACGGTTTGTTTTCCCAAAGATCAAAATGAATATTTAAATATATTTTTCCACCATCTCTTTGTATAATTTGTCTCAATCACATACTGACAGCAGAAGCCACACCGTCTCTGAGGGGACGCCAGCAAAGGCAGGTGAGATGGAGGAAAGTCCACAGGCCAAGAGGCGGAGGCAGGAGGAGACAGACCTCCAGTTCCTCCGGGTGAAAAACAAGGACGACCAAGACTCACTTTTTGTTGATCTTGGTAAGAGAAGCCACAAGCTTTATTATCAGTTTTAGCCTTACATCAGACAATAAACCCTTCGATGCATCATTTTCTGTAAGCAATTTACAATAAAATAGTAATTATAGCTATAATTCACAAAAAAAACAGGTGTTTACACCAAGAACCGGAATTTCCGCCTCTACAAGTCATCAAAAGTGGGAAAGAACGCTGCATTCAAGCTCGCAGACGACAACAAGTTTACTAACAAACTTGAAAAAGGAATTTCTGAGGAGGAGAGTGTGTTCTTGGCTTCCTTAGTCTGTAATGTGAGGTACAAAACTTTTAAACTCAGCTTTCTGAAAGCATTACATTCATCCACCGTTGGAGCTTATTTCTCTGTATCAATAGTTTCACAGGTCAAAGAATTCTCACCTCAGATGTCCCAAGAACAAAGGAACCCAAAACCTCGGGGCCTCATTGCCAGCAGGGATCAGCCACATATCCAGGTGACACCCTTCTAACAAACAAGGCTTCACTGTATCGTATGATCAATATTTTTTACCACGAATGGTTTTAGTTTCTATAACTTTGTGTCATCGATCGCTGGCAGGTTCACTCTGTGGCTCCCTGTCATCCCCTCATCCAGAGGTGGACAACTTTGTCCTGACTGTGATTAAAAAGGATGGCATCCATGGGAGTAAGTGTCTAGTTATGTAGTTTTCCTCTTAAAACATTTGCATTTGCATCAGTCAGCTAATCGTTGGGTCTATAAGTTGATAGAAGATAATGTCTAATGTGATAATATCAGTTTCCTAAAGTCCAAGGTTACAACTTCAGTTGTTTCAGGGGTCCAATAGTCAGGTGATTTCAATCAGAACCGTTATTGAAATCAGTGTTGCCACAATTACTTTGAAAAAGTAATCGGACTACTGACTACTCCTTAAAAGGTATCTTAGTTACTTTACAGATTAATTGTTTTAAAAAGTAACTAAGTTAGATTACAAGTTACTTTATTAGTTACATTCAGCAGCTGCCGACAACATTCCCCGCAGCCTCAACATAAAAATGACAACACTCACTTTATCAAGTAACACGTTCCTGGCATCAATGATTGAAATATTGCAGTGTCATTATTTGTTAGTTAACTAACAGATCAATAATTACCGCCTTAGATGACACATGTGATGCTTTTTAGGGAACATTGCTATTATATAATAATATTGCTTAATCTGTTTAGATTATTCACATCTCTTCTATGAAAATCAGGCAAAGAAGCCAAACTTTGGATGAGCTACAGACATGATACATTTTAGTAATTACTTCCCTAAACAGTAGCTCTTATCTAAATTGGTTTGTAAACAGATTTGTAAAATAATAGATGATATATTTAATGTTTCCAATTACATTTAGTATTTTTTCTATTATGCAGCAACTAATAGCATCCACTAGCAAAATAGGTGAATGATATACATCATATTCACATATTTATTTGTACAGTGTACAGTGTTTGTATCAGCGATGTCGGATCCGTTTACGTCCACAGGCATCAGGCGATGGAACTACTTTGCTGTCGATCAACTGCTTGTTTACGACATCGCTAAATACCGCTGGTGTGAGAACGTGGAAAAGTTTCACAAAAGCAACAATATCATGTATGTATGTTTCACGCCGTGTTAAAGTCTGTGTGTGAGGTGTGCTCCACTTCCCTTCTAACTCGGTCCCCCATTCCTCTGCAGGATTGTTGTGGACCTCAAAGAGGAAGTGTGGTACCAGAAGTGTCACGACCCTGACTGCAAGAACTTCAGGTCCGCAAGTAAGCATTGGCCCTGAGAGCGGCCACATTGAGCTTTTTTAATATTTCAAACAAGTGAAACAAATGATCTGTTGATGGGGAGCGCTCAATACAAGCTGCTAAACATATCTAACGTCACAGGTCACCCGCTGCCACAGGAGATCTGCCTCAGCTATTTCATTAAACTGGTTAGTTTTGCTTCACTTTTTACGAGCATCCTGACATCCGACGGAGCTCAAATTGCACGGAAATGATCGCTTTTTAAAGATCAGAGACTTTTCCGATCCTGTGTCCTGTTCACTCACAGGATGAAGAAGACCAGGCTTACTTAATGGATGATGCGGGCAACATTGAACCCAGCCAGGCCCCAAAGGAGACCCCGGAGAGCACCGCGCGTCCCGAGGAGGCGGACGTGTGGGGAGACGTACAGGATGACCAGGACTACCTGGAGAGCCTGGACGACTATGAAAAAAACAACGGGGAAACCCCCGATCAGCCGCGGCTCCAGTAAAAGGCCAGAGTCCCAGTAAAAGGTGAGTCTCACGGCACACAAGCAAGTAGGGGAAGGAGGGAATATGGAACAACAACAACAACAACAACAACAACAACAACTACGCAGCCACCAGCCATAGCGGGCAGAGCAGCCGCGTCGCACGCAAGTGGAAGGAAAAAACACATTTTACAGAAAAGGGAACTCGGAGGCAACTCTGATCATCAAAGCCTGATGCGTGCATGACATTTTATAACTAGTCTTATGACGCAGAGACGTCTGCTGACAGACAGGACGCAATGTTATAGTATGTCAAAAAAAGTCACAACATGGTCATATTCAATTTTAAGTTCTTGTAAGTTAAAAAGCCTCTAATGTCATATCTTGCAGAGTAAATCCTGCTATATTTTGTTCTGTGGTGAAGTATTTTCTTTTGTAATTAAGGTGGATCAACAAGACATCCCCCCCCCCCCTTCAAGAGGGATTCCCACCTGCTTGACTTGTTTGTGGTCTCTGGTGCAGCCACCGGACTCCGCTGTGACCTGGCTCTTCAACATTGATGTGTTAGTCCATTCAGACTTTATTTTAGATCTCATGTTCAGTTTACTCGTAGATGCACCGGTTTAATGGTTTTGGGAACATCCATTATGGGTTACGTTTGAAGGAAACTTTGTAAAATACTCAGTTTTAGTAGTGGTCATTTAACGGTTTTGTATCTTGTTGAGCAGAAGAGTTGTAACTTTATTTAAATGATACAATGTAAGCATTAACATTAAACTGCAGTGCTAACCTGACTACGTCCACAGCGTCGTTGCATCCCTGACTGCACAAGACCTCCAAAGTTGGCATCATTTTTGACTGGTTTCATGTTGAATTGTACATGCACAGCCCTTCTGTTACTGTCTGAAGGAACCATGTCAATCATGTTGCAGTGTTTTGTGAGGACGCTTCGTCAGTAAACGTTTTGGTTACAGGGACCTCTGACCACCAAAATGTAACTTCTTCATCCTCAAGTCCAGGGGGACATTTGTACCACATTTAAAGAAGCCAACCCCCCCACCCCCCGGGGTCCCTAAGATATCATATTCACAAGACTTGATGGACCGACAACAGACAAACTCTCCTCCAGCAATGGTACAAAAAGGCCCCACTCCCAACAATACAGATTTGGAAGAAAATATTTATTTGGTACACACATAAATACTGTACTTGTAACTTCAGCACAAAACTGCACCTTCTCAACAGTCATGAAAAAAAAAGACCAAACAGAATAAAATGGCTGGAAATCTCAAAAAAGCCTTAATGTGATCAAACGAGTGTAGAGACCATTCCTCAGTCAAACCATCTGAACTCAAAACCAAATATTTAGTCAAACAACAGAGATGCTGCTCAGTGTCACACAAGAAAATTTAGAATTTAGTGAACTTTAATATGAAATGTGGTCAAGGACATGGAAGTTGAAAAACTAGATTCTTTTAGTGAACAAGTGGACCAAAAAGAAACCAGAGGACACTCAAGTGCGTTCTAAAAATGGTGCAGCTTAATTCTGCATACTGACAATAAACATCCGAAAAGCAAAAAAAGAAGGAACTGCACGTTCAGTAACATTTCATTTCCTATGGAGTGTTAAAGATTTTTTTTTTTTTTTAAAGGCACGTCAAGCAGTACGATTCCCAATAGGCCATTAACTCAATTGTGCAGTAACAGAGGTGCATCAGTCCTTAATGGGAATGCAGAGAATTACAACAACAGACTCAGATCAGGCACAATATTCTGCAAACAAATAGACCTTTCTTATTTTTCAGATACACTATTTACACGTTTGGTGATTATATTAAATACCAACTTAAATAGACCGACACATCAAACAGACTGGTGGATAAATAGTGAATACACTCTTGTAAAAGCATTTATAGCGGGATTTTTTCTGCGGCTCCCAAGAATAAAAAAACTGGCAGAAATGTTTTCACATTCCCCACCATGAATTAGTCTGACATAATGGCAATTTATGGCATGAGCAACAGATTTCCCCTTTGTGTCAACCCTGTGACGAGGGGGGGAATTCAGTGGTACAGCTATTAGAAGAAGTGGTGAAAATACATTCTTCAAAATGAGATTCCTTATTTCATTATGGATTGTCACTGACAACTACGGGGTCCTGTTTATGTGCTCTAAATGATTGTTACCTTTCTGGCATATAGTCCTCAATCCCAGTTTACATCTTAATTTTGGCATAGAGTTCATCAATTTGATCCCTAAAGAGGCTTCGAAGCTCGTTCCTCTTGGCCTTCAGGGTCGGCGTCAACAGGCCGTTCTGGATAGAAAACTGCTCCGGATGCAACGCGATGTCTCGAACCTGCCGAGAAGAAACAGAGCAAAAGCAGATGGAATAAGAAAAGTGAAAATATATTGTTAAAGTGGTCTGTGATTATTTCGCAATGAATCAGCACAGGGTGATGGATTCAAATTGCTCGACTTTCCAACCAATTCAGTTTACTTTCAAGCTCTACAAAGAAAAGGAGCACATTCTAACAATTTATAATATGTAGCCTATCTATCTGGACCTTAAATCTGAAACAAAGAGTTGAAGTTGTATCCAACTGGAAAATAATGTCAACATTATTGTAGTTCAATGGTAAATTCTGAACTTGAAACTTTTTGTATTTTAATAAAACAAAAATCACCTGCTCAAAGGACTTAAGTCCTGCATTTTTGCCCAGCCTCAGTATGTCCTCCAGAATGGCATTCTTCACATCCTAAAAAAAAAAAAAAACAGTTAAAAAAGGTTAACATGAGTAATGCGAGTGTCCAGCTACGCTGCAGTTAGTAAATACCCTCACCTTGTTTTTGCACAGTTCAGAGAAGGAGCCCTCGATCCCTTTTTTCTTCATCCAGATAGGCAAGATGTCTGGATCAGGTACCACTATCCCCACCAGACAAGCCTGGAAAATATAACATGGATGACAGGAAGATAAGAGACACACAAATTGCGCCATACTAAAACATGTGTTGTGCATGATCATAACTATCTAGTATTTAGCGCTATACCAGTTTCAAATAATTTACCTGTAAGCTTTCGCCGTAGACAAATATCTGGGCCACTGGGTCACTGAGACTGTAGGCGGTCTCTATCTTCTCAGGGGCGATGTATTCTCCTTGTGCCAGCTTGAAAATGTGTTTCTTCCTATCAATGATCTTCAGAGTGCCGCTCTGGGACAAACCGGGAGAGAAATCCAAACTCAAATGATGGATGCAACTGATGCTTTGCCACCAGGCGTTACACATCTACCCAGAACAATGATCATAGATCAATAGCGCTCCGTCAAGTACGACTTACAGGAAGCCATTTTCCAATGTCTCCTGTGTGCAGCCACCCATCCTTGTCGATCGCCTCTGCAGTTTTCTCAGGATCTTTAAGGTATCCCTGGAAAACATTTGGTCCTTTCACACACACCTAAAAGAATAGGATGAAAAATCACATTTCTTTTAAAATGTTTGAATTTTTTACTGTACAGACATCATACATGTATGCATTTCATTTTAAGCACCTCTCCTTCTCCATTGGCTGCCAAGTAGTTCATTTCTGGCACATCCAAAAGTTTGATGGCATTGCAGGGCAGAGGAGCCCCAACGTGACCTGCAGACACAAAACAGTCACAATTTAATTTCAGGGTTCGGAGGCCGAACTGTGTGAATTTAAGTCGTGAGCTGCATTGCACGTACCTGCTGACCAGTCCCCGGGCATCGACATGGAGCACCCAGCGGTGCATTCGGTCTGGCCATAGCCTTCATAAAACTGTGGCGTGCAGAGGAGGTTTTAGTGACTTTCAGGCCAACACTAAATGAGTCGGGCGAGCGGATGTGGCTCACCTGGCAACCCAGCGCAGCTCGAAGAAACGTCAGGATGGTCGGAGACACCGGTGCTGCCCCGGTGATGATGAGTCTGACGCGACCGCCGAGGCTCGCCTGCACATGAGAAACCATTTTTTTTTTTTTGTTAAACATGTGAAAGAAATAAACTTCAAAAAAACACAAGAGACCTTGTTTACCTGCACTTTCTTGAAGATGAGTTTGTCCCAGATGCTGTCTGTTCTGACTACACCACTTTTAAGCTCCGCCTCCTTCCTTCTGAAGGCAAAATCAAGGAGCCATTTCTTGAGCGGTGTGTTGGCCTGACTAAATACCTGTGAGTAGTTCAGAAAAGCTGTATTTAATCTCCACATTGGATAGAAAACAATAAACAAAGACCACAGATATGGGAATAAATGAGCATGGAACTTGTTGAAAAATACAGTTAAACAGTGGACTTTTGAAGACTTTATCGTTTGTAACATTTCATACAGCCTAACCTTATCAAACATGCGGTTGAGGAGACGTGGGACTACGGGGAAAACCGTTGGCTGCAGAGTTTTCAAATCATCCATCAGAAGTCGAATGTCGCCTTGGAAATAGCCGATCCGAGCGCCGTGGATGAGGACAACCCCCTGACGACAGGAAGGCCGTTTAATTAAATGACTGACAGCTCACCCACAAGCAGGACGTGTTGTGAACATTTCCCCAAATATGTACAGACTCTAAATGACTACGCAGGATATAAAGTCGACAAACGCACACTGCATTTTTGGCATCACTGCAAAACACCACACAGTTTTTCACCTACTCAGCCGGAGGTCATTTTATTGAGGAAAGTAAAAATGATTTTCTATTAAACCTTTAAAACCACACCTATTATTTCATTGCACAATGCATCTGAAGAACAGAAACTCCAACACATACCTGAACAACTCTTTCAAACATGTGCGCTAGAGGGAGGTAGGATACATGAATGTCATGGACGCTCAGCATGCAGTGTACCTGCGGAGGACACACAAAACAAAAACACATGCAATCTATGCGGGCCAAGCATAGCGAACTGTACCTCCACCACCCTCTCAAACATGTGGGCCAGAGGGAGAAATGAGATGTGCACATCTGTATTGGTGGGTTTCAGAATGCCCTGGACGACAACGTTCACAGGGAGAGGGGGGGGGGGGGGGGGCACAAGGGCAAAACCGATAAGGCGAGACGGACAAGAAATTATATTAAAAATGTGTCAAAGCGGACCAACCCGAGTCAGGTGGGGATTTGAGCTTTTAAGCAAGGTTTATCAGAAACGTTTACAACTAAGCAAACATTAAGATTTATTTATTAATATCTGTAGTCCGTCTCTATGGCTATGACGGATTTGATTTTTTTTTAATGAGAGAGGAACACCAGTTGAACAGTGTTGTTGTGGAAAAGTGTGGAAAAACAACATTTCATAAGAAAATCTAAATCTTCCACTGTTTGACTGGTACTGTTCATAAGACAATGCCCTTTAATTTAAGATCCATAAGTCCAGTTGGTATGTTTGTTTACCTCCGTCATTCTAATGAAACCTGCAGTGTTGGAAATCACATTTCCATGAGTAAGCATTCCACCTTTTGGGTTCCCTGAAAGGAAAGCAATGATCACGATTATACACGAGAATAAAAAAATTAAAAAGAAGAGACATCTCCAAAAGCTCAAGCAGTTGTGTAATTACCCGTGGTACCGGATGTAAAGCAGATAAGAGCAAGGTCCTCTGGTGTAGGGGGCTGTAATCAGATCACAGATAAACACCGACATGTATTAAGCTCGATTGCCGTTTATAATGTGCCAAGAGGCAATTTCCTTGCTGCCGATTACAACCAAATTATTTGAAGATTTTGGTAGTAATGTTTGTATATTATGTAAAGAAGTGGTGACTCACCACTGGTTCCCGGAGATTAGCTTTACCCAAGGCCTGGAACAAAATGAAATGTTCACATAGTGAAACTGTGGGTACAGCTGATGAGAATCATGCTTTAAAACAAAATAGATTTAGGTCCTTTGTACGAAAGAAGATTCACTTGTTGTTCTGACCTCAAAGTTTTTTAAGCTCAGGATATCGATGCCACACTCTTGTCCGCGTGCCACCAGCTCGCTGTCAAACGGCTCCATGAGCACAATCGTCTTAACTGTTCTCCCGTTCTCGCTCACACAGTCCAAAATCATCTGAGCCTTTTCGGGTACGTCGCAGATCACCGTCGAGATGGCAGCTGTGGAACAGACGTCCCCAGATTGACCACTCTGTTAATAGCACTGCAGGTGTGTTTCAAGTGTGAACCTTCGTGTACCTCGGTCGATAATGTAGCCGATAGCTTCGGTGCCGAGTGTGTCGTACAAAGGAACAGCGACCAGGGAGTAAGTGTAACAGGCCAGCTCGGAAATGGTCCACTAAGTGACAAAAAAAACAAAAGCAACAGCACTAATGAAAAAAATAATTGAAATACATTGCTTCCTAACAGCCACTAACATAAACAACCTACGTGAGTAGAGTTTATCCATAAAACAAATCCAAACAGTCAAGCTCATCAATATATTTTGACTGACTGATGGAAATGCTGATGTCATGTCTCAACCCAAACCACCCTGAGTGGTAAAAGGACTTTGATACATGCTGTGAATGACAACTAAGAGTTTGACCCAAACAGAAAACGTCTCAACTCCACTCTTTCGCTCCCTGAACGAGCAACACCTGACAATATTTATCTTGGCCTCAAGCAATTGGTCTTACCTCGGGCCTGTTCTGGGAATAGATGCCAATAAACTTGTCCCCTGTGTGAGAGTGTCCTCTGTGAAGGAGAGCGGAGCCGACGTGCTCAGCTCTGTCTACCACCTTTGCAACAGACCAAAAACAAAAGGTTTTTTTTTTTTTTTCACGTCTTAGCAAGTTGTGGAGGAGTAAAAAGTAGATGCACATCTCACCTCGCTGTAAGACAGCCACTCATATGGCTGGTTGGGTTTTCTTGCTCCCAGACATGGCCCGTCATCTGCAAGAGACGATTGTTCACTTGCACCTACATTCGTCGGTGAAAATCTATCACATGTCAACGATACACGAGATGCACTCACGTGATACTCTGAGCCCTCGCTGGAACACCTCGTAGATTGTGCGTGCGTCGCTGTAGTAGTGAGTCATGTGCTCATCGCTGTCGTTCAGTACAGACCTTCTTGCACGTTCTCCACCCTAGAAGAAACCCCCCCCCCATCATGTTAAGACCGGCACAGAACGAACCTTCGGACACACGTTACAACATTACAACATCTCTTGTCATCAATGTGAGAGGGAAGACTGAGAGGCGCATCATCATCAGCATGTGAAATTATAGAAAACTGCAGAACCTCACTAGTTGGGACAAGCCATGTGCTCTTTGTGAGCGGACACAGCTCGATCATAGTATTGCCGTTTCCCTTTTTAAAGTAAAAATAGTGAACTAGTGAAAGCAAGAAAAATGGCAACTGCAAAGTTGATGGCTTGAATTACGCTTTGATAAATAAGATACTAATTATGAATGAAATAATTTGCTAATAAACCCAAGTTATGAGAAAGTTGAAATGATATCACATAGCAATGAAGTCCACTTTACCAGCTAAGACAATTTCACTTTTAAACACCGGAAGTATTGCTTTAGCATTCCCGACTGATTCTGCTGACTAGTCTCCTTCCACTACTCTGATCTTACTTCAGTTATTCCTCGGATTCACGGGATTACATGACAGCGGATAGACAGTTACATCATTGTTTTTCTGTGTCACACGACTCACGTCAAATTAATTAGGTCTAGCAACATTTGATTAAAAAAAAAAAAAAAAAAAAAAAGCAATCACTTACTGGCATCTCCACTGACTGCTGGCTGAGGTCACACAGTGGTTTGAGGGCCTTTGGCCGCGTGGCGTACCAGTAGGTGGTGATGGCGGCGAAGGCCCCCATCCCTATGAGTGCATTGGTGGGCAAGCCGCGCACATAATGCCGAACATCCTCCAGCTCGGAAAACCACAGCTGTCTCAGGACTTCCGGAGCCTGCATGACTGTTCAGAACGACCCTGGAGACACAAACACAGACAGAAACACGGCTACGTCAGAACACTTTTAGTCCTGCTCTCTTTGTGCCTCTGTTCCAGTTTAGCTGATAGATTTCTTTGTAGCATTTAGCATACACAATGAGCATAATCAAAGAATTTGAGGAAACAGTTTCAATTGGTTTTTCTTTCCGAAGGGACACAATGTGGATCTGTCAGCATGCAGTGACACAGCAGGCGGTGATCTTTATCAATGGGTCTCTTGTTTTAGAGCACCAGAAGCCGCTCACACAGAAGGAGAATACTGGTCCCATTCAGAGTTAAAGGCAATTTACTTACATCGGTGTCACCCTGGTCTCAAATACATGCTGCACTGAACACACTGTGTAAGGCCATGTTTTCTTCGCTTATGAAATGAATCCACATTTTGTTAAATGCTGTGGTGAGTTGGTCCTTGGGCCCGTTCAACACCAGAAAACCACAGCTTTGAATAATGTAACACGATGTCATCTTGTTACGGCTGTACTTCATTCACCGTTCTTTTCAGGAGAATCTAATTTTACCACTTAATTTCATGTTTAGCTATACTTGTTGTGGTAGGCCTTCCTTTAAAAGTCATCTAAAATTATAAAGGTGATAGAAAGAGGACCAGTGACAGGAATCATTCAGAGTACCAAAATGTGATATTACTATACATTTTAGAGAGAACAATAAGGTTTTTATTTGAGCTGTCTTTAGGTCTAAAATCATAAAAAAAGAATAATATTTTTACAATTTAAACAGAAGAATCCTGTCAAAATAAAGATATGATCTGTTCATATACTGTTCTTACTTCAACAAAAATGCATACAATAGGAATATGTGCCATCCCGTTCAATATCTTTTGCAATGACACAGGTTTGACTTCAGATCTCAAGCCTCCGTGGAGATATAATGACACAGACATTTAACAATGAACGTCACTCTAATTACAGTTTGTCTGAGGGGAAGTGAAGCTTCCAGGTTGGAACATTTAAGAACGTAACTCATCAGACTGAAAGCAAATTGAACCGGTTGTATGCCTCCCTGCCACAAAATTGCAATAGAAAAGTAAAAGTCAAATGACATCCAATTGCTTTAGCGAGCCTTTTTTCAGGAAAGGCAAATATCATCTCTACTCCTAATAGGACATGGTATTTTTTCTAATATCAGAACTGGATACGTTAATACATTACCAACAATGTGTACTGTGCCAGCATGTTTCACTCATTTGACCTCTAGATTAAATGGAAACAGACCTGTAGGTCAATGAACAACCGCCACATACAGTAGGTAACAATTGACTTCTCACCTACTTCTATTATTATCACAGATCTCATGGCAACAGAGACCAGTGTCCACTGGGACAGATTAGTGTACACAAGACACTTTTCTTTACATTTTTGTCTTTTCTTTACAATTAAAATGCAGTACATTGTTCCATCTGCTCAAGGATCAAAAGAGATTAATGATATTCCAATACCAAAACAAAATATACTGGCAAGACGCGGTTAAGTTATATTTGCACTTGCTTAATACAAGTAATATGAAAAGCAAACCTATTCAACCCTACAGTACTACTGTAAAGTCCTACAGGTGTACCTATAAGCTAATATGAAGACAAGATGATCACACTACGTCTGTGACGGCAAATCAAATGCAGCCAAAGTTATTTAAGAACTTTAGTATGGATTGTGAAAAAATCAAAGATGTATAAATCTCTATACTCACAGTCCCACAGTGTGTGTGTGTGTGTGCGCGTGAATGAAGATCGGTATAGACAGTGTCCAAGGGCAGAGCGCTGCAGCTATCTGACCGGCCTTCTGCTGCAGCAGTTGCTATAAGAAGGACCGCCACTGACCTCTAACAGGCCTCTGAGCTTCTCACAACTATGAATAGCAGAGACACGCCCCTCTCAAACACGGACGCGTGGGGCAAGGCTACCCGCGCACTCTCCAAGCAGCAGGTCGATTTAAAGCAACAGAAATGTGGGCTTTTTGTCCTTGTGAAAACACAACTTACACAACACAACATACGAGGGGCAATATCAGGTGTGAATAAACAGTTCGATGGGGTAATGGAGGCCACAAATTCAATTAGAATCCAGCCTACCGATCGTTGATCTGAGTGACTCAAACATTGAGGGATGTTTATTTAAGACTGAAAGAACGATGTCTTATCATACTTTATCTGGACAGAACGTGCGCAATTTTTGTGTTGCCGAGTAGGTGAACCTTGTAGAGAAATAATCAAACGCTTAAAACAAGAAGGGCCAGAGAATGTGAGCAGATTCCACTGAGTCCAAGACGAATGAGTTGATTAACTACTGTTCAGACAAAGAGGTTTTTTGCTTGCATGTTCGACTGGAACAAAACATGTGTAATGAAAAGAAGCAGATTGGGACTGAGTTTTACCATCTGACTGTAAATATACACACACAGGTCTGTTAGTGGAGCGTAACGGTTATGCACAAGGTTGAAACGTGGTGGTAGGGTCGTACGGATTACATCGTATTCCGAATCCTGTCAGTGTGTTAAATATGTTGCGACATCAATATACAGACCTTTCTTTAGATATCATCGGTCTTTAACATATAATACATTTCCGATTAAATCTTGACTGACCAATCAAAATATTCCATCAGATTGATGCTAAATTATAACGTTTCTGGCCTACAATAAACCAAAACATAGCTTAATAAATAATAAAACGTAATAAAACATTTGATTTGCTGTTTGAAATGAACAGAGTTTGATATCTGATATCTGCAACTATCCATCAGAGAAGACACAATGTAATATTAATAAATGATGCAATAATTAAAGTAGGTTAAGTTTTAGCTCATCTCTGTCACATGCCATCGATCACAAGCTTGAGAAAGAGTTGTTGAAGTCGGAAAGGTAACGCAACGACTCCCCTCACTCCACCTCTGTGCTCCGTACTTGGACGGGGGAAGATGGCGAGCCAATGGCAGGGCCGGCTCGCCGGTCACCCCACACGCAACACATCGCAAAAAAGAGGGGGAGAGGGCAGCTGGATCACTGAACACAGAACATCAGGCCTGCAGCTCGAGAGTAGACTACAGCTCGAGTTCTGAAACCACAAACAGGAAGTTAGAGAGACAAACAGTGGTTGGTTAGTCGCAAGAATCAAGTTCCTCTTCATCGAGGCGCGTAGACTTACAAAACAAATTAGTGGCCTTTGTTGACCATGCATGACCATTAGGTTTAAGGATTTAAGCTCGTAATTACAACTTTAGCACTCGGGGGATTTAACACCGAGCCTTTAAACAAATCTAACTTAATCCCATTTCCCCCACGATCACTTACAAATCCCAAAAGCAGCTTCCTCCCCCTCAGCAGTTACTGGAATCTGTGCATCTGAAATATT
The DNA here is from genome assembly GCF_949316345.1 of Pungitius pungitius. Lineage (NCBI taxonomy): Eukaryota > Metazoa > Chordata > Actinopteri > Perciformes > Gasterosteidae > Pungitius > Pungitius pungitius. The sequence continues at coordinate 14,428,450 of NC_084908.1, read as the reverse complement.
TAGATGATTCTTTGATTCCTGGGTGCTGATCTAACAGAGATACTTTGGACTTAAAGAGTTTGGTGGGTGGAGTCTTTTAAAGAGCTTTGAAAAAAAAAAAAAAGTTATGAGCATTTCTGGGAAACTAGATTATGAAAAGAACTTGTAGAGAAGAATTTATTGAAAAGAACAAACTCCATAAAGCATCCATGTGTACAACACGAATTGTCCTTGAAAAAGGAAAAGCTTGACAGGCGTAGCAATGGACTATTTTAGTGGTTTGGAATGTAAAATGTCGAGCATCAGCCGGTATAAATGATAGGTGGAGATATTTCAATAAGCATGAAAAAAACTACCATCAAACACTTTTAAAAGTTAGTAAATGTTTTTCTAATGAGATGTTAAATCAAGAAACTTCTCATGTCAGATTATGACACCATGAGGATACAGACACACACCGTATACATACAGACAGCTTTGGGATGAAAAGAGAGGTTTTAGCAAGCAGTTTGCACAAAAAAAAATGATGATTGGCAATAGCAGGCTGAAGAATGAAAGTCATTAAGTTGCTACCTTGATATCATGGACACATTTAAAATGATGGCTCCTCCACATCCTTGTGGTAGATTGACAGCTACAGACTTTCTATTATAGCTCTAACAAAAGAAATGATAGTACCTGAACCCAACTGTGTTCAGGACATTTCCACAGTGTTCCACTCAAATCTAAAAAGGCATGATGTCATGTACTTATGATCTGTTGGATCGTTTTGCTGGATCTGCTGCAGGCAAGTAGATTAATTACTATTTTTACCTTGTGCACAAGATATAAACATATTACCACCAGGGGCGCCATGAGCACATTCTCAAGGGAAATAATCCACACAGAAGGGTACATTTCTGTATATAACCAGCACTACAGGTATAAAGCGTTATGATACGGATTCCCTTTAGACAGTGAACAGGAAAAGACAGTCCATACATCTCAGTGTGCGGAAGGGGACGTGGACATCGTCTGGTTTGAAGAACTCCCGTCCAGCCTCCAAGTCACAGATGACCCCGGCTTTAGGACACAAAACCCGACCTTGCACAACACGACCATGCTTGAGACGGCAGGTCTCCCTCTCCCTGGTGAAATCACACACTCCCAGTCACATGTTCTCACAGCGGAGAAATGCAGGGAGGGAAGGAGGGGGGGGATTTTTGAAGTGGAACAAAGGTCACACACCCGTCAACGGCTATCGGCACAGCATCGGGACAGATGACCTCTACACTGTAGGTCAAAGAATATGCAGCAATCGGGGGCAGACGATGGAATTTCGGTCAGAATCTTTTTTTCATAAAGAAAACATTAATGCCGGGGACACGCTTGTTAAACTAAAAAACTAAACGGGGCACCTTCAAGCGCTTTGCTGAGGTCACTTTGAACAAAAAGGAAAAGCTACTGTACTACTTAATGATTTTTTTCTGAATATATTTAAGGTTTGCTTGAACTTGGCTTTAAGAATTATTTTCGTCACAGAAATCTGTTCGACATTTAGTCAAGAAAACGTTGAAGCCACAGCGGCTCAAACTTAGCGTGACATGTCATGTCTCAGACCACACTTCCATGTATGCGGTTTATCATCACATGATAAAAAGAAGAAAAAAAACTGAGGGACGTTTTTTTGGGGGGGGGCGGGGGGTTTGAAATACATCTTTTGAATCTATTAGCGGGAACCGCATTCACAGTAAATCCTTCTTCTCTAAAACGCTCCATGCAGAAGCATGCTAATTTGAGTTTGCTTTGTTCATCCGGATTCTCATCTTGATGCTCTCACATGATCCTTTTTAATTGATTTTAGTAGGTTATGACATTTGTGGTTGGGATCACTGATTGGCACAACAGCGACTTATTTTTTACCCACTCACATGTTTCTGAAAGAGCCGTTGTGAAGCTCAAAGTGGTGACGCCACAGCAACCATAACTGGAGTTAGAGGAGACGGCTCAAACTGTCCATTGCACAAAGCCCTAACCCTTGATTACGTCAAACTTTTACTTCATACAGTTTAAATTGGCCAATTAGGGCATTTAGGGCATGAAGATTGACTGGTTTTACATTTGAGCAGCCAAAGTTGCAGCACTTCCCTGTTGTATTTACTTTTCTGCACCGGAGGTTGTGGGCTGTTTGGAGGGTGGCCTTTGCTCTAAAATGTGCTGCTTAAAAAAGAAGAAGAAAAAAACCTGTTCTCGTTAATTGTTGTGTAAGCACCAGACAGTACAGCCGTTTGCGTGCTGGAAACAGACTGATGGGGGTATACTCAAATGACGACACTGTGCCAGGCGGTTCCTGCATCAAACGACGACATAGTGTGGCTCTGTGTTTGCAGTAATGAAAGCGCCGCCTGTGCTCAAATAACACATAATTGGGTGTGAATGTAACCGATCATGTGACTACTGCACAGCAAAGGCAAAACAGCACTTCTTAGTGTTTAGAGAATGCCATTTAAAAAACGAGAAGAAATTGTCAAGCACAATCCACATTCCACAGATTCCTGCTGCCATCCAGGTTCATTCTACAGCATGTTGGGGCAAAGACAACCTGTTGACACCACAAGAAGTGTCGCGCCTTCATTTGTGACTTTCGGTAGGCGAATTTATGTGGTTTGTTTTTCGGGTTATTTACTCCTTAAATCAATTCAGAGTCAGCCTACGGTCTTCTGTGTCAGTAATGTAGGGAAGTTTGAAAAGTTTGCAAGTTGACTATAAACTATTTCTACTTTACATGCATGTTGAGGGGGATCCTGGAAATAACTCTTGGTCAGACATTTGTTGCCAGACTACCATTTGTGCATCCTAGTAACAATTCCTTACAAGTATGTTGAGAAAAAAGACAAACATAGAAATGTTAGAAATGAATCCAAACTTCCTGTTTCATGACGTGTAAACAATTGAATTATAAACATGAACTGAAATGGGAGCGGCCCCAAAACCTGAAAAACCACCAGTGGGCCACCACGTCTTCTCCTCGCCGAGCTTCCTCTGCTTGGAGGACACCGGGACACAAACGCATATGGCGCGGATGCGTCGCAACTCACGTGCGCACCCGAAAGGGTGACGTCGTTGTCATATTTCCTAAACAACGGCGTGAACGTGGGTGGCAGTGGCGCGCGGAGTAGACGAGGCCTAGATTAAAGAAGACAGAAGTTTAATCGAAACAAAGTATCATTTCTGCCTCGGGTGAAGACTACGTATCCGTGTCTCCTGTTGCTTTCTGACGAGTCCAGACGTAGACGGGACCTCTCAGCGATACCGACAGATGAAAATACACCGCAGTACACGCAGTAAAGACGTGATGGCGACTGAACAAGCTGTCGACGTACACGTTAGCAGAGAAAACGAAAATGAAGACACGGCGGGGAGAGAAGACACTAAACGTGGCTCGGTCTACTTTAGGGCGACAATAGGCAAAGCGGATGGGTTTCCCTCCGCGGGCTCGAAAAAAGCACAACATTTCATATAATGTTAACCTCCGTCAATAACACGGCGTGTGTGAGGAGACGCAGATGTGTAAATGTGTCAGTCAAAAGGTGAGGGAGGTTCAGACCGACCTGTGAACGCCAGCAGATCCGGAGACCGATGTTGAATCTCTCGAGGAAGCAACAGCGGCAGCTGCAGTCCACTCAGCGGCTGCAGCTCTCAGCCAATCAGGAGCGGCCACACGTGTTGCTTCCGCTTAAGTTTGAGAGTCGCGCTTTCATTGGTCAACGTGTGGCGACTGTAACTGCACATATCTTTCATACGAATGATTCATTATATATGAGTTGTAAACATGTAGTTGTGACTATAACATGCGGGATAGTCCCTACATAGGGATTCATTCCCCCCTACCTCTGCCTAGCAAAATAAAATAGTTCAAATCAGCTAAATTCCAACCAGCTCCAACAGATATGCTGTAATAATAATAATAATAATAACATCAATGTCACAATAAAAAAATACATCCACCCACTGGGGTATTTTTCTGCATACTCAATATTGTTTTATTGCATTTCTATTGAAGTTGTATTTTGAACTGAAAAAATACATTTCACTAGTGGACTAATTTCACCTTGCTCTAAAGATACCTGACTAATTCCTGTTAAAAAGAAAAATTGAGTTACTTGACTATAATTTGCCCTATTAAATATGCATAACAGTCAGTAGGTGTAAATAAGAAACTCCCGAGACCCTCGCCAATATATGCAAGGAAAAGCAACAAATCATTGACAAAGATAAGATCAGCATAATCCCCAAATAAATTTGAATTAATACATATAGTGGTGGTAACTTTCTTCATCACAGTACACGGATGAAAGGAAAAACTAGTCAATATTTTACATGACAATTACAGCACAAAAAGAGAATGTATATGGTTGTTTGTTTTGATTTGACAAGTCACAAAATGAGTAAAGACCACAAATCTAAGTTTCCTCCTGTCTCTTCAGCGAAGTAGATTCACGCAAGGTCTTTATTTAACATACCATAATAATAATCAATATGTAATAATGACATCATGCTATTTTACTCTTTGACATTTGTTATGATACATCATGCTAGATAACCATATTGGCCTTTTAACTCGACACACAAGACTTATTTAATCCAAATCATTACTATGAAATCATGTAAATCATATGAGAATATTTTATAGCTTCTATTTAAGGGAGGCGAGTTTGATCTTTCTCTCTAAAATAACTTCCTGTTCCTGTTCTCCAGCTTCCAAAAACACCACCAGAGGGAGCAGTTTACCAACTTTCAGGGGAGAGGAAAATAAAGCGTTTATTTTAAAATGCAAATATATCAAATATTTTCGGAAACACCAACTGCTTCAAACTGTCCTACTAAACCAAAGCGTGTTATGAATTGTTGGAAAAACACCACATTTTCATCTTTTCACATTGCAAATCTTTAATCTAATGTCTGGTTTGGGTTTATATTGTTGCATTTTTGATATCCACAAAAAACACTGTAACGTTAAATGTAAAAGTGATGTACACACACACACACACACACACACACACACACACACACACACACACACACACACATATATATATATATATATATATATAACCTTCAGTGTGCCATTATCGAGAGGAGAGGATTGCTATAGACTCGCTCCCATGTTTAGTTTTAAAAAGTAAATGCTGAGACTGTTGCTGTTTTATTTGTTTTTCAAAGGCTGCTGTAGCTGCTGAACCATGTAGTCTGAACTCAGCTTAGATCATTTCCGAGGCTCAATGGAGGCCGTGTGAACTGCTGCAGTTCAGGCGGAGGGTGGCGCACCAAGCTAAAGGATTGTGTCCGGGACCCGCCAGGGGTCACCATGGGTCAGTGTGCAGTGCCTGACAACCCAGACACACACACGCACACACACACACCCAGAGAGAGAGAGAGAGAGAGAGAGAGAGAGAGAGAGAGAGAGAGAGAGAAAGAGATGCTGTCAGAAATGATGGCTGGCTGGAGACTTGTTTTTATATTTTCCTGCTCTGAAGTACGGTGATACCACGAGAGATTACATGAAGCTAATCAGTTTTCGTGAACCAATAGCTGCCCGATTGGAATTGAAACGTAACTGCAGCAGAATAAACGCATTTAAATGAATACGGTAGCCTTTAAGTGAGTGTAGGTATTTCATAATAAAAGCAGCAAACAAAAATAAATGTCTGTTGAGTGCAACAGTTGTTGTTTCTTGTTCACACAGCAAATTTTCTTTTAACATGATGATATTATTTCTCTGGGCTGCATGCAAAATAACTAAACAGTAAGCGAGGGCTCCATACAGGACCAATACTTACATCTTGTTTCCTGTACTAAAGGGATTTCGTAATGCTGTGAGATCTGGGCATCTTTGAATGACGTATTCATATTTGTAGTTCTATTCTTAACGGACTATTTTTATAGGTTGAGAACACAGCAGTGACGTGCAATTAAGTTGTCTGCAGTGCCATACTGCACATAAAGCATGGCACACATTCAAAATTGATAAACAAGTACTAATTTGGCAAGAAATGCAACCCTTTTAAATAACCAAATTCCAGATGTAATGTCAAATGTTTCGTTAGAAATATTTATTTTAATAAATCAACATTAAGCAACAAAACGCGGTTTTAACTCAAACCCATCTTGGCACCGTGATGAATACAATGTAAAATGTGATTGGCCTGAGAAGAGCTTAAAAGCGTGAATTACAAACGTTTCTTTCCAATAAGACACTAGTTGGACTTTTTAACAGCATACTTTTAAACGGAAATAAAATGTTAACATCACACTTAAATCCTGACGCATCGTTTGGCCTCGTATTGACGCAAGGATTGGCGTTACAAAGTTGGACAGTTTAAACTTCCAGTATATTTAATTCATTTTTTTAAGCAATTTCTCACAAGACCCTCCATATTTCAAAGGGAAAACACATAAAAAGTGTTAAAACTGCACAGTGAAGTAATTGGATTTTATGCCCCCGTCCCGCTCGCTCGCGCTTTTCTCTCCATGGTGCTCTGAAAACTCCAAACACTTCAGATGTCTGGTGAGCCTTTCTTTTCCAACCACCGCCGCTTTTTATTCTTCTACATGGCTCACAGGATCAAATATATCCAAACACGGTAAGAGTTTCGAGATTAAAACGTTCTCAGTGACAAAATAAAGAATTGGAGCAATGTTTTGACGCATGAGAGCTGTTTGAATCTGCGAGGAGCGCACACAATAAACCTGTTGTTAAACTTGCTGTGAAAATATGTTTGAAGAAAACAGCCAATTGTTGTATGAAATGTATTCAAGTATAAAATAATGCCCTTTGTTTGGGGGGAAAAACTTGAGCAATGTGAGGGTACAAAAGTCCCCTGTGGCATTTACCAGCACCCTTTGTGCAGTTTGCGCTTTGGCGTCTCCACTTGGCGCATTACCCAGGCCCCTTTAAACGCGATTGTTTCTTTCTTTCTAATGACATTTACCGGATCAAAACATGCTGTTAATTCGATCAGAAAGCTTCACCCTTCATAACAATGGCAGTATAATTTCTCCCAAAGTTTGTTAAGTTGACCGAAATTAGGCAAATGAATAGGGGTCTCCAGGCTACCCATCTTGCAGGTGACGGGGAATAATGCGCGTTCACACCAGCTGCATTCTTCTTTATTTCTCCCCTTCTTTCACAGCATTATTAAAATTTAGGCCAATGAAACTATTCATTCGACTGAATAGACATTTTCTTATAGGATAATAGGATACAAATTGAGCCTCTCCAAAGAGTCTCCAGTGGTGGCTAACCCTCGTGTGCCAGAGGCTGCTGGAGACGCTGGCCCTGACGCAGACGACGCTCGTGTGCCAGGGCTAATCACGCACCTGCCGAGTCCAACAAAATGAAGAATGTAAACAAAAAGCTTGCCATCTCTCATAAAAGATGGACGTGTCACCAAGTCGTGTGAGAAACGCCGAGAACAAACGGGGGGACTCCGTCTCCAAAAGATCTCCCCTGAACTTGGCGGAACAGCCTATTAAAGGCTTACTTAATTACTCTAATGACACTGGACAGGCCTTAAAACTCGGACCGGGCATGGATGAGAGTTAAGATCACTTGCTGGGATTTGTAAACTGGCGATCGTGTGAGAAACGCGAGTTGGAAGAAAGAGAGTTTCTTTTTGGCCGGCTTTGTCTTCAGTGCGCACAGTGCGCCCCGCCGGATCAGGCGATGGCAACGCTTGCCTCTTATTTCCCGCCTGGGTTGTTACTATGCAAATAATATTCCAAAAGTAATCACGTGTCTTTTGAACAGCCACGTGGATTAACAAAGCAGGTTTGCCCCCCTGCTATCCCATGGCTTTAGGTTTTTACTATTTCTTTAACTGATCCTAAATGCACACATTTACCCAATGCATGGCTCTAATCCCATGGAATAATTTACACCATGAATGCCAGAGTCCCTTGGATGATCCCTTTATAAAGACCTGCTTTCCTCACCACACCTCAGTCCGCCTCATCTCCTACCAGAGCAACACTCTCGTCTACTTCTCTACCCCGTTGAACCGGTTTTGAGAGAATATTGGGACATTCGTCGATGGCATCTAAAATGAAAGACAGAAAGGTACGCGCTCCATGTGCGCTCTGCATTGCGAGGACCCACCTTTTTTGGTTTTTAATATTTTTAAATCTCTTTTAATGGACTTTTTATTTTAGTATTTCTGTCAAATATTCTACAACTTGGAGTCATTTCAGTGGTGGGGAGACCTTTTGTCCGCCAGCTCTGTGGCACGCGTTACAGAATAACTGTGGCGCACTACCAGTCTGAAATCAGACAGTTACGGAATATTTTGGCGGATTTAATGGAATATATTGTTCTCAACGCATATATGTACAATTAAAAAATACTAAAGGAGATTCTAAATAGTAACAAAAACCCATCCAAGATGTAGAAACGAATCGGCGCGCAGATGTCCACCGCGCGCTAAGCGCACAGCGCGCGGCGCACAAAAAACAATCAAGTTTCCAATAGATTTAATCGTTGCATTTGTCTGTCTTTATACCTTCCGGGTTGTTTCATGTTTGTGCATTTGACTTACAAAATAGCTGTGAATGAGAAATGTACAACTTTATCTCATGTTTTTTCTATCCGTTTTCACAGAGAACTCCCATATCTCACAAAGTCATTGAGAAGCGACGACGGGACCGCATTAATCGCTGCCTCAGCGAATTAGGAAAAACTGTACCAATGGCCCTGGCAAAACAGGTATTTAAAAAACTATTAACTATTCAAACTGAAATGTATTCTACAACATGTATTACTTACCGAGTTTATCGGACATTTATTTTCAAATAATCATGTAAAAATGTTCTAACGTCGTGAATTTTGTGTATTTGATAGAACTCTGGAAAATTGGAGAAAGCTGAAATCTTGGAAATGACCGTTCAGTACCTGCGAGCGCTGCACTCAGCCGATTTCCCCCGTGGGAGAGAAAAGGGTGAGTTCACTTTTCACACAGATCTGGCACTTTACGCATGTCAACCCAACGTTTTAATAGACAGGATGGATTGTAATTCGGATGAGTTTAATCAATGCGAGTTTTAGTTGAAATGTATGTTCACACAGTGTGTTGCTTCTCCATCTTTACGCACAAAAACTACATCGCCAGGCTTGTAATCGCTGATGCTTATTTGATTCCTTCCAGGTGAACTATTGGCTGAGTTTGCTAACTACTTCCACTACGGATACCACGAGTGTATGAAGAACTTGGTGCACTATCTGACCACCGAGGACAGGGCTGAAACCAAAGACATCAAGTACGCACGGATCCTCGCCTTCTTACAGTCCAAATCTCGCGTGGTCACCGACCCTGTGTTCGGCTCCGTCGCCTCGATGCCAGAGCCGTCTGACTTCCTCAGCCAGCTGCACTCCTCCCCGGAGCACCAGAGCCACAGTCCGTCTGACTCCGTGTACCAGCAGAGTCCTCCGGGACACTTCACCTGGCACACCTCGACCCGCAGCCCGGGTCTCTCGTACCCGACAGTGCCTCTCTCTGCGCACACACAGCAGCACAGCGGATACCTATCGCCTGTGCAGGGACTCGATCACCACTACTTCAACTTCATCGGTCACACGCACGCCAACACCTTCAGTTTGCACAGTGCGCAACACGCCATGTAAAAAGTTTTGCTACCGTTTTTATTTATATATTTGTGAATGATGGAAATAAATCTTGTATATTTTGTGAATAAATATTTCTGACTAAATTCAAACTCTTTTTGTAATGATTGACACTCAGTTATTTCTCTGGATATAAAGTACAAAAAAAGCCCATCCAAAAGATGAGAAAATTGAGAAAATATAAGTGCAACTCCGTGAAAGAATTTTCAGTAAACTACGTTTCAATCTTCAGTGAATCATTTGGGATATTGTTATTTTTTATTATACATTATAACTGAGTAAAACATATGAAACAAACTAGCATCTCTTTTCATGAAACTAAAGCAAATAAAGACCGTTTTGAAGCTTATAATAATAATAATTGCAATGAGGCAGAATGGGCTCCATCCTTTATATCTTTCAGGCTCCTCCACAGACTTGTTGACGGGTTGATCACATGCATCAGATCCAGGGGGCAGACCTGAGCCTGATTCCCACTGCGCCACCCGCTCCGACTTAAACAGACCTGCAGTTAACAAAACCATTGACTAACAGCTCCCCCTTCCTATAAACATTCAAATACGAGATGAAATACAGGTTTCTATACAAGGCCCACGGTTTCATTATGAATAATTGGGTTTAGTATGAAACATTTAAATGGGCCTCAAAGAATGTTACAACAACATAAAAGTTTATTTCTTTCTGATTTTTAGGCACGTTTCGATATTTCCATCTGTTTAGGGAAAGAGGCTCATCAGGAGTAAAGGCGGATGCAGGGAAGACAGAGCCAAGCTAAAATGCAGTACTTGAAAAATGCAAAACATTGTATTTAGTCATTAAATCCCTCGAACCGAGTAGCATCAGATTAAATCTGTAAGATATGTGGAGTCTCAAAAGGAATGCATAGTTGCTGATAGAAAGGACTCTCTGCCTCAAAAAGAATAAGAAATTACTGTGATCAAAAGATAATTGTTTTTGCCAAGCTGCTTTATGTGACCACAGAGTCTCAATAAACGCATTAAACTGCTTCCAGGCTCCTTCTGTCCTTCTTTAAGTATGTTGCTGTTGAATTGTTCAAAGGAGAAGTAAGAAAAAAAAGGGAGAAAACTCCTTGTTGTGTGTGTGTGTGTGTGTTTTAACCAAGGCCCCCCATTGTGGTACATCTGAAAAGGGGAACGATCTCTGCGTCTCTTGTGCTTTATCCTTGAGTGATTGCGAAGAAAAATAATCAACACCATGAAATCAAAGTTTTTCTCCAAAAGGAATTCAAGAAAACCCTTTGCCCCTCCAAGGTTTTTCTTTAGGGGTAATGAAGTCATTACACACACCTCTCTCCTGTATCAACCATAGGTGATGACACCTTAGCCCCATAAGACAACAAGCGCGGCGTCCTCATGTGGTAACAAAATATTGTTACTCGACATCTATGGACAGATATGATGGACAGAAGAACTGCTTCTGGGTGGAAGGTCACAGATGCATGGATAAGCCTGCATTAATCGCTTGGCTGGTTGGATAACCTCACATTAACCAGCCCCTGATCAAAAACACAAGCAGCAAGAGAGCAAATGAAAGAAATGAAAGACAAGTGTCCACGCAGATGGAAAAGTGACAATACAATGAAAGGGAGAAAAGGCTTTAAAATGAATGCTCCCTACAGCTCCAATATTGATTTAAATCCTGACTCTAAACATGGAAAAAAAAGATTGATGTTCAGCCAGATGAGAAAGATTAAACTGCAGCACATCACATGAATAATAATAAAATGAGCACAGATAAAAAAAAGGGACTTCAAACTATTTATTGTCATGTAAACTGAGCCGCAGTGGTGGAGCCTCACTTTGAAAATGTTTGTCTTGCGCATTAACACCACATGGTGAACATTAACAATACGCTCTTTTCAAAAATTATTCATCACTGGAATTTCACAGGAAAACACAATTCACACGCTGTGTTTCTACAAAAAACTGCGTGATGAGCAAGAAGTTGGGGCAAATTCATGAGGAAGCTTCATCCCTGTGGAAAGGAGGAAGATGATGATGGGAATAAATTACAATCACATCAATTTAGATTAAATTAGAAACTGTTATTTGTGTATTTGATGTACTTATTTATTATTTCTTCTTCTTCTTCTTCTTCATCTATTTGCTTGATCTAGTACCTTTGCTTCAGGTTCTAAAGATACTTTTCACAATAGAAAAGAAATTGTAGCGAGTGCAAAACAATATTCAAATTCTGTGGAATCATTTTTTTGTCTTTATTTTTTGGACATAATTTACAAACTCTACAATTTACAATTCTGAAGTAGTTCATTTTTTCATTAAGTATTCACTGTATTGTATTGTCATGTTACTCCAATACATGTCGCTTACTTTGCAGATTACGAATGTACAAACTACAATGTATTTAAGCAACTTGGTTTACAAATGATAGAGTCCCTAGTCAAGGTTTTACAAGTCAAATTAACCAATGCAGTGAGCTATTTCTAGTTTTCCAAAGTAAATCAGTGTGTTTAATGTGTTTTCTTTTTTTTGCCCTCCAAAGAAAAGCTGCTTTTCCTTCCGATAAGTTTGATGATCGTCCTTTTGATGCGAAGAAAACAGCCAACAGCAGATGGGCTCAACTCACAGACGGGAAACAGGGTTTTTTATATTTACCACTTATACTGGCACGAGAGTGGTGTCAATGACTCTCAACTATCTCTGTCTTTGACTAAGAATATTTCCCCAAGTGTTAAACCGGTACTTTTAAGGAGTCACAAGAACCAATGGTACCTTGTTCTCCCCAATAGAGGAACCCACGCATAAGTCAGGCGTAGACGGCCAGCTAAGCTTCTGCAACAGCAAAGCTTCTTTTCCATACCGTGCTGTAGTGTGTCTGTGCTGTGTGTGCACACGTGTGTGTGTGTGTGTAGGAGGGGTACAGTCTAGCTTTGGGAGACAAGCCAAAGAAGAAGTAAGCTGTGAGAAATCCAAACAGTCAGTGCTGCTTGTGAGGCAGAGTCCTCCAGTGGCATCGGATCTCTGCCGGCTCACCTCAGGACGGCCGTCTGATCTCAAGCATGAAAAGACGCAGAGCAGGGGGGGGTGGGGGTGGGGGGGGGGGGGGGCGGGGCAGAAGAAACACTGAGAGATGGAGGGAGTGTTGAAAAAGGGGGGAAAGGGGATGGAGATCATTCTCACAACAGATACCGCTATCTCACAGGGTTTAAAGGGCCCCCTTTCTGCACCCTCCCCCACTCCCCCCCTCCTCTTACCAATAATGCCAAAACTTGGCAGCCAACCCACAGCACATGAGCAACAGTTTCCCATCAGAGAAAAGCAGCCGTCCTACTGCCTTGGCACGGGCGATGTCTGAAGAAAGACTGGCACTGTAAGAAGGGAGCAGACATGAATGGAGTCTGTCAGGAGAAAAGAAATCAGCACATATCTCTGCCTTTTGATTGTCTGGGAGTGATTGTGGTGAGAGTGCATCCCTTAGCTGTAACAAAGTCTAAAAAGTGACAATATATTTAGGCTGGTTCATTTCCGGATACAAAAAACAGGAGGGAGATTTAAATCCTAATGTTTATGAAAATGTTGATTGTTTTTTTGCTCGTTCAAGAACAAAAATATCTAAGTTGGATTCAAAATATGAGGAATTAAATCAAATTCAGTGGCTGTTTCAGTCTTCTTTGCCCCCTGCAATGGGATGAGGGCTTCACCTTTTTGCACTTGGTAAAAGCCTCTATGTCCTCAACAGCAATGCAACCAGATTATGCAAATCCATGGCAGTGTCCCATTCAATACCTCCATTTAGAGTGCAGATATTTGAGCCAAAAATGAATGGAGCAGTGTTTTAGAGCAACAAGAGCAGGGAGAAGGGTCAAAGACATCTCCGCTATAAATGAAAGCATAATGAATACTGTACAGAACATCCCACTGAGGCCCATCGTTTCAGCTGAACCCTGCGTGGCTTTCCTTGCTCTTTGTCTTCTTCTGTTGTTTTGTGAAGTTTCTCTCATGTAGAACACGGCCGCTGCAGCAGACTCTCTGAGCAACGCGGAGGCCCGGGAGACCATCATGGGAACGGTCCAACAAGCGCGCAACCAACGCACTATACAAGAGAGTCAAAGAAACAAAAAACAACAACAAACAAAAAGAAACAAACGGCCACCGGTCTCTTTGTTATTCATGGGAAAGAAAAGCAAGCTTGTTAACTTGCACAATTAAGGCATCATTTGCCAGGGGAAAGTGCAGTTCTTTGTTTTTGGAGGACAAAAGGTTGAGAGAGTGTGTTTTAGATATGGTGCTGTGAGTTCCACGAGGGTGGGTTTGGTTATCTGGTGTGCAGCAACAAGGGGCACTTTTGTCACGAGCACAGACAGTGTGACATCGGAAAGTGCTCGAGATAAATCAGGTAATTTTGCATGGTAGTTAGACAAAGAGTGCCATACATTCCAGTTCCTGTGTGCATGTATAAAGGGAGTTTGTGTAAAGAGGAGGCAAATTAAACAATAACACCATGGGAGTAATTTCCCAAGACGTCTCCAATGGAGTGGCAGAATTTATGATTTAAGACCTTTTTGTTAAAGACTAAAGGCATTAAGTTGGACAAGATCAATAAATTATTCATATTTACAAGAATGTGTTAAATTAAAGAGGCCTTAGAGGAACAAGCAGCAGTGATGGATTTTAGAAGTTGCTTGCAACATTGTGAAACTATACAGTATATACACAGTATATGATATACATCACTTTTAATTTAATCTTATGTTTTTCAGTACCTAAACAAATGTTTAGTTTTTACTTTCAGAACAAAGCCGCACAACTCGTTCTCCCTACTTTTTCAAAAAGCATTATAATTCAATCTCATTTCACTTAATAATGTTGATGGAGGGAAATCGCCACTGTTTTGCCATTTTGAGGTAGTTTTGTCTGGCCCTGAATTCTTCACAGAAATATTGTAGATTTGACAATAAATCCAAAGATAGTTGTACATGCATGTATATGATCATATAATAACTACTTTACAGATTAAAACATTTTCAAAACATTCAGTCTCTCAATATATGATGTCATATAAACATCAAATAAATCAACGATGGAAGCAGAGGAAAAATAAAAAAAATTAAATAACAACTATCATGGATGGATACCATCACTTTAAGTGAAGAAAAGTGAAACAGTCTTTATGTTCTTTATTGAGCATTAAGTGACATCCTGTAGGACTTTTTACGAGCCAAATTTTGTCTTCGCTTCACAAAGGAAATATTTCAATTGTTGTGTTTTCAACTTCTCCCGTGTCCATCATCACTTCGCTTCTTATTGCCCTGCGACACACACTTCACTCGCCTCCATCACCTCTTTTCTGCGTAGGTGGCGCTCAAGATCTCCAGCAGCACTGGAATTCCCGTCTTGGGATTGAATGAGGTGAGCGGCCCTTTCAGCTCCGATCACTCTCGTGCCCTTTGAGGCTGCATTCACGTGTGAAGGTTCCTTTGAGAAGGCCTTTAGGTTGTACTCAGGCTGGTTTTATTCCCGCTGGAAATTGTTCTCAAACATAACGCTTCAAGTGGCAAACGGAGAACATGAAAACCGACAACGTGAATCGGAAGAATGCCACATGAGAGGCCACCGGTGCGTGATGTGGTCAGACGGTCACAACCAAAAAAGGCACCTGACCAACTTGACGCCTCGGCCGACTCTTTGCAGGGCCAGAAAGAAAGGGTAAATAAAAGCCAGTGGTCCTAATGTGCTCCCTGTGCGCTTGGCTGGACTCATGAGGGGCGAGCATGGGATGTTTGCCCTTTTGTCCGGCCAGATGACGGACGCTCCTCTGTGTCCGGGGGCCAGCGCAGGGCCAACGAGGGGGGGGACCCCGGGGCGCCACAGGTCACCGTCTGAGGTCACCATTAGAGCAACCAATCCAGAGAAAGTAATAGAGAAGAAATGAGATCGCCAGCCTGTGAGACTTCACCTCAAGTCAAACTGAATGATTCCTAATTCAATATTTTGTCGGGAATGTTGATATTGTGAGTGAATGCTTTTATTTGGGGGGGGGGGGGGGGGGGGGGGGGGGGGATGAATGAAGATGAAGCACACCCAATGAAAAACATCCACACACCAAGGAAGAGTTACAGAGAAACAATGAAAGCAATTAATAAAATAAGAAGCAACCTTGTAAATCCAAAGCTTTTATTTTGATTTTATTTTATTTTGAAGGGTTTAGTTTTCTTCCTTGAGGTCATCGCGGTGGTGGGCGAAGCGGTCGTACGCTCGGTGACCTCACCGTGACCTTCACAGCATGGCACCCATGTCCGACACCAAGAACATGATGCAGCACATCGAGGACTGTGGAAGAACAACCAGAAAGCAGTAAATCCGTTAGAAATAACGCTCGTCAATCATCAAATGAGACTGACTCAGTGGCCAGGAAAAACAAAACTTTTAGTTTGAGAGTGTTTAATGTTAAATGCACAACGAAAAGAAACAAATGTTCCCACACACACTCAGACTGGGGATATTATTCAAGCCAGTCTTAAACTCCCAAGATGCACTTGTGCTTCACAGAACTGTCATAAGTTAAAATTGTGTCTTTGTGCAGATTATCAAACGTATTTTATGACCTGGATCAAAATCTGGCTTCTTTTTTTCTGTTTATGTTCATGAATGTAGGTAAATTTAGTAGATTGATTTTAACTCTGCATAAGGATCCAAAGAAAGAGTAACATTTCTTTGTCTGCAGGTTCAAACGTTTTTTCTAAGTTAACTTTCAACATTAATTTGAAAAATGTACATTACTTCTGGTTGCCCTTTTTTTACTGCCAACAATGTTTTAACCAACTGAGGTTCAAACCTCATGATAGCAGTACTGAATATTGAACTATCACAAAAAATAATTCAGAGTAGATTAATTTATCCTCTGGTTTCAGTTGTCATGAGTATTATGTCATAAGTATTAAATATTGTTGATTTCATGTGACTTAGCTGCATAACATCAGTCGATGCTTTCCTCTCAAACGATCAGCACACAAAGAAGTGTTTTTTAAACTTTAACCCTAATTCCCATTAGGAAAACAAACAAGGGCACAAGAGTGCGTTATTCAAAGGTTTCTGCCACAGTCAGAGTTGGCAGCTGTGCCGTATTGACATGCCAACACCGTGGGGGACTCTCA